>NW_020884880.1:17139529-17358728 GCF_003945725.1 Corapipo altera
GGGGGGGTGGCCGGGGTCGGCGGCGCGGGGGCGGGGGGAGCGCTTGGGGTCGCGGGGGGACACGCGGTGCGGCCGTGTGCGGCGGCGGCGGCACGCGGCCCGTCCCGGTGCGCGGGGGCGGCGTTGTGTAACGGGGAGGGGGCGGCCCGGGGGCAGCGCAGGGCGGGCCCGGCGCTTCCAGCCCCGGCGCCGCGTGACCGCGGCAGGGAAAAGCCGCAGCCCCGGTGCGGCGGGATGGGATGGGGCGGGAGGGCAGCTGCGGGCACGGGGACCGCGGTCCTCGCTCCCTTCTCGCGTGGTTGACGAGGGGGATCGGCGGTGTCCGGGGTGGCTGCCGGGGAGCCCCCGCTGCCGCAGCGTCCCGGGGCCGGGTTCATCGCCCAGCCAGCGCGTCCCTGCGGCGGTACAGCTTCCCGGGTGGCTGTGCAAATGAAATGCCGGCACGGCGCGGTGCCCCCGCCTCCCTTCCCCCCTTCCCAAGTATATCCCGCCAGGTAGAGCCCGAAGCGTCCTCGTCACTCAGCAGAAGGTGCCTCCTCAGCGACGTTAGCAGCGCGGCCCCACGTAGCCCCAAGGACTCCTTTCACCGCCCTCCATCGGGTTCCCGAGGCAAAGCCCGGGCAATTCCCAGTCCCCACACTGCCTTCCCCGCCGAACACCCCGGTACCCCCGTTCTGCAGAGCAGCGGCGTGCGTGTGCACGTGTACGGGCACGCACAGAGGTCACTGTGTCTGTGCTCTTTGTTCTGAGATGTCACCCTGCGCTGTGTGAGAGATTCAACTTTTGACTGCTGACCAAACAAAACCAGAGTTCATAAGGAAGTGCAGCTTCTGAAATAAAAATACGGGGAACCTAGACTGTGACGCAGGCAAGACTGCCGGGCTCTCTAGGGTGCAGGAGCAGCCCAGCTATCTGGGGCTCCTCCGGCTTTCAGAAGAAGAGGGGTGAAACCATAGACACACTCATTCTGTGCTTCCGTATGACATTGGTGTTACCCCTGAGGAAAAAGAGAATCTCTTTTATGAGTAGGGTTTAAAGATAACGGGGCGCGGTGGCAGTGTGGAGAAATATGGAGTTCCCTGCAGGAGCTGTGCTGTGCTTGCGTGTCCTGGTCTGCCCCTTGCAGATAAGGATGGCGCCTGCTGAGAAACTGGGTGCCTCCCATGGACCAGGTGGACTGTGAGCTTTGACCTGGCACCTGGCAGAGGCGCGTGCAGCACCGGGGGATGGCACAGACCTTTGTCAAACAGGTGGTGTCTTAGCCTAGCACGGGTGTCTGAGGATGTCTCATTTCTCATGCTGTTGCTGAACCCGTGACTCCATTCCCAATCCTCCTTTCTCCGAAAACCTGATCCGGAATGCGTGCTATGCCGTGTGGAGGATTTCTTAAAAAAATCTGTGCGGGAACAACGGCTGTGGCAGGGTGTAGGGGCACCAGTGTCTGGAAACGTGAGCAGTAGTCTGTGTAGTGCACGTGTCACACGGCCCCTTAGTCTGACTTCTGCTGTGAGGCAGCTCTGCCAGGAGCTCCTGGGCTGCATGTTCTTTAGGGAACCTTTTTACCAAGGGTTTCCTTGGTAGAAAAAAATTTAAATGTTAAAGAGGAAAAGTTGCTGCAGAGATGCTAAGAGGATCATTACAGCTGATAGAAGTATTGGAAATTTTTAAGTCAGAATGCTCCTTGCAAGCAGTGATGTGTCCAGGGTTGTATAACACCACTGCCTTTATGTGTGGAGGTGATGGCTGATGTAAGGGGCTACAGCCCCAACCTGTAATGCCAATTCAGTTGATTGAGGACTCTACAGACACCAATGCTTTTTATCTCTAAAGGAAAGCAGTGCCTGGCCCTTTTTAGGTTTTTAGTTCTTACTGGCATGTGGAGTTCCTTGCTGCAATGTCATGGGTTGTCTGCGAAGAGACTCTACAGAGCAATAGAGGCATAAAACATAGAAGATACTGAGTCTAATTTATTTAAACAGTTGCATGGCTATGACTGTTGAAATTTTTGTGTGAAATATCAAACGATTTTATATTGACTTTTGAAATGCTGAGTCTTGGAGACAAACTCAAATGAAGCGCAAACAATGTCTCTTGCTTACAAGCAAGAAGGAGCCTGTGAAAAGCCAGAACTGCTCCCAGGTCTGCCTGAGGACAAAAAGCTATTTCATCTGAGGGATTCTCAAGTGCATCAGATTGCAAGACATGGCAGGACAGAGACTGTTTGCAATAGCAGCCTAGCAGTTGGAGTTCAGCTGCTGTTAGAAACACTACAAAGGCTTGCAATCGGACAAATGGCGTTCAGTAGGCTAACCAGGCTGCAGTGCTATTTCTTTCCCTTGCCCCCCTTCCCTTCTGCATCATGAGCGCCTCCCAGCCCTTCCTTTCTGTACCTCTGGCGCATAGCCTGCATGAAGGCTTTCTCTCTGCCCTATTTCTGTTGCTAACCTAGCTTGTTTGCATTCTGGCTCCACAGCGCTCCAAGATCCTGTCTTTACTGTGGCTCCAGATGAGCTCTGCTCAGAGGGTGCCCAGGGAAACCCTCCCTGGGCAATCCCATGCTCTCTCCCTGCTGCCCCGTCCTTACAGCACCGTGGCTTGTTGCTCCATCTGTTGGTTCTGCCATTTCATCTTGGCTTGGATCAGAGAAGGCTGATAAGACGGGAGAAGGGAATGGGGCAGACTGGGAGGTCAGCCATTGAAAACGAATGGAGACAAACAGACTTGAGGGAGGGAGGAAGGGAGAGGAGTGTTCCCAGGAGCACGTAATGGCTGATCTGGTGGTGCTGGGTCACGGCGTGGCTCACATGGCAGTGGTGCATGTCTGCTGGTTATGTCACTACGTGCCGCCTTTTTTTTCTTGCCTTAGGGGGTGTGATAGCTTACATCAGCTCTTCGAGCTCGGCATCTAGCCCAGCCTCATGTCACAGTGAGAGCTCAGACAGCGGTTTCCAGTCATCCTCTTCGCCTGTACCATCTTCTCCGAACAGCTCCTCCTCGGAAAGCGGATGCAATGGCCGGAGCAGCGAAGGCTCTGATGGGGCACCGAAGAACGATCGGCTGGAGGAGACTGTTAAAACAAACCAGTCCAGTGTTGCTGGTTTGACAAAAGGCCATAATGGAGTCACAAGTATGTTTGGTGCTGGTTCCTTAAAACACCGTTTCCCCCTTATATATTACAACCTCATGTGTTACAACCAGGTCTTCCGTGTGGCTTGTGGTGAAGGCACATAGCAAAGCCTCCATTTTTATCTTTAGGCATTATGTGTGTGGTAATACAGCTGGTGTTGCCATACAAATGCTAATAAGATGGAGGTCCCACTGCTGCTGACTTCAAACAGTCCATAAATACAGTCCGGCTTTACTTCAAATTTTCGTGAGGATTGATATTAGTAAAATCAAGCAATTAAAAGGAAGTAAAGAAATAAAGGTAATAGTAATCAGAAATTGCCTTCAAGAGTATTTACGTAGCTGTCTTGGAAATCTGGTTTCTCTGTTTTTTCATACGCTCTCCCTTGCCCCTTCACCTTTCTTTTCCCCTCAGTTTTGAGGAACAAAATAAATAAATTACCTGAACATAATATTTACATAGCTGCAGTTGGAACAGTTATCTTTTTGATTCCAAGTCTTAATTCGTGGATGTAAAAAACAAAATACTTGTAAACTGGAACTAAAGGATAGCCTTTTAAAATGCATTTAACAATCTAACTTCACATATTTTCTTCACACTTTTTTTTGGTAATTGGAGAAGATCAGCGGTAGAGAAGTACATTTGAACAGTTTTGGAAGGGTAGGAATCAAACTGAGCACTGGAATGAGTGATTCAGCAAAGACTCGGCTGGAATTTAGTCTTTTGGAGGCTCAATTCTTTTAGTGGCAGAATTGTTTTATTCTTTTGGATTGATACAAAGCTAGAATAAGTATCTAGCAGTTCTACCTTAAAAGGTTTGGTTTTGGGTTTTTTTTGTTTTTTTTTTTTTTTTTTTGGGGTGTTCCTACCCTAAGTTCATTAAGAACCTTTACTTTTTCTTAAAAATTCCCTAGTAACTGGGTATCTTGGTATCAGGGCAGAAGTTCCTGAGATGAAACCTCTTGTAAACTGTTCAAATGGATAGATAGATAACACTTCTAGCTCAGTACTAGTTGTGTTAAAAAAAAATAAAAATTGTGGTTTGGTTCTTTTTGAAAACCTTAATGTTTTAGTTCTTCTTTACAAATGAAGCTCAAATGTCAAATAAGTTACTTTTCTGGTAGAATAGTGGGCGTATTTCCAGTTTTCTCTTGTATTAAGGTAACTTTGTGGTTACTGAAGTCACTAGTAAAATTCCTATTGGCTTTAGTGAAACCAGTGTTAGACCAGGACTTAGGACTTGCAAAAAAATCTTTATTGACAAGCTGAAATAAAAAAGGTGGGGGAAAACTTAAAATAATCAAACCATGAGCGTATTTACAAGGCTGAGAAGGTATTTTTGAGTTCAAGTGTGCAAGCATGCCATTCTGGATATGCATTCAAATGAGTGGTCTCTACATATGTAGATGTGGCTGAGTTACTAGTCCTAAATTGTTATCAAATAGGTAGAGTGTATGGCTTGTTTTTAATATATAATAAAGTGTCCTTTAATATTTCTGGTTTTTAAGAAAAGATGTTTATTCTCTGTTGGGGAAACTCTAGCCTTTTATAGGCTTACTTGTCCTGATGGAAAAAACAGATTGAACCTGAACTTTAGTGGCCTAGTTAACTGAATGGTCCTTTTAAAAGTGCTTAAATGTAAGCAGACTTTCTTTTTTCTACAGTTGAGTGCAGTGCTACTGCGATTGAAAGCCCATTGAATATGTGCTTTCTACCTATTCTGTTGAGTGCTTCATGTTTGTCTTTTTTCCCTCCTTTGCCCTAGTACCTTCTGAACTGTTCAGTTTGGTACATTCTTGGTGTCTGTTCTTCTGCTGTACTTTGTCATATGTTGGGCTGACCTGATGTGTTTTGATTTAAGTCCAGGTTTTAAAAGGTGGAAACATGTTCCTGCAGTTGTCATTGGTTTTCTATATCCTTGACTTTTTTGTTCTGATTCTAGAATTTAATGGCATGGTTCTTCTTTGCAAAGTCTGTGGAGATGTCGCTTCAGGATTTCATTATGGTGTTCATGCCTGTGAGGGCTGCAAGGTGAGCTATATTTCTGCTCACCTTTCTGCTGCTGAAATGCTCAAGTTCTCCCCATTGGGGAAAAGGGGTGATACTGCTAAAAAAAGTCTGTGCATTTATCTGTTAAATATGAGAAATTTCAGAAGTTGTAAGGAAAAGGCAAACCACTTAGCAATACACAGGATTTTCCAACCTCTGCAGTACTTTCTGTTCTCACCCCTTGTCCAATCCTGCCTGACCTGGAGTGCATGGCAGAGAACAAGAACTGGAAGCAGAGGTGGTAAGGACCATGTCACGCAAGACATGTGCATGTTAATTGCATTAAGAGATAGTGGGTGTGGGTTGTCACCTGGGCTGGGGCACAGAACAAAATAGCTTTGGAAAAGCAATTCTTTACCACAGGGAAAGCCAGAACTGGGTTCTTCCATGTTCATGCATCACTAAATGTGTATTTTCTGAATCTGTAACACTGCAAATTTTATGTTCTTTGAAGGAGTTTATCAGCTTAAGTGTTGTGTGAAAGAACCACCTTTGAAGGTCATATGGTGCAGCAGGATGGTTTTGTTGCCAGACTGCAGAGGTTGATGTCAAAAGATCTGATTTTTGACTCCCGTATTTGTACTTGATGTCAGAGGCGTTTGAGAGCATCTTACGAACTGTTAGTACAGTCTTAGAGGTGATACTGGAGATATTCGGTGCTGACTGTGCGGGGAACAACTTAGCATTTTCTGTAATTAGAAATCATAACTAGTTAGCATTATATACAGATCACACACAAAGGGGAAGTAAGTCTTGAGTAGTATCAAGTTCTTTAAAATCACTTGGGGCTGATGACTCTGAAGCAGCTGATGAGAGACAGTGAGGTTTTCTGTGCTTGCAGAGAAGTGAATCTTGGCAGAAGAATTTGACATGTGCTGTAATGATAGTTGTGGGGCTTTTTTGTTTGTTTGTTTACAGGGTTTTTTCAGAAGAAGCATTCAGCAAAACATCCAGTATAAGAAGTGCTTGAAGAATAACAACTGCTCTATAATGAGAATGAATAGGAACAGATGCCAGCAGTGTCGTTTCAAAAAATGCCTGTCTGTTGGGATGTCAAGAGATGGTACGTTCCTGTACTGAGCAGGGATCCTCTGAGAAGGAATCTACTGCCCAGTTCAAAACTGATTGCTGAAGGTCTTAATGGCAGATAATGCAGCTAGCCCTGTTCTCAAGAGCAGGTTCACTGTCTGAGAACATTTAGATCAGCTTGCCTTCTTGCTCCATGACTCTCCTGGACTGGTAATGTAATACTGTGGACAACCGCAGAGCTGTTCTCCTGCCTGTGGAGGCTGATACAGTGGGATATGCTGCAGTGGTCTGTTAGGGGGATGGTTGTAACAAGTGCTTCAATTTTGTGTATCCTACCTGAAGCTGAACAAGACTCATATTTTTTTTCCCCCCCTCTTTTCTTTTGTTACTGTTGCTTTTTCAATGAAAGGGAATTCTGCCCAAGCTGATAGCTTTAGAGTAATTGCTACAGAGCCTAAAGAGTTAAGTTTGGGTGCATAGGATGAGCATGTATCTGCTCCGTTCTTTTTCTTTCTTCTTTTCTTTTCTTTCTTTTCTTGGAGGGAGAGGAAAGGCAAGGAAGAAATAGTAGTGTTGAGCTGTGTCTCTGACCACCTTGCTGGCTGTCCACTCCTTGTGACTTTTTAATATGTAATGCTGAAAGTGTACTTCATTTGTCTGCTACAACTTACCGACACAAACCAGAACTCTTCCTTCTGTTTCACTTTTTAATTTTCTCTGGGTGTTTATTTCACAAGAACTAGGAATCTTGGGCTGTTAATAATTTAGTGGGTGGAGTGTTAAAACTTATTTTAAATAATTATTCTGAGTTCTTGTCGTGCATAGGAGTTATTTCATCCCCTAGGCACTTATTTGCGCATAAGGTTGCACCTGCTTTAATGAAAGAGACTTAGTTACATTAATGATGGACTACTGCGTGAACATAATTACATCAGTCGAAACTGGTTATAAGCCCTTGTGCAGCTGTGGTTGGACAGGGTGGTAGAGGCAGTTGTAGATTCCCTAGGACAGGGTCAAAAGTGCTGCAGCCACAATGATGCCCGTCCCCTTGCCAGCAGAAAATGTCCTTGTCAAGGCAAAGTTATCAAGGAAATTTGCCAAGGTAAGCTTTGTTCAGCATTGATTCTATTGTTTTGACAAGTTATATAATTAGTCCTTGAGGACCTGTCTTGTAGGACTTCTATTCAAATATGATATGGACTGTGTTTACATTCAGCTAATTGTCAGCTCACAAAGTTGTGCTGATTTAATAGATCCAATCTTAAACTTAAAGCCCAACACTTTGTCAATTAACACAACTGCATGTATGCTCCATAGCCAGGTTTGAGGCAAAAGGGGACAAGGCTTTAGAGACTCTGTGCTTTAGAGCTGATTTCTGTTTGTATGCAAACAACAGCATGCATTTCATACCTCACACCAGTCCTGTGCACTGGAAACTCCTTGACTTCACTGGAATATCCCTGCTGTAGTATTGGTGAGAGCAGTTAAAACCTTTCCTTAAAAAGCAAGATTTTTGGTTGGGATGTGTGTTTTGTGTGTGTCTGTGTGTGTGTGTGTGCCAACACTTTCAGGATTGACTTTTTTTTTTTTTTCCCCACCACTTTCTGTTTGTCCACCTTGGTAGCTGTTCGATTTGGCCGTATTCCCAAACGTGAAAAACAGAGGATGCTGATTGAAATGCAGAGTGCCATGAAAACCATGATGAACAGTCAGTTCAGTGGCCACTTACCCAACGAAGCTTTAACAGAACATCAAGACCAAGCACCTCAAGAAGACCTTTCTTCCAAGCCCAAACAAGAGCGGGATACCATCAAAAGCCCTTCTCCCCCTCCTACTGCTGACATGGCTAAGGAAGAAGTGATCGGGATGGTCACTAGGGCCCACAAAGACACTTTCATGTACAACCAAGAACAGTCCCAAAACCCTGCAGAGATGATGCAGCCCCAGAGTGGGGAGAGAGTGTCGAAGAACACCGAGCAGTACATCTTGAGCAGTGAGCACTGTGTTGGAGGCCTCGGTGGCCCTCAGTACCCTGAAAGGGAGCAGCACCTTGGTGGACAGTACAAAGGGAGAAGCACAATGCACTATCCAAGTGGGCATGCCATGTGCTTCACAAATGGCCACTGCATGAACTTCACCAGTGGTTATCCTCAGCGAATGTGTGATAGGATCCCAGAAGATGGCTTTTCTCCAAACAAGAATACCACTTACTCCTGTAGCACTGGAGGAAGAATGCATCTGGTATATTGATATTAATTGCTTGATTTGACTTAGTGAAAGGCTTAGTGGTGGGTGTGATCCAGCTGTGTCTTAGTAGTCAGTGGAGCTGCACACAGTTGGCAAAACTTCTGAATATTGACATAAACTTGATAGTGCACATTGTCACAAAGGAGGTAGTAGCTCAAGTTGTGTGGAGAATTTGAAATCATAGAAGTGTTGGGGTTTCTTGGCTCATTTTTTAGCTAACTGAAAGTAGGTGAACATCAAAGAGCATTGGTTAAAAAAATCAGGGTTTTTTTAAGTGAATTGACTTTGAAAAGAAAATAACACTTTATAAATGCCCCTTTTCACTCAATCCTTTTGAAGACTTTAAAATAATCTACACAGTCAGATGTACTGTATTTTCATTATGTGTATTCAGAGCAAATATCTGGGGTGAAACCCCAGGGCGAGGATTTCAAGCCAGCGTACACGCTTAGCTAGTGTGTTCTAAAATCTCTCTTGCTGGGTAGGCTGCTTTTTTGGTGTTGGGGTTTTTTTGTTTGTTTTGTTTTAATGGGGTGCACAGGCTATGCATCCTTTTCACCCTAGAACATCTTCAGATATGAACAGAGGCAGGAGGAAGATGTGCAGCTAAACCACTTGAGAGAAGTTCAGGGTCTTTTCTGTAGGTCTTTTCTTGAGGACCTTAGATGACTTTACTGGAGCATTTTTTTCACTGAATTCTTAACAAGGATGTTTCCTGGTTTTTTGCATATGGTTGTCGGGTTTTTTGATTGTTTGGTTTTGGTTTTTTTTTTTTGGTCTTTCCTTAACAGATCCCTCTCATTTGCCTTGCACCTGCTGTTTCTCTGCTATTCAGGCAACCAGTTCTGTAAGCCCCTTAAAATAGATTGTCCTTCTCTTTATCACTGCAACCGCCTGGGATGAGAGAACATAACATCCTCGTTCTCATCCTGCACTCCTGTTGTGAAGCGCGAGACCCTGACCTTTCTGAAGTACTTGAGCTGCTGGTGGTTTTCTTCCTCCTAGTTTATAAAGATCCTTCTCAGGTTCTTGAAGACCCCTGAAAGTTTCCACAGTGAAAGTGTTTATTTGTTGATTTTGCTGTATTTTCATGGATGGTTTTTCTGTTGGGGTTTTTTGTGGGGGGGTTTGTTTTTTTTTCCCCTTCTTTGGCTACTGCATATATAGATTATGCCATCCCTAGGAGGGTCTGACCTTAATTGCAGACTCTGGGCACTACACCATGGCAAATAATAATAATTGCCAACCTTTCTTCCTTGCAGGGAAAGTATGTGGTGTCACTACGATGGCATTCTTGGCACTCCTGAGAAGCAGAGGTTAAACCCATCAGTATGGGCGGGCAGGGAGTGGTGCTGCCTTGCAGAGGCTCAACCAGTCAGTTTGACCTGTGCATGGCAGCTGCAGGGAGGCTTTACACAGCCAACGATGAGGAAACAAAACTGAATCCAACAGAGCACTGCAGCTCCCCCTCCCTGCCCCACATCTCTGACATGAATATGGGTTTTGCCTGAGAACTCAGTGAGATCAGGATCCAACCAAAATGAGTCAGTAGCAATAAGGGCATGTAATTAGGCTCTGAACCAGTATGGAGACAGATGTTCAGGGGTTTGATATTTTTTACTCAGTACCCCTGTAACCAGAAAAGCAGAACATGTCATTTCTGAAGATGTTCTTCTAAAGAGAGCTGGTGACTGTACATCTGACAACTGCTTCCATAGGAAGACTGTCAGAGTTCAAGGAGCACCTGGCGACACTCTTAGTCATATGGTTTAGTTTTAGGTAGTTCTGCAAGGAGCAGAGAGTTGGACTCAGTCTTTATGAGTCTCTTCTAACTTGAAATACTCTATGACTCTTGGGCACAGGTCTGTCAAGACAGTGTAAACACAATGCACAGAGTGGAGAAGTGGTAGTTTCCCTTTGAGACTGAGTACCTGTGGTTTAAGCTAAATGATCGTAGGATTAGAAGTTATGGTGATTTTTGTGTCCAGTGAGGAGCAGGAGATTCCTTATTTTCAGAGAGTACTGTATTTTTAGCAATATCTATGTGAACCACTGCAGTATCACAAGCAGAGCAGTGATTAGCATCTGCCATCCTTCTGTTTGTATGCCTAGACCTTTCCTTTTGCCAAAATATTATATTCTTGTAGCCTTAGAACCTTCCACACAAAGATTTGCTAGGCAATTACCATATTCAAGATGCCCTGCAAAAACAGCACAGCTCTGAGGAATTGCTAATCTAGTTCACAGTTTTTTCTTTGTTTTGCTGACATTATGTAGGATTACATACACCATTTAGGATACATGTGAGGAATACTTAAAAGGAATTCTCATCCTTGATGATGACAGGTGAAATGAACATGAAGAGGTTTAAACTTCATTAAAAAAATGTGAATTTTAGAAAACAGAACTGAAAACTTCTCAGAGCTTCTGGTTGGGTCTTGCATAGGGAATTTATTGGCAGTCAGCCTTGACTGATATGTCTGATCTCATTGTAATGGATTCAGACTTTCCTACTAAAAAATTGCTGTATATTTGTATAAAAGAAAGAGTATTTTCTCATCCTGTGGCTGAGAAAAATTGGAATACCAGTTCCTTGGTGATCTTCCTTCAGTGATAAAAATAAAAGAAAACTTGTAAAGGAAGGTTATCCTTGTAATGAGGGTGTAAACCTGTGACTCAGGAAACCAAGGCTCGCTTTCTTGCTCTAGTGTTGACACCTTTGTCACCTTGACTGAAGCACTTCAGTTGCCTGCAAAACAAGACAGATAGGAGAATGACTGTGAGATTGCAATCAATTGATTTTGAAATCATGATTAACTGTGAAATTACAGGCATAACACAAATAAGAGAAATCCAGCTGTCAGACATCAGTTGAGATCAGGGATGAATCGCATAACATTGGTTCAGTCAGATCTTTTGCAATAAACACTGTTGTAGTTTCCAAAGTCAGCAAATTTATGAACAACTTGCTGACAATCCACCATGGATTTTTTTTTGTTGCTTGGTTGGTTGTTTTAAAGGAAGGGGGAGAAATCCAGTTGCTTTGGAGATGACTGAGGAATACTGATCTTTTTTTCTCTATATGTCATTATCGCTAAGTTTTGTAGAAGAATAAAACTGTTTCTTCCAAGTATTTTCAGGATTCGGAGTGATATCTTTAAAAGTTGTTTTCTGTGTTTTGTAAACATCAGGTCTGCCCAATGAGTAAGACTCCCCACGTGGACCCAAACAAATCTGGCCATGAAGTCTGGGAAGAGTTTTCCCTGAGTTTTACCCCTGCAGTGAAGGAAGTGGTGGAGTTTGCCAAGCGCATCCCAGGATTCCGAGATCTCTCCCAGCATGACCAGGTCAATCTTCTGAAAGCTGGGACCTTTGAGGTGAGACCACTGTGTGTATATTGTGAATCTGACAAGCTGTGCATTGGTCTGACCCTGTAAGAACAAAACCAGATAGAACTGGGTTACATCAGGCGAAACCAGCATGTTCATGGATGGTAGCTCTGAGCTTTCCTCAAGGTGGTGTTGAAGGGATCTGTTTTGTCAGATCTTGGTGAACTGTCCCTCTTCCAACTAGCTTGAAACTGCTCAGCCCTTCTACCCATTCTTCTTCCCTGGACATTAATAAATGGGTAATTAGGGTTTTTTTGGTTTTGTGTAGCAGTGGTTACACTGATAGCTACCTTTGCTTACTCTGAAGAACTGTACTGCATCAGGAAGGGTGGATAGTTTAGAAAGCTGTCTGTCGACTTACAAGTTTTGTTGAGAAATGTGTTTAACGCTCTCTATGTCTTTCCTTGTGCCGCTCTGCTTCCTGCCAAAGCCAGAGTATCTATCCTGACCAGTCACCACTAGCCTTTGGTGGCAGCTGGGGGTGTCTGAAGCTTCCATGTCTAATGCAGTAACAGGAGTAACGAGCTGTACTGCTGCAGCTCTGGAGGTGCTGTGTGCCAGCTGCAGCCTGACTTACTCTAGACTAATCCCTCTAGGTCCTCGTGGTTAATTTCATCCACTTGTGGTCATGACGTATATATGAATTAGTGGTGTTAATTTGGAAATGATACCACAGAGCTTGGTGCTGTTTTATAATTAGTGACCTTCACAAGATGACCTTTACTTAAGGCTTTAGCTGTTCTTCCAGACCCTTGTATCTGTTGGAGATCATACACATTTTATAAATATTCAAATGTGAAATTTGAATTCAAATGTGCAGTTTGAATATAGAGGGCCAGAGGAGCTGATGTTACTGTGCTTTCCTGGAGAGGGTAGAGTTGGTGATGTCTTTACTCTTGTTTACTTGATTTATTCTTTCAAAGAGGTGTGCTGGATTTTGGTTTTACCCAAAATGAAAACATTTCTTGTGTAGTGTGTTGGGCATTTACACAGCCCAGTTCTAAGATGGATAATTGTTGAGTTGGAAGGTACAAGTTATACTGGAAGACTTGATGCCTGGAGTGTATCAGTTTCTTTGTTGCTTTCATTTTGCTGTCCTGTATTTTTTTCTGTTGTACCTATTCTTGACCTTTTAATATTCATCTACAACTCCTGTGGCATAGAGGCTGTATTTTTGCTTCTTCAGCTACAGTCTCTTACACAGCTGTTCACATTACACAAAAATGTTGGTTTCTTCCTCTGCTGTCCAGTACCCTCAAGGAGGGTGGAAAATTGGGCTTGAACTGTTCCAATAAAGTGAAGCCAAATCTTTCTGTTCTGCAAGTAAAATGTTTTGTCTTGGCCTCTCTTCACCTCAGGCTTTTCTCAGACCTCATTGGTATGCTTTTTTTGCCAGTTACAAGCACTGCTGATAAGAAGGTTTTTATATCCAGGGGAATTTATAATAATGTATGGCTGCATGCTTGTCACTATTCACTTGTTTATAAGAAACATTAATGATTTCTGTTAGTGAGCTGGTACTTGTAGTTAAAGGCCTATGTGGCCTCTTAGCAACAGAAAACAAAAAAAGTGGTGCTGAAGAGCAGTGGGAAAAAAACCCACAACAGGATTAATGAATCCATTGCAATAGAGGCAGAAAGCATCTTGAAAGCCTGGTCCATACAAGGTCATTTCTGTTTTGTGGGTAACTGAAGTGGGATGTTCCAATGTGTGCATGTTAATAGAAGAACCTGAGTAAAAGTACCGCCTCCAAGCCTGGTGTGGTTGGCTTGGCACTTGTGCTTCTTAGCAGCCTGTATTCAAGGAGCTGTTCATTTGAGGGTAAGAAGACACATGGAGACAATGTTGGTGCAGAAGCTGCATAGCTATATATATTCACACACATGTGAGCTAAAAAGGTTTTTAGAACTGAGAGTACTGAGGAGCTCAGTGTATTGTGGTGGCATTTGCATGGCTTCTGTGACAGCCAGCTCAGAAAAAGCAGTGAGTGTAAAATAAGGAAC
Organism: Corapipo altera; assembly: GCF_003945725.1. Taxonomy (NCBI): domain Eukaryota; kingdom Metazoa; phylum Chordata; class Aves; order Passeriformes; family Pipridae; genus Corapipo; species Corapipo altera. The sequence goes on from NW_020884880.1 coordinate 17,153,374, forward strand.
TTGACTGGTTTTCAGTGGGCCCTCCCCCACCTTCCCTTCAAATGTAGTTGATGGTAGAGCTAGCAAGTCACTATTCAAATGGATCCATTTGAGTAGTGACTCAGCTTCTTGGCAGACTCACAAACCTGGTCATTTAACTACAGGTGGTAGGGAAGTGAGCAAGCAACCTTCAGGTGTGGAGGTTTTTATGTGCTTATGTTGCTGTGATTGAGTGATAGGATTGATCAGGTATATCCTCAGCATGCACAAATAGGAGTCTGGCTTGAAGTGAAATGGCATGAATCAATCCTGTGCTATGCCATAGTCAATTCTTCCTTAGGTTAGAATGGTGACATTGAAATCTATAGGTGAGCTCTTTGCCTTAGTATAAGTCAACACAACTTTACGAGCTTCAGTTTTGAATACTAGCATTAATACTGGCTGTTCATTATGTAAAGTTTGTTTCTAAAGCCCAGTTCTGTAGGGAGAGTACCGTTTTGAACTGAAAGGTTGTTGAATACCTGGTGGGTCTGTGCTAATGCACAAGTTCAGCTTTGTCTCTCTGCCCTTTGTCTTTCTTTGTTGTATTCTGAGGGCTTTTGCATCTAGGTTTCTGCACTCTGTAGTTAATGTCAGCACAGGACTTATAGCTCAGCTGACAAAAGTGAATAGTGCATAGTGCTCATGTGTCCATCAAGGTTGCTGCATGTCATTTGGCTGTTAAAATTTAGGTGCAGGTCATGGGATGTGCATGAATGGTATTTGAATTCTCAAACATTTTCATTTGGTTTGAACATTCCTGTTTTTAAGCTTGTCAAAGACATTAGCCTTTGAAATCCTGGTTCTCCTCTCACCTGTAGTAAACATTTAAATTAATGCAGTTATGTAGGTTAAGTGAGAAGAGACAGCTGTCACACCAGGAGATTACAGTGAGTCTGAAGTTTTAACCAGTGCCAGTTGGTTCATTTTCTCCAAATAAGAAGGCTGTTCTGTGTAACTTAAATCTTGAAAATGTAAATAAGGTTGTTGAACATGAGCAAATGGAACTTTACAAGCCATTCCAGAGGGAAACTTTTCACAGTACGACTGACAAACCACAGGAGAAATTTCAGCCCAAAGGGGTAAGTTTAGCTCACATCAGCTGCTCCAGCCCTGGTGCTTGTAGCAAAGGGGTATTCCCAGCTGCTACAGACCAGGTGCCATCTCAAGCTGTGCTTCCCTAGCCTTTCAAAAGCTGAAAGCCACACGTGTGGCTCCTTTCTACCAGAGCTCATTAGCATTCCTGTGGGTACAGTGATGCGGCATGGTACTTTCCCAAAGAATGCCTAGGGGGCCTGATCATGAGGTGGTGTAAATCAGCATTATTTCTGTATAGCTACTCCGGTTTGTGCCAAGTGAGAATCTGGTTCGGTACTTTCATTTTGCTCCTCATAAGTGTGGCCAAAAAAATGTTTCTTTTAACGCTCTGTATGCCTTTGGCTGTTGAGTAGCTTAAGCAAGTTGTCCTACTGGCATATTTATGAATGACATGGTCTGTGTGGCTCAGACTGTCTGAGGTTTAAATTTTAATTTTCCTCCCTTTCATGTGCTGTATCCCCTCCCCTGCATCCACGTGCTAATTTTGCCACTTGTTTGTTTCTCTTAGATTACTGGGCCAGAGCTTGCACTGTGTTTTACAGCTCAACAGCATGCTGACAGTTTCTGTATAGAATGCTTGTAGAGCAGTTAATGGGACAGTTTGAACGATGTTAAAAGGTTTAGTATTTTTCTTTGACTTTTCTAGAAATACACTTGCATTTATCTGGTTTTGTTGTTTTTTTTTTCTTTCACCAGGTTTTAATGGTACGATTTGCATCTTTGTTTGATGCAAAGGAACGTACGGTCACCTTCCTGAGTGGAAAGAAGTACAGTGTGGATGACTTGCATTCAATGGGAGCTGGTGATCTGCTCAACTCAATGTTTGAATTTAGTGAGAAATTAAATGCCCTGCAACTTAGCGATGAGGAAATGAGTTTGTTTACAGCGGTTGTCCTGGTATCTGCTGGTAAGGAGAGAAAGTTAACTTGCATCTTTGTCAAGATTTGAATGTGGCTCTCTATTAAAAGTTTTCTGTAAAATGTATAGCCTGTAATTTCATGTCAAAGTACAACTGAGTAGGTTTTAAGCTATTAGCAGCCTGTAATCTACTTTCTGCATACCTTGTCTTTCTAATATTGCCTTTTGAAAAAATGTGACAATGGGGTTATGTTTTCCTGCTGCTTTCTATAGAATGCAAAAACACATCTCATAACTGCCCCATGGCCATTTAGATGGTATTTGTCTGACTCCTCTAAGCTTCACAGGACAGGATCGCTGAAATTACTCCTGACTTGCACAGCATAAGTCTTTAGATAAGGTGGTATTTTTACTTCTAAGTATTGTCATTTAAGTTTACCGTGTATTTTACTTAAGTCTAAATCCAACAGTTTGATCTCTGCCTATGTCAGCAAGAAAGCCCTGTCATCTGCATCATGACCTCTTACCACTAAAGGCCTGCCAATCCACTGACATCTTCACTGGCCTCCTATCTTGTTTCAGTCGCTGGATATACAGAACACCCTGGCCCAGATTCAAAGGAGGATTAAGCACCTACTTCTGTAGTATTATCTCAAGCCTCAAATTAGGCACATTAGCTCTGCATATAATGCCTGGAATACAAGATGCAGAATCCCTGCTTGCAGTTTAAGAAGCTTTCTAGAGGTAGGTAGCAGGAATGCTCCTAGGGCCTATTTAGACAGCAAGCCAGCAGTTGGGGAGCACTCAAGTTCTTGAAAAGTGCACCTCTTTCACATGAGTCATTCAGACCCATGTCTTTCTTATCAGGCAGGGGCACCCTAGGCATGGTGCTGTAGGCACTTGAAGCCTCTGTAAACAAGGTAGGATAGTTCAGTCTAACAGCTTTGTGAGTGGCTGAACTGAAATGTTACAGCACAGGAGGGGGCAGCTGTTACCTCTTCAGTCTGTAAGCCATGATAATGAGCGAAGGGTGGCACAGAGCTTGAAGAGCCAGAACAAATGTCAGTGTGAAGGAGGCGTGGGACTATAATCTGTTAGTGAAAATGTTCAGGTAGCAGAGAGAAACCTGAGGTATTAGTTACTATTCCAGACTCTACAAATTTTATCCTTTTTTGACAAGAACTGGAGGCAACCTTTAAAATAAGGACTTTTCCCTTCTTGTGCAATGTAACTAGGCTTACAGCCACTCTTCTTACTTGCTCAGCTACTGGGTCCTGGAATATCACAATCTCTGTGCCAGCTGTTTTTAATGTAAATGGCTGTGTTTGTTCTGTTAAATGTTCTTTTAGCACAGAGTCAGGCCCCCTAGCCTTTTAAGCAGTGCTCTGGTTGCTGGCTCCCAGTAGGGATTAGCTTACGAATGGTATGTAACATACAGCATGTAATGTCAGAGCTGTGCAACAGGTATTCAGGCTTCTTGCACAGATGCTGAGGATTTTTCAGATCGTATTTTTTTAGGACATTATTGCTACCTATCTTAGCTGCCTCGTGATCTGAAGTCTAATCACAGCCTTCCTGGACATCTTCATTAAATACTTCTAGGGTTTTATAAAATACAACTTCATTAGTCGATGTTGGAGCTGTATTCCAGACACAACAGTAACGTTGATGTTTACTGTGAGGTCAGAAATCTCAGGTGAACTTTACTCTGTAGCTTGTGGCTGGATTGAAATGCTGCAGTCACTCCTTTGTGCAAGTAAGTGAGCAAGCTTCGTGCTCGAGCAGGTACCAAAGAAGAACAGAATTGCCCCCAACAGAACTCCTGGGGAAGATGCTCTCAGTGTGAGTGCTTACCAGGAGGAGAAGGCACCTGTAGAACTGAAGGATTGTGGGCATCTGTTGATTAAACAGATCTTGAAAGACAAATCTCCTGCACCCCACTCCTCAAGGAGGGATGTGATGCAAAGAGTAGTTTCCTGTAAGGGGAGGTGGAGCACAGTTAGAGATGGAGGAAGAATTGAAGAATAGGATCAGAGAGAATGACATGGAGATACAAGCAAAGGCAAAATATGCCAGAAATGTAAGAAGAATTGAAGGTGGAAGAAAAAGGCCATTAAGACTTCTTCATTTCAGAATAAAAGTTATTAAAGAGAGCAGTCAAGATTTATATCAGTTCCAGAAGCAAACAGGAGTGTGACTGTTGAATACTGATTAGGTGATCCAGAATACAAAGTAGCATGGTGCACAACTTAAAAATCTTCTTAAAAGACTTTCAGTTGCTTAAAATTAAGAAAAAACCCAAAACCACCAATGGAAAAAAAAGAAGTAAGTCTCTAAGTAGTGCTAGTGCTAGTGGGGAGAATGCCTGTCAGAAACATTTCCACATAACACTGGATGAATAACCACTCTTACGAGGGATATTTAGAATATGCAGAAGAAGCAGGGACAGTAGCAAGGACTGCATATAACTCTCTACATCCTCTTGTTTTCACGTCCTATGGAAAAGAAAGAAAAGGCAGGGTCCTGCTTGGGTGGTGCTAAGGAATTACTTTGGTACCATTCTAAAACTGAAAGAATGCTTCACCTCTGGCTTCAGTGAGCTGAATGTAGTGAAGAGGGAGGGGAGATAGCAAGGTGGATCATGGGCACTGAAGAAGGAAAGAGCAAGGTAGAAGTGAAACTGAAAGAATGTGGTTTATGCGGGTCTAGAGACTAGATAAAACCTTAACTGAGGGTGATGCACTGTGGTAGAAGAATATAAAATACACACCCTCTCTTATTCTCTCTTACTGGAGTAGTACTAACAAACTCTTCTGCTGGCCACTGGGAGCAACTGGAAGTAGTCTGAGAGGGAGAAGAAAGACTTGGACTAATTGTGAAGGAGAGGAGGCTACATTAACTTGCCTGAGGCAGCCAGGAAAGGTTGGACTGCATTCTTCCACCTTCAGAAGCAAGGCAGTACCATTGTCACTGTACAGAGCTCTTGAGAAACTCCATTGGACACATTCTGTGCAAATGTTGTCATACCTGCTTGGAATAGAGCAACCTTTTGTAGAGCACAGGGCAAGCAGAAATAATTGTTTAATCAATAAAGGCAGAGAGACGTCTCTTCACTCATGTTACCTTGAACAGCAGCTATCAAACCTAACAGACAATCTTCACAGAGTGGAATTGTTTGGTAGTAATCAGAGCTCCTAATTGTTACAGTAGAAGATTCTGGAACAGTTTTCCTAAGGGAACAAAACACATTAACTGCTTCAAGATGCATCCTTAAGTGGATTATGTAATAATTTTTCCCATAGCAGTAGGGAAGTGTACTGAATAGTCCAGGAGGACTTCCTAGGCTCTGTTCACCAGAGCGGTCTGATTGGATTGACACTGACAGCATAAGGAAGGGATTCCCACTCTGACTGTACAATCTGACTCAGTGTTACTCCAGAAAGCTGTTGTCGTTCCATGTCCCAGTTCTGCAAAGTGCTTAAGTACATGTACACATCAAAGCACATTTCTGTTCCTGTCCGTCACATGGGTATGTACGTGCCCTACTGAATTTACATAGCATTTAAGAAAAGAGGCTACAGCTTGGAAAAAAACAGCTGCTGTTCATGGTTATTAGGTGAGATGTTTTACTTAAAAATTCATCCTTTTAAGCTGCTTACTTAGGTTCCACCTAAGGATACCAGGTGTGTTCTTAAATACAGCTCTCTTGAAAGAGATGCTTCAGGCGTGGGGTGAGTGCAGTAAGTGAAAGCATAATATTTATCTTGATGTTGACATTCTTCTTTTCCTCAGTTGGGAGTTTTTGGGTGCCTCATGTTTCAATTTGTAAGTGCTTCAGAACATGCTTGGAAATAGTGCCCACTTGGATCAAGGCTTGTACTCCCTTTGCCCCTGAGGATCCCACTGTGCAGATATGAGTGTGGCTTGTCCCGAGTGGGAATTTCCTCCTCAAACCTCCAATTTAAGTTTAGGATTCTATGTCCAGCTTTGAGAAATGTTTGAAATTTTTACTTTCACGTGCCCCGTCTCTCTCCTTGTGTTGAAAGTTGTGATTCAGCAACATATTTAAGCGTGTGCTTCAATCTGTCCTTTTCTGGACATACGGATAAGAAGTGATGATTGAATGCTGCCGGTTTGGCATGAGCTTCCTTAACTTGCAAAGATAATGCTAATAATGTTTGAAAGACTTTTCAGTATATGGATTTGAAACTTCTGGCTTAAATATCTAATTTTTCTTGTGCTTGTTAAATGGTGAGTGATTCTTGCAATGACTTTATGTTGTGAACTACATCTGTTCAGTCTTTTTTTTGTTTCTTTGTTTTTTACCCCCACCCTCCTGTTTTTTAATTTCTCTCTCTCCCTCTCTCCTCCTCACCCTGCCCTTCTGTATAGATCGCTCCGGAATAGAAAATGTCAATTCTGTGGAGGCACTTCAGGAAACACTAATCCGTGCATTAAGGACCTTAATTATGAAAAATCACCCAAACGAAGCCTCTATTTTCACAAAACTTCTTTTGAAATTACCTGACTTGCGTTCCTTAAACAACATGCACTCTGAAGAACTGTTGGCCTTTAAAGTTCACCCATAGGCCTTTAGGTCTCAATTTGTACTTGGACTTGCCTCGTGTTAAACTGTTTTGTGCTAAAATATGTATTTATACAGTTGTACCACTTGTTGGAGAGAGTTCACAGACTGTGAACAGTTGATAGCTGTCCCATAACCATGCAATAAAGCTTTGGCAGGTGCTTTCAGCTAACGACGGCACAGCATTCGGAGTCCTCCAAGGCATCCAGACCCAGCTGTGCCACACTTCTGCAGAAGAGGTTGCAATGAGCCCGCGTAAATATGGACTGTTCTTTCATTTAGAAGAAAAGAACCACCACTGCCCTCTCACACAAACTGAACGCAAAATAACTATGTGCATACGGAGCATGGAATGGAGTGGGAGCAATCCTGTGCTAATAGGAAGAAGGAAGAGCTGATTTAATTGGTCTTTCACTTATCTAATAGATGTATGTCTGTGTCTCTTGATAACTCACTCATGGTTTCACTGCTGTTATTCCATTAAACGCAATGGAATGATTTCAGCCTGCACCAACTCTTCACCGAGCGTGTGTTCATGCCATGTGTATATAATATAAATAGTTAAGTAGTGAGTGTTTATGGCTATATAAAGTACAGAGTTGTGTGTATATATGTGTATGTATATAAATAGTTCTATACATAAAGTATACATATAATTTCTTCACAATATTTTAAACTGTGAAGGAATTTAAACTTAAAACAGAAGGTGATCTATGGAAAGAACCAAATAGATGCACTTTGCATATTGCTGAACTAATTATCTGAGCATTTTTTAGAAAACATCGAATTTGCATTAATATGCTGTGTTTGTTAATTTAAAAAAAAAAAAAACAACCAAGAGTGGCACTAAAGAGTCAGAGTCGGATTCAACTTCCAAAAGGGGCTTGTAGAGAATCTCAGGTGGAGATGGTTGGTTGCAGCACTAATGAGATTGATTGTCCATTGCCACTGAGGTTCTTGCGTTCTGATAAAGGTTAAAGAAGCACTAGATGCTCTTCAAAAACTTCAGCACAGCCAGAAAGAAATTATCAGATGAATAACAGCATGTATCAGAGAAAAAAAAAAATGGGAAAAATGTATCCATGGTTGCGTTTGGGTGTATGTGTGTTCTGTGACTGTTTATTTCTTGCAATACATCATTTTGCTGCTTCATTGCTAAATGAGAATTGAAAAAAAAAAAGTGAGATTTCCCCATGTCTGTTCACCATTTGGGCTTTGTGGTTCTCATGCTTGTTCTTCTGGAGCTCTCTATTGGTGCGTATGCCTGTGAGTGTGTGTGATGTGCACAGAAGGTGCACTGGATGGTCTGGATTTTTTTTCTTAAAAAAACACCACAAAAATCAACCAAACACATGGGACTTTTTTTTTGTGTATGCCAGTAGCAAATTACAAAGCAGATTCTCAAGGCTTAAGATTCTGCTTCTTTTCCATCTAGGAAAGTGGCTCTCTGTGTTTTTTTGTTGTTTGTTTGTTTGTTTGTTTTTTCCATTTGTAGCAAGACCTGGCACCAGAAAAGAGAGTCAAAGCAGTTGTGTTGATTAGTTATGTTTCTGTTTTGCTAAGGTGGGAAGAAGATGCAGCATCACCCTTGTGTTTAGTTAACTTGCCTTAGAGGTAGCTCTCTGGGTCTGTAGTGTTTGGTAACACTACTCTGGAGGGAGGGACCTCTCTGTGTGTTACTGCATCGAGATGTACGTGGTAGTTGATGCCAGGACCCATAAAGCCACCAGGCTGCGGAAGCTCCTGTTTGCAGCACAGTGGGTTGATGGGAGCCCTCATGCCTGCAGTAGAGCTGGAGCAGGAGCAGACCTCTGCCTGTCCCTGAGCATCAGGAGTTAGGATGGATAGAGGGATGGCTTGCACTCTGCTATGCTCAGGTTGTCTTTGGGCTGGAGATTCCCCCTCAGAAAGGAGTAAGGGGCTGAGAGCAGGAAGAGGGCAGGTGCTTGAGTAAGAGGTGGGCAAAATTCAGCTGTAGCCTTGACTAAGGAACAGAAGGTCCCACCCTTTCCCTTCCTCTGCAGCTGCTGCAGGGAGAGCTGTCCTGCTTCAAACTGCTTTAACCACTGGATAATGGCCCCTTAATACATACAGTTTTGCTACCCCAATGTACTATTGGGGCATGTTGTCCTAATTTCTGTTAACAGTCTGCATCCTACCAGTATTATTTGTTTGAGAGCTTCACTGAATTATGCATTGAACCATTCAGACTTTAGAAAGGACACAGTCACATGTTTTATATTATTTAGGAGCTGAAATTACTTCTTTGTAGATCCCATTTCACACATGGAAAGTACAGTTAACCCTTGGTTGTTTTGGGAGGGAAGGAGGCTTCATACAGAGGTTGCCACCCTACAACTATGTTTTGTTGTGTTTTATTTTTTTTTCTTCTTAAAACTGTATTATTAAGCCTTTAGGAATGTATAACCAGGACTGAGTAATTACTGCTTATTAAATTTTTTAGTTAGATTGACCATGTATGCCTATAGGTAGATATTCTAACTTGTGCGATTTCATGGAAAATAATCTTCCTGTACATAATGGAAAAACTCACATAACAGAAAAAAAAAGCCCCAAACAGATTGACTGAACAAAAAGCTGATTAAAGAATGTTTCAAAAGTGACCCATGTGTTACAAACACTAGCTGGACTCTTAGAAGAAAATCTAAACTTATTGTGTTAGCTGTGTATTGTGAGCTCTTCTTTTACTGTGTCACTGGTTATACACTTGTTAAATGCTGAGATAATAGACTTCATGCCAGGCATTTGAGTACTGTAGATTGGGTCATTGCTGAAAGATTAATGTACTGTATGACTTAAATGAAATTTTTATTCTTGATTTTATTCTTGATTTTGTTCTTGTTTTAAAAGATTAAATATGGGCATTATGTCAGCAAGCTAAACTTGTGTTCCTGTGTCCTTTCTATTTCTCTGAAAGAAATCTGGTGGGGAGGACAGCACGCTGAGATGAACAGAGCAGAAGTAATGGATGAGAACATCAGCTGCTGTAAGGTCACGGAGGCTGCGCTGGTACACAGTGGCAGGGAGCCGGCACCTCGGTCTGCCTGTGATCCTGGTCTGGCTTGCCAGGTGGTTGGATGGGGTTTTCTGGTGCACTTCATTTGCTACAAGTTACAGGACTTTTTTGGGTATAGTTAATTTAAACACTGCATTAATTTGGAGAATATAACTTCAGAACTGAAAAAAGGATATGGTAGAGGATAAAAAAAACCCAATACTGTTTGATTAAGTCTTCAGGTTTTGAGAGAGAGAGATGGAAAACAGAACTTGAAGGGCAAAGATCTGTTTGATTTTTCCAGCTGGATTTTGTAGTTTGGAGTGTGCACTGTTTAGGAGATAAGAGAAGCTTCTCCAAGTAGTGTGGTATTGGTGTTTAAATAAAAAGCACACGCACAAAACCCAAAGTTATGACTGACCAGAACTGGAAAAAATAACAGCTCAAAAATGCTTTCTTTTTTTCTTGGCATATTTTCTCTAGTGGCATGTTTGCATATGGTTTTCCTTGTTGCCACAAAGTCTGAGCCCTCTGAACAGTGCTGCGAGCCACAGAGGTTTCAGGGCCTGGGAGGTCCTTGGTCCTCTTTCCAGCTTTTGCTGGGGTCCTCTGGATGGGCTGCAAGTAATTTTTCCCTGTTTGGCTGTAAGAGCCTTACCACAGCAAATGGGGGGGGGGAACGGGAGACAGAAGGGACACTTCCCAGCAAAAACATGATCCTCTTCCTGCCACTCCCACCCTCCCAGTTTGGCAAGATAATCTGAGGATGGGGACATGAAGCATATGTGCTTGTTCATGGGAAACTTGCTGGGCTCTGAGTTGCAGTACCGGCTTGAGTGTGAATGTGCTCACAGCAGCAGCCTGGCCTGGCTCTGTTCTCACTCCACCAGGAAATAGTGAATGTCACAAGGAAAACAGAGGTATGAGTGTTGCTGTGCGAAAGTGTAAACTGACAAGGGTGTGGGCAGCCCGCTACCTCCGGTTCTGGCTCATGACCGAGGAGCTGCATTGGGCGGGAGGGAATCAGCATTTGCAGCTCAACCGCAGAGCACTTTGATTACAGAAACAGTTCCTACAAGGAAGTATTTGGCACTTCCTCTTCTTTGATGAGTACAGCGAGCAGCTGCTAGAGCCTTCATCAGTGAATACCTCCTTTTTTTTTTTTTCCGTCTATTTCATTTCTTTTAAGGTTGAAGTTTCGAGTGGGGAGGGAGGAGCATGCAGGTGTGAGGGCAGCCTGGAGACACCCACCCCTGGCAGGTGACTGAGCTCCAATGGGCAGCTTGTTAAAAGCACAGTGGAGGTTATGCTTGCTGGGCAAGAAAGTTGGTCAAGGACACAGCCACATCATCAGCAAGAGAGAGGGAGAGAGAAGAGCTGAGCAGGTGTGCGCAGAGGCTGCAAGGCTGCACATTCCTGGTTATTTGGAACAAACATGCCCACCCACGCCAAAAAAACTTCACTCCATGCAGACACTGCTCTGCCGTGCCAGGTCCCTTCACAGAACAGTTTATACTTGCTGTAAATGCTCACCCTGGTTCTGTGTGAAGGCAGAGTTTGCGGTGACAGGGGGCTGAACTGTCTCCTTCCTGGCCTGAATCCCAATGGCAGGCTGCATTGTTATCCTTGACAGTTGCTCCCCTGCATTGCGCTCCAGGACTGCCTTTGCCTCTAGCTGGAGGAACACCCTCAGGGGATTACTTGTGAAGTTACGTGCTTAAAAGTGGGGGAGTATATTCTTAAAGGGCCCTTCTCTCTGCCCCCCCCCCCTCCCCTTTACCCCAGCTTAAGGAGATTGTGGCTCAAATTGTTCCATGCAACACCATCGAGGTGGTACTAAGGTGGAGAAAAACACGACATGGTAAAAGCTCATCTGCCCCAGAAGCTGCAGCTGAAAACGAAGAACATCTAGAGAGGTCTGCTGCTAGACTGCTGCTGTACAACAGCTCTTCTCCATCGTGTGTGATACTCCACAGACCTCATGCAGGCAGCTGTGGATTAGCTGCCGTGGTAATGTTGTATAAAATGAGGCTGCCACTAATGCCCTCTTATATGCCTCTTTGGCAGGTTCAGTTGCCAGAGCACAGCTGAAGATTGTGTCTGACCTAGGCTGGAGACTGACTTGGTTCTTGCACAGTCCCAAAGTAAGAGAGGATCTCGAGGAGAACTTCAAGTACCCTTTGGTCCCCTTCCCTCTGCTTATGCAGAAGCCTCAGGAAGCAACCCAGATCTGTGCACATATAGGGCATTCTGGTAGCTGACTTCTCTTCTGCACAACACTCCCAGACAGAGAAAACATATGGATAAATGGTCAACCCAACGTGCACCTGGATCCCCAGTGGCAGATGGCACAAATTATTTAACAATGCTGCATTTCCAAGATGTCTAAACTAGTACCTCTCTGGCTGGTTAAGGGTGCAGAGCTCAGTCCATGGTGCATGAAGAATTTTTTCCTTTTACCTTCTTATCCTTGCCCAATAGCCACCTCTCCAGCCTCCTCTCATACTGCTTAACAGTGTGTGTGGCTTGGCAGCCCTGGTTCCTACTGTGCAGTGTGCATTTGCCCTCTGTGGGCCCATGCACAGGCTTCCCCTTGTTGCTAGTTTGGCACAGGGTCAAACTGACTCCCCTCCACACACATCTGCAGGGGAGCATCTGTCCTCTTAGTCCCTTTATAAGAGTATAAACAAAACTGCTGAGTTAATGCATCATGAAACTAATGCTGGTTGTTACATTTCACAAGGAGAATTCAGTCATGGTTTCCATAATTCATGGAATTTGTGGGAAGCTCCCAGGTGGAACAGGTCTTGGGGCTGTTGGTTGACGGCTGTCTCAGCATGAGCCAGCAGTGTGCCCAGGTGGCCAAGAAGGCCAGTGGCATCCTGGCCTGTATCAAAAACAGTGTAGCCAGCAGGAAGTGATTGTTCCCCTCTACTTGGCACTGGTGAGGCCGCACCTCGAATCCTGTGTTTAGTTTTGGGCCCCTCACTATAAAACATTGAGGTGCTGTAGTAAGTCCAGGCAATGAAGCTGGTGAAGGGTCTGGAGCAAAAGTGTGATGAGGAGCAGCTGAGGGAGCTGGCATTGCTTAACCTGGAGAAAAGGAGGCTCAGGAGGGACCTCATTGCAAACCTGAAAGGAGGTTATAGTGATGTGGGAGTCAGTCTCTTCTCCCAAGTAACAAGCAACAGGACAAGAGGAAATGGCTTCAAGTTGTGCCAAGGGAGGTTGGATTGGATATTAGGAAAAATTTCTTCACTGAAGGGTAGTCAAGCATTGGGATAGACTGCCCATGGAATTGGTATGGATGTGGCATTTGGGGATATGGTTTAGTGGTGGACTTGGCAGTGTTGAACTTGATCTTGGAGGTCTTTTCTGACATAAATGATTCTTTGATTCTATGATTCTGTAATTATTTACAGTCATTTGCCATGTGCCTCGCAGAAGCACTGTGCTACAATAACGATATATCAGGAAACCCACTTCTGTCACTCAGTGGCTGCTTGCTTTTAATTTATCTGCACATAGTGAATGCTGTGATAAATCTGGGCATAAAAGTACCATTTTTCATATAGGTGCTTCACCATAGGAGAGGTCATTCCAATATTTTCTGAGGCAAAGTGGGGTGTCACTTTTTAACTTCACTGTAAACAAAACTTTATTGGTAGCTGGATTCATGTAAGCTCTGCACAGGGTTGTTCTTGCACAGGAGCCTTGCTTGAGCATAGGTGGGCTTGAATTAAAGCACTGTTATGAATGGCAAGAAGGATTGCCTGCCAGCAATACCAGGAATTACCTGACACCTGTGGCCAAAATTCCTTGGCATAAACAAGCAGGCTTAGCCTTTGCTGCTTTGCAGGGGGGTCAACCTCCCCCAGTGTCCCAGGCACCACAACTCCTGAGCCATGCTCAGACTGAAAATCTGGCCCAGAAAAGTCTCCTAATGCACTGAAGCCAAGACAAGAGAGTGTCACGTTTGGAGATGGAGGAGAAGACAAACACGGGATGGGCAGGGATAATAAGGCTTAGCAACTACATTCACAGCTAATAATTATTTCAAATCATGGAGAAAGTCCCTGTGTTTGCTCCTTCCCACCTGATAGGTGTCTGTAGGTCTGTAACCAGGTCAGGATCTTTAAAAATTGTTTTGGGCCTGAAGAGCAAAGTGCTTGCAGGCACTGATGTCCATGCTGTACTTGTCTGTGGTCTGGCTCTCCGTTTGTGTCTTGGCCTTCAAACATGCTCAGCTCAAAGCCCGTATGGCTGCTGTGGTAAGCATTTCCTTTGCCTCTTCACCCACCTTAGCCACCAAAATGGCCAGAAACAGTGCTGTCTGAGTTATGACAGAGTTAAGTTTGCCTTATTGCCACAACAGTTTCCTTATTTAGTCCAAGCATTTCATTAGAAATAAAATAAATAAAACTATAAGACTCTCAGAACTGGGACACAGCTTTGTGTGCCTATTCACATATGTCTGCAGACATGCATATGCACCCTTGCTCTCATGTAGTTACTGATTGTAGAATCATAGAATGATCTGGGTTGGAAGGGACTTTAAAGATCATCTCATTGCACAGGCAGAGACATGTCCCTCTAGACCAGGTTGCTTAAAGCCCCATCCAACCTTGCCTTGAACACTTCCAGGGATGAGACATCCTGTTCCCATGCCTTACCGCCCTAAGTAAAGAATTTCTTCCTCAAATCTAATCTAAAGTTGCCCTCTTTCAGTTTGAGGCCATTAACCCTTGTCCTATCACCACATACTCTTTTAAAAAAAATCCCTCTCCAGCTGTTTTGTAGGCCCCCTTAATGTACTGGAAGGTTGCTATAAGGTCTCCCTGGAGTTTTCTCTTCTCCAGCGCTTCTCTTCTGCAGCCCCTCTCAGCCTGTCTTTGTAGGAGGGGTGCCCCAGCTCTCTTACCACTTTCATAGCCTTCTGGACTCACTCCAACAGGTCCACATCCTTCTTATGTTGGGGGACCCAGAGCCGGACACAGTACTCCAGATGGGGGTCTCATGAGTGCTGAGTAGAGGGGCAGAACCACATCCCTTGGTCACTCTGCTTTTGATGCAGCCCTGACTGCGATGACTGCCTCTTGGCTTACAAACTGGCATAATTTAGGCTCAGTTGCTAGTTCAGCCCAGTGACCTAACCACAGTACTTTGTACTTTACAGATCACCTGATGTCTACCAACTTATGAGGTTTCCACAGAGGAGAGATCAGCTTCAGCCTTGTCCTGCTGGGGTGCAGCCATATTTCCGTGCCCGTGCTCTCCCGACGCAGCACATGCATTCATTCGTGTATGCTCAGAGTCAGCAGTCATGGGCCTGGCTCATGGATGGAAAGGTGCCCTCAGTCAGGAGTGTGCAGCCCTCAGGAATGTGCACCTCCACCTGAGGCAGCAGCATCAGCACCTCAGAGCTGTGGTGCTGCTCTAGCTGGCCAGCCTGGCAGTGGAAAGACCTGGATGAGTGCAAGTGCATGGCTATGGGTCACATTCCCAGTGTTATTGCAGCTATGGCTTAAAATCGTAAAGTGGTGTAGTGAAGGCAAGGCCTAGAGAGGAACAGGTGGGGTAGTCTCTAGTCTGTCTTTGACTCACTGTGTGCTCTTGGACATGTCATGTCCGCTCGATCTGCCTGAGCTTCCCTTTCTGCATAGCACAGCACTTACCACGTGTGAATACCATGGGCTTCCGTTCCTCTTCCATTAGCTGGCTTCTGGGAGAACCTTGACAGGAGACTATGTGTTTCCCAAAGTGCTGAAGAGCTGCCACATATTAGCAAGGGACCTTCCTGCACGGGAACTTAAACACATAACTCCCAGGGTATCTTAAAAGATATAAGAAAGGGCAAGACTCCAGTGATTCAACATGCTGATGTGCTAAGACTTTATTAAAAGTCGAAATGGAGTGCCTTGAAGGAAAATGGTGTTTCCTATATATCAATGGATTTTAATAACAATAAGAACATAATTTAAAAAGGATTGTTAACTTCACCTTAAACCCGGTGCTAGAGTTATGAATGAACTATATGCGTTTGTACCTCCCTCGAATGAATCATGGACAGTGTGTTCCGTTCATGTTTCCTCTTGATACAGGCATGACCACAGCCTCCCCTGTGCTGAGAATAGTTTTAAAATGAAGGTGTGTTTTTGTGTCTGTGTTCTAACTTTGAATGCCTAAATGTCTCCAATACAAGCACTTTAGAAAGGTCTGTATACACAGGGCTGCTGGAGTGAACTTGCACATCAAACCACAGCTCAAGGTCTCAGTCATTATTGGTACAGAAACCAAATCATTTGTGAGGACCTTGCTTCAGAGAATGGTGACATTATTCAACCAAAAAAAACCCGCAGGTTAAGAGAGTATCATACTCCTCTTCCCACTCACCTCTCCACCCAGCAGCTATCCATCCTGAGTCTACCCCAGAGACACTGGTCTGGAGCAGCTGTCTGTGCCACCCTGCTTCTGCACAAAGGCCAACAACTCACTCAAAACCCACTTTTATCCATCCCTTTAAACTGAGCTGCCAAATGTTGCTCCACAGGAGCTGGAGATGAGGCCCCTGAATTCATGCCACCCTGCTGATCATAGAGTCATAAGAATCACAGAACCATTAAGGTTGGCAAAGACCTCTAAGGTCATCAAGTTCAGCCATTAACCTAACTCTGCTGCGTCCACCACTAAACCATGTCCCCAAGTGCCACATCTACACTTTTGTGAACACTGATTCTACCACTTCCCTGGGCAGCCTGTTCCAATGCCTGATCATCCTTCCCCAATATCCAATCTAAACCTCTCCTGTTGCAGCCTGAATCCATTTCCCCTCATTCTGTTGCTTGTTACCTGGGAGAAGAGACCAACTCTCACTTGCCCACAACTTCTTTTCAGGTAAGTTGCAGAGAGTAATAAGGTCCTCCCTGAGCTTCCTTTTCTCCAGTGATGCTGTGGGAGGGGCTTTCTTCCATAAGGAGGACTGGCCAGCTCGAAGCAGTCATACAGAGGAAAATTTGTCAGTGCCTTGCAAAGCTCAAAGCCCAAAACCTTGACCAAACAGAACCTAGCTGCTTGGGGTGGAATCAGCTACTGCAATGGGAAAACGTGCCCTCCCGCAGGAGGGCCGCCTTTCTACACAGAACCTGAGCCCACAGCCTCGAGGAGACCTCCTTTCTCAGCCCACTACCAGTGTAGAGCTTCCTCTGAGCTCTTAGCTCGAGGGATCAGAATGCAAGTGTGACAGAGGAAAAAACAAGCACCTGAAGGAGAGAGGGAAGTGCAAAATCCAGCAGATAAAGGGCATTCCCTAAATCTGGAAATGTACTTCAAAACACTTCCTTACACACCATTTTCAGCAGTATCCTTTTAGCTAGTCTCATCTAAGCATCTGGATATTAGCCTGTGGCTAGACAATGATCCGTGGAGTCCTGTCTGGCTTTGCTTCTTCCCTTAAGAGGAGCTGTGTTATTCCCCAGTATTTCTGGAAGGGGGCACTCTGGCTCCAGGATTGCAGCCCAGCACGCTGCTCTGCTGCTGGTTGCTGCTCAGCCCAAAAGGGAAGCTGTTAGCAAAAAATAAACAGTTTATATCCAGCTTTGAGACAGAGACATTAGAAAGAGAGGGATAAACTGCAGCTCTAGGGACAAAGATAATGTAGCAGTGAATTTATTGAAATGTCAGGGCAAATGGGAATGACATAACCAAATAATCAAAAGGGGAAAAGAAAAGAAATAACTGAGATGATAAAAAATTAAAATGGCAAACACAGCACGACAAGGAGCAATTACCCTGGGCTGGAAGCAAAGAAAATGTACAGCACAGAGATATACAGTGAGTAGTGGCAGAGCACAGCTCGAAATGAAAACAATAAAACAAAAATATAATTAAGAGCAATCCAAGCCACCCAGATGCATTTGTAGTTCAGCTCAGATGCCAAATTTAGTTAATAACTGCTTCCAGCTGCTCAGCGATGCACAGCCATTTCTCACTGCAGCCTCTGCGTCGGAGCCGGGGAGAGCATCAGCCGCGCAAAGAGCCACTGTGCTTATGGTACAGGCCCTGGAAGAGGGCAAGGCAGCAGGAGGGAATTAAAAAACAGAAAGAGCCCTAAATCACTGCTGAGCATAATCGGGGTGCAACACAGTCTACTGAATTCCTCTTGATGCTGAGCACTTGGCAGGGACGGGGGGAGGTGCTGCAGCATTAGAGCTGGTGTATCAAAGTGATTCTTTTGTAGGGCCTCTGCCTTCAGCTCAGGCTCCTGTCCCACCTCTCCCCTTTTGGCTACAGTTTCTTCCAGTGAGAGATAGATGAGGGCATGAGCCTTAAGAGCAAGCAGCCATTTACAAAATAGAGCTCAACACCAACCGCTATGCTTCCTCTGGGGCCTGGAAATAATAATACCAGACACCTTTAATTGTCTTCCTTTTTGGTTATTGGTATTTTTTTAATCTGTGTATTAGGATTCACCTTTTTCTGATTTTCTTTTTTTTTTCCCCAAAACAGGAGGGTTCACAACTCAACTTTCTGATGTTTAAACACAGAGATTCCACTTGCTCAGCCACTGTGTGAATGCATGCACGCACACACACACACACACACACACACACACGTGTGCACACACATGTACATGTTCACAAACAAACATGGTTCCAGCACCTGGAACTTGATGGGGACCATCAACTGAAGGCATACAGGCATGAACTTGCAGCACGAGCATCTCCTGTTTCCCAGGGGATGATGTTTGTCCTGTAAGACAAAACAGTCCTTGTATAATCAAATAACCTGTAAATCACTGCTGGGAGGCAGGGCATGGAGACTGTCAGCAAAACTGAGAACAAAACAAAGAGAAGAGGCACAAGGGGGAGCTGGAAAATGTTTCTTTTTTCCTCTCCAACCCTTTTTTAATTAACAGCAAGCCTAGTCTGTGATGCTCGAAATGGCCTGTGTTTGTTAATCACTGCTCATTTGGTTGTGTAGGAAGATATAAACAGAGTTTCATGTGTGACTGATGGGAGCTGTGAGCCAGCCCCCTGGGTTGTTTGTACTGCTCCCATGAACAGCTCTCTTAATGTGTTTATATGCCAGGCCCCAACTTCGGAGGATGCTGCTGGAGTCTGCTGCGGTTGGACTTGAGCTGAGAGAAAGGAATCCAGCTGTGTTGTGCCTCTTCTCAAGTCCCATCTCCAGCAATACCTCTGGTCCTTGCCAGATGAGGTAACTGTATTTGTGTCATGTCTTCTACAGGTTACTTTGTTCCTGCTCTGCCCACTTGCTGGTCAAAAAGCAGAGTTGTCTGTTCTGATCTTCTAGCACTTCCAGTCATCCCGAGGGGCTCTCCTTCCCTGAGACTGCCTCCTCACCTCTAGTAGCCAGCTGACAGGTGTGCAACCAGCTTCAGACTCCCTCTCACATCCTGCTGTGTCCTGCCTGTCTTGTCTAGCTGCCTTTTTCAGTTCATATTGCTTGACTCGGGGCTATTGGATCTTCCTCTCTCCCACTGGCACTTGCCTGCTTGACGCTGATCCCCTCCACCTCCCCTTCCTTAATGAACATGTTCCCCTGCAGCCTCTCCCATCCCACCATCCCCTGACAACAGTGAGATCTGGCAAAAAAGACAACGTGTGTTTGCACTCAGAGTCTGGCTTGTGTCTGGGAAGCCCAATAGCAACTGATAGTATTTTATTAAAGACAAAGTGACCAATGAAGGGAAAAGAATCAAGGGGTGACTTGTCACAAGACTAAAAAAATGTTTGCCAAGCACTGAACTATATATGACTGACAGCTCTGTAATGCCATAGACCCAGATGCAGATTTTAAGCTATTCAAGTTGTCACCTATTTGAAGTATCTTGGTTTCTCCACCAAAATACATTGACTCAACATCAGGGTTCTGTACTAGAGATCTCAGAGATCATCTGTTGAGGTGGGAGGGCAAGAACCCAGTTTCTTTCCCTGTAACTCCTGCCAAGACAGCGCCTCTGAATGATGGCAGGCTTTTAAAGAAAGGGTTTAAGTGCATTTTCAGGACCAGTCTTGCATTTAAAATCTTCAGCCTACATTGATCTTTTGCTGTGGGGAGACACAGTTTACTTCCTTTTTTACATATAATACTGATACAGCTTTGAGATGAACAGTAAGTGCAGATAGGAAAGTCTGTCCCTCAGACCCCCCATGACTCCAATATTGCCTCCTGGGACTGATCTGCAGTTCAGAAATTACTTCCATGGCAAGACACCATGTGCCTGTCGCAGGGCAGTGCTGGTGCTGGTAGTTCTGGGTAACCACAGCCTTTTCCTTCATCTGGAAAATAAAGTAAGCAAACCAAATTTCTCTGAGACCCTGCCATACTTTTTGCCCACCTTCACCCCACATACAGGGACCTCCTGCCATCTCCCATTACTTCTGTGTCTCTGTCATCTGCGGCTCTTGGCTACTCAAAAATTTTTGGTGTGTCTATCACAAGGTCAAGAAGATTGGTCTCCAGCCTTCCCACCCTTGGACATTCAGGGGACAACAAAGATGATTCAAAATATCTGAGCCCACAAGAAAAAGTGTGGCTGATATGGGAGAGTTGGGGAGCAATCACTGAATGACCAGTAGGTTATGAGTCTAATGACACACAAGGCAGTCTTTGCTGAGAGCTTTGCTAGTTGCACTGTTCTCTGCTGGTATGAGATCTACATCCTTCACTGTTGTTTCCTTGTGACTGCAGAAGCCTTCATGGTCTCTTGGAACCTGGTGGCTGCTGTGTGGCCAGGGGGATAGCATCCCACGGTGAGCAATGTGAGTTGTTATTTGAGGTTAGAAAGAGGATTACTTAAATTTATGCTCAATGAATGACTGCAGACAAGTATGAGAAGTCACCAAATGTTTTGAGCCTATAGATTCTCCAGCTGCACTCTGCTGATTCACAGCATCATTCCCTAACCCTGTGCCTGAGAGAGATTTTACATCAACAGGAAGGATTTTTTTCCCCATCATGCCAAAACTATTGTGGACTACCTCAGGCATTTCAACGCCCTCAGTGATAGATGGCCAAGTCAAGGAGATGTTGCTCATCTATTTAGCAATATGTGTATGTGGCAATAAAATAGTACAAAGCTAAGAATTCCTGCCATGTACTTTTCATCAGTGTAATAGAAAGAATGATGAAGTCAATCAAGTCTAATAGTGATTATGCATCTAATTTTTGTTCAGCCAAAACAAGATCAAGAACAAGATTTTCAAGAGCTCTTGACTATGGCAAAGAAGTGCTAGCTCCTTTTTTTTTTTTTTTTGGCTGCTACTCTTGTTAATTAAAGTGATTTGTGCTTCCATTGTCATGAGAAACACTTCAGAAAGATGCCAAATATAAATATAAAAATTAACAGCAAAGTGAGATCAGGCTAGAAGACACTGGTTGATGGAGACACAGCTAAGTTTTCCCACACCATCATTTTCTTGTATTCCTTTTTTTAGTTGTCCCCTCTCTAGGGAGATCATAAATTCCTCAGAGAAGAGTCAGCCTTACTGTTGAGGCTGCTAATGTGCATAAAAATTGCTGAATCATCCCCCAGCCTTCTTACCTTTCTGCAGAATATCTAAAACACTTTGAGGTCTGGGGCAAATTATGAAAAAAACCCAAAACCAACACACCTGACTGCTTGGTTTTAAGCCTCTTCAAAGTTATTCTGTTTCTCTGAACTTTCTGAAACCACAAAACTGTGCAGGAATAATATTAAAACATGGTTCAAAAGCATCCAAATCCCTCTTCAGACTCCAAAGTCTACCACTTGCATGCCATACATCCCTCAAAACCACTACACAGCTGCACGAGATCACATGCCCCTTGGCATACCCTAGAGCTAATAGTTTTAACCTTTGGAGCTGTAGTTCATCCATGAAGCCCTCTTTTTTCTCAGCCTTCCTGGCAGCCCTTGTGTGTGGCACCTCTGAATAATGTAAACAACCCTTATTATCCTTATCAAGAAGGAAGATAAATAACAAATTTAATATGTGGTCTAAAGTATTAAAATAGCTTGCTAATCGCCTTTTCCTCTTCTCATTCTCTTCCCCCTCCAGAAGTTCATATCTTGACCTTCTCAGTCCAACAGCCTTAGAATTAAATTATGTACATTTTTCAGACCTTATTCATGGCTGCAAAAGAACATATTTCATGTTTGATAGTAAGAATACAACATGGGATACAAAAGTGTTGAGCATAATAACTATTAGCTGTGGCTTCATGTAATCTTGAATTGAAGCACTTCCACGATCTGGGTATTCATCCACTTTCTCCCTTTTTCTCTCTCTCCCATGTGGAAGCCTTTCTATTGAATAAGCACTAAGCTTGTCTTTTGCCATAGTAAGGGGAACAGAACCTCTCCTTTAACTTAAGGCCTCTTGACCAGCACTTCTGAGTTCTCAGTTCCTCTAGAAAACACCAAGTCAAACCTTATTGATGAGAGGGAAGGGTAAAATCAATAGGGCTACACAAAAACAGAGAGAAAGAAAGAGAAAGAGAGCATGATTGCAGACATTTTCAGAAACTGTCAATTTTAAAAAAATTAGTTTCTGTAGGTTTCCTTGTCCATCTTCATTCATTCATGATGCTTTCCTCATCTTCCTGGTACTTGCAGAGCAGAATTAATTTTGCTGTATTTTGCTGGACACTAGTAGACATCAGAGAATGGCTCTGAGCTGACATACACTCAATTCCCATCAACACTCAACCTATAGTATTTTTGCCTTCCACCAACTCCATGTGTTATGTCTCACATCAAACACAAAGGTGCCAGTCTCTTGAGGAGGCTAATTATTTCCTGAGATAAACCTGTAATCAGAATTTATCCAAGCTCTTGAATGGTAGAAAAATTTCAGAGTGAACTGTAGAGCTTATTTTGCAGACTTTCAGACATCAGTTACTATAATGAGAAGTACATTCTGAACCTACAGCATTTCTTCCTCAATGTTAATACATGCCCAGTAATGCAATAGCCCAAGAAATCACAGGGAAAATGTTGGTGGAATTTATGTTACTTGACCTGTGAAAGAAAACACTGAGTGTAGCAGAGTAGGAGCAATCGTTCTGTTCCACGTGGCTCAATCCTGGCATTGAGACATGCCAGTAAGATTGGAGCATGAAAAAGTAAATGGAGAACGAGGACCAGGCCATTCTCTGTCTGGAAAACAGCAGTCTTTTTTATTCCATTGCTTCTGTTCCTCTGTCAGAACAGCAGATCCACTTGCACAATACCTGTGCTTGCCAGAAGGAAAGGTCTTGCTCTCCCTGGGATTCTTTTCACTCTGTTCAATTAATTTTATTAACATCCTATAGACTCAGTCCTCAGGGCTTCAGGTGAAAATGTTTCATCATTTCAAGTGTTTCACAATACGAGCCATGCAAAACCTACCAATGCTGCATGTGTGTTGCTATTAATTACCCTAGAAAGGCTAGGAAAGCCTGATAAAATAAGCTGCATTTAATCCACCATCCAGAGAAATTCATTCAAACAAACAAAGCTGACTCAGGTAATTGCAGGGAGACTTGTTAACGATGTTGCATACAAAGGGTGACATTCAATGTGACACACATGGAAGAACTCAGGCCCTCCTACTCTGCTCTTAAAGATGTAAATATGACATTACTGTGCTATTTCTATATCATTAGTGCTCTAGGAAGGTAGGATTATGTTATTTCCATTTTGCATACAGTTTAGCTAAAAACCCATGCCCAGGATCACACAAAGAATCCTGGGCTAAGGTGGGAATATACTTTGGACCTTCTGAGTTTCAGTTCCCATCATCATCAACGCCTTTCTTATCTCATTCTCAATGGTGAACACATTCTATACCCAAATGGCATTCATAGTGCACTGCATAACCCAAGCCACAACTCAAAGGGAGACAAGGGCCAAGTGGGTAAGAGGTGATGTAGGCTTCAACCCTGAGTGTGCCTCAAGAACTGCAGGCACAGAAGCTGGAGGTCTGGGAGCAGAATTCACTTGGAGTGGTTGAGTCGAAGGAACTAAATGAGAAACACAGGAAGAAAGCCCTATTCAAGGCTCCTCCCACTGAACCACACTCCTAGATTCCCATTTACAAACAATATGTTTGAGACAGGACAGCTCCGTCCTCCCCCTCCAGTGCCCATTTTGTGACAAGCAGGTAAGCAGGGCAATAAACAAGATCAGCTCTCTTGAAATGGAGTGCTGTAAGGAGAATGCATGATATGGGGTGCAATAATGAACACAATATGTTGTAAGACCCACGTGCTCAGCTGACATTCAAAGTCTTTGTGGTATAGGACTCTGAATTTTTCATAGCTCTCTCGTGCTAAAAAGTACTAGAAAGATATAAAAAATGCCATGGGAAATAATTCTCTATTTAATCTAGCAAAACTTGTGAAATCAAAAGCAGAGGGGTAAATGTGAACAGGTACTTTCTGAATCCTGTTCACTATGTAGTCTGGCAAGTTCGTTATCCTGGGGTTTGCTGTAATTTAGATTAGCTGGAGTCATGAAGATCTGAAGGAAACAACATTAAAACTACCTCAGCTTCTCAGTGCATTTCTGCCTGGAGTCCTCAAAGGGACAACTGCAGGCTTCATCCCACAACCCCTGCCTGGAGGCTGTTGTTGCTCTCCCCATTACACCTTGGCTGAGAAACAAGAAACTTCCCAGGGTGAGTCAGTAAAACATATACAACATTTTGAAGGAGGGCAGTCAATCTGTTATGAAGTACGTAATCAACATTTGTGTCATGAATAATGATGTTGGGCTGACAGAGAGATGTTGATACCATCAGGCCTGGAACAGATACCGACACAGTGATGCTGGGATGTTCAATTTGTCCACCCTGGGTGTTCTCTTGCTGGCAACTGAATGCACAGTGGGCTCCCTGACTCTGGAAACAAGTTAGACATGCATGGTATGATCACAACAACAGGTTTCCCTAATTGTCCTGCTCCAGGCTGTAGTGATAAAGGGCAGGTACCCATGGACAGCTGTGCTTACATCATTTATATCTATTAGCTCTTTTCCCGTGTTTCAATCCTCCTTTCTCCACCCTAGTCTCCTCCCAAATAAACAAGACAACCCTAATTACTTTTTCCTTCTCAATCAAAGTCTGGCTACATCCAAATCCAAATTCTGTACTTCTGATAATTATATGTAGATATTCTTGACCTTGTATGACTCACCTTGATTACTGTATGCAGTTTTGGGCACCACAATATAAAAAAGACATTAAGATATTAGAGAGAGTCCAAAGGAGGGCAATAAGGATGGTGAACGGTCTGGAGGGGAAGCCTTGTGAGGAGTGGCTGAGGTCACTTGGTCTGTTCAACCCAGAGAAGAGGAGATAGAGGGGACACCTCATTGTGGTCTTCAACATCCTCATGAGGGGAAAGAGAGGGGCGGGTTCCGATCTCTTCAGTCTCAAGACCAGTGACAGGACTTGAGGAAACAGCATGAAGCTGAGTTAGGGGAGGTTTAGGTTGGATATCAGGAAGAAGTTTTTCACTCAGAGGGTGATTGAGCACTGGAATGGGTTCCCAGGGAAGTGATCACAGCACCAAGCCTGACAGAGTTCAAGAAATGTTTGGACTATGCTCTCAGGCACATGGTGTGACTCTTGGAGTGTCCTGCGCAGGGGAAGGAGTTGGACTCAATGATCCTGATGGGTCCCTTCCTATTCAGTATAATCTATGATATTATGATTACTGGTACTCTTATGTAGGCACTGTAGGTCTTGCAAGATTCCACTCCTCAGAACGTTCCCAACTCTCTCTTACAGTTATCTGTGAAGTCTGGCTATTGCACACTTCTAACTATCTGTGAAATCCATCCATTCCTCAAGGTGCTGTATGTAGCTTTTGTTGGAATCTCACATTGGTATTCTGTCATGTCTGGCCATTGCTCGTGTCATGCCCTGTGGTTTCTTATGACCTGTTCAGTCAGCTCAAAGGCAGGTCAGGGCATAGTCATCTGCTGGCAGATGTAAAAAATACTACATGATTTTCAGGCAACCTACAATGCCCACACCAGCTGTATGCTGCAAGAACCATGGACCAGTACAAAAAAATCTGGACAGAATTGGACTAATATCACCCTAGACCTTACAGAAGCTCTGACAAAAGCTCAGGTGCATTAGGACTCAAAGCCAGGTTGTATTTCTCAGATGGGAGATTTTAGACGATAAATGGTTCCCTGCATCCATATATTGGCATGTCTGTCACAAAAGCTATTGTTTATGCTACATAGATGCACAAAAATATTCACAGCACAATAAGCCAACTATTTCACAGAGAAGAACATTTTGAATGGTGAAAGTGAAAATGTTCTGCCCCATTGCTGTTATGGTCTGACCAAGCATCCAGCCTTCTAAGCACAAATCACAGCATTGTGCCAAGGGCAAAGTCAGGCTTCCCTAACATCCATACTTCCTCTTCTTTTGACTTTTTTGTAAAAGTGACAGACAAACTTTACTTGACAAAAACCACAATTTTTTGCTAGTGCAGTACTTTTAGAGTGAGGATGGTTTTCAGGAAGGACATCGACCTGTTGGTACGAGTCCAGAGGGGGACCATTAAGTTGATTAGAGGGATGGAGCACCTCTCCTATCAGGACAGGCTGAGAGAATTAGGATTGTTCAGCCTGGAAAAGAGAAGGCTTCAGGGTGACCTAATTGCAGCCTTCTAGTACCTGAAGTAAGCCTACGGGAAAGACGGAGAGGGACTTTTTACAAGGGCATGTAGTGACAGGACAAGGGGGAATGGCTTCAGACTTGAAGACAGTAGGTTTAGATCAGATATTAGGAAAAAATGCTTTGCTGTGAGGGTGGTGAGGTATTGGAAAAGGTTGCTGAGAGCAGTTGTGCATGCCCCATCCCTGGAAGTATTTAGGGGCAGGTTGGATAGAGCTCTGAGCAACCTGGTCTAGAGAAAGGTGCCATGGCAGGGGGTTGGAAATAGATGATCTTTAAGGTTCCTTCCAACCCAGGCTATTCTCTGATTTTGTGATGGTTCTGTGGAGAGCACTGGCATACACACAGAACAGCTCCTTCTCTCACGAAACCTTGGCACTAAACTCCAATCCAAATATGGGGGCTACTACACCTTGCTAAGAAAGGAAATGCCCAGGTCATGCATGTGCATAAGATGTGTGTAAGGAAGGCTAAATGTTCAGTGAGGAAATGTATCTTCCTCACTGTTATCTCTGCATAACATCCACATGAAGCAAGAGGAGAGTGTTTCCTTTGCAACAGGCACGTCACAGAAAGGGAGTTCTCCCCAGTGCTGACTATTACAAATCCCAAGAGCTGAGAGGGGCTCACCATTGAAAGTCAAATATCATCTAAGTCTCTTCCACAAAAAGAAAAAAAGAAATATTCTTTACTTTCTTAATAAAATCAGGGGAATTGCAAAAGTAGTCAGTAGTGAAAGTGCAGCACTGTAGTTGCTGTGCTCTGCTCTGCTGACCAAGTCAGTCTTCAGAATGTCCCAAGCCTCGCAACACTTGCTGATGTCCCAGATTTCCTTCATGGTCAAAAGAATCAAGACTGGGACAGGACTAATTCTACTGTAAAACCTCATATAGACAATCCAAGTGCTGGCTGTAGTTCTTCCCCCACACTTTTACCAGCCATCTCAAGTGCCTTTTTTTGCACACTGGTCTCGCAGCCCTGCTCTGTTACATTCTGGAAGGCCCTGCAAACATCTCCACACTATTTTTTGAAAAACACAGTCTTCACTGCTACAAATGAAGGCTGAAAACGGCACAGCCAGAGCACTGGTGTCTGTGGAAGCAGAATTATTTCTTCACAATGAGTAAACAAGTTGTTACAAGCTAAATCAATTCCTTACTCCAGGGCTGGTCCTCCGTGCAGCCCCAGCAGAAGCTTTGGCAAGGCTTCACCACTAAGGTATCTGAACTGGAGTGCTCAAAGGGATTCCATTTAAGGTAGAGCAGGGATTTCATGCTTTCCCTCCAGCTCCTCAGACAGAGCTCCTGCTTTTGAAGGTAGCCCCTATTCCCAGGGGCCACAGTGGGAACAAACCCTTGAGGAATGTGGTAACAGAGATAACATCTGAATGAGGAGACCTTCGCCAATAGGTAATATACCATGAAACACATTTGGCAACATTGGAAGTCTACCTCTGCTTGAACTCTTTTGTATTGCCCTTACCCAATCCTTCTGTAAATGTTTTAATTAAGGATGTATTTTTCATATCTAATATCTTCCTCCAAGACTGCATTTAAAGATACCTTGATGCACTTACTTTTCAGCTTAATTTCACTAAGTAGCTTCCTTCGAGACTTGCATCTTGAGAGCTAGCAAGTGCACAATTCACAAGCATTTTGGAGCTGCTGGGTCTTCACTTTCTGGGACAATTATATGCATTCACCATGCTGTGATGATGAAACACTTTTGACAACACCAGAAAATGGCTCAGAAGTTTCTCCTTATATTCAAAAACATAAGGAATGCTGGATCATTATGTACTTAGGATGATTCAGACCAATGTGGATCTTAAAGGACTATGTCTGTGAAGGTGCCACACAGGAACTCCCAGCTGCATGTCATAGAGGAAACTTCCAAGTAAGATTAAATAAACATTTACACTGATCCTCTTAAGATCTATCAATGTGTCCTTCTGATTGCTTTATCCTGGATATATCTTGGAGAAATATTGGAATTATATTTTCTACAGTGCACTTCTTTAGACTTTCAAATCCAATTTTGTCTCAGTTACAAAACTCTCCTGTTGAATTGTCTCTTAATTGTCCAAGTCACACACACAAAGCACATCCTGAGTTCTGCCTTTGAATTGTAATGCCCAGTGGACATGGATTTTGGTAACATACTGTAAAATGGCCTCTATTCACTTCGAAAAAAAACACCTTTCAGCTCTGACATTATTTTGTTCAGACAAAAATCTAATGTATGCCTTTATAAATGAAAACAAATGAACAAAAAACCATATTTGGAGCTCTGATAATATTTGAAACCTTTAAACAACTAGACTGATAGGAGCTTTCTAGAAAGACTTGCATGACCCAGTATATAGTTACCAAATCATAGAATCACAGAATCATAAAATCAGCTGGGTTGGAAAAGACCTCCGAGATCACCAAGTCCAACCCTTAATCCAACACTGCCATGGTTACTAGACCATGACACTTAGTGCCACATCCAATCTCATCTTAAAAATCTCTAGGGATGGTGAATTCACCACCTCCCTGGGCAGCCCATTCCAATATCTGATCACTCACTCTGTAAAGAATTTCTTCCTAATATCCAACCTAAACTTCCCCTGGAAGAGCTTAAGATCATGCCCTCTTGTGCTACTGCTGGTTGCCTGGGAGATGAGACCATCTCCCTCCTGGCTACAACCTCCTTTCAGGGAGTTGTAGAGAGTGATGAGCTCTCCTCTGAGCCTCTTCTTCTCCAGGCTGAACAGCCCCAGCTCCTTCAGCCTCTCCTCATAGGACTTGTGCTCCAGTCCCTTCACCAGCCTCATTGCTCTTCTCTGGACCTGCTCCAGCACCTCAATATCCTTCCTGAACTGAGGGGTCCAGAACTGGACACAGTACTCCAGGTGTGGCCTCACCAGCGCTGAGTACAGGGGAGGAATCACTTCCCTGGTCCTGTTGGCCACATTGTTCCCGATCCAGGCCAGGATGCCATTGGCCTTCCTGGCCACCTGGGCACACTGCTGGCTCATGTCCAGCTTCTTGTCAATCCAAACTCCCAGGTCCCTTTCTGCCTGGCTGCTCTCCAGCCGCTCCGTGCCCAGCCTGTAGCGCTGCATGGGGTTGTTGTGGCCAAAGTGCAGGACCCGGCACTTGGCCTTGTTGAACCTCATCCCGTTGGAGTCAGACCATCTCTCCAGCTTGTCCAGCTCCTTCTGCAGAGCCCTCCTGCCTTCCAGCAGATCAACACTGCCCCCAACTTGGTGTCATCTGCAAGTTGATCTCCAAATAATCTCTGTTTAAGCCATTCTCCAGAAAGCAACTCATAAATGTACCACTGATTAAGAATTCCTCTAAACTACTGCAGTTTGGGAATTTTAGCTGCAGGTCACATCTGTTTTTCTAAATAGGTTTTTTAAATCTTTCACTTCGTAACAGCTGTTGATTACATAAATACTAATTCCACAACCAAATAATAGTTGTCTCTGTTGAACTTCTAGGTAGATAATGAAAATAGGCAGATATAAGAAAGCCCATCTTCAAAGTCTTCTCTTCTACTAGGCATCTCCATTCAAAAGGTTTATCCTTTACTGACATTAATGTACTCTTTTTATGATAATAAGTGAAAATTGCTTCACAATTACTTCAAAAGCAGTAATTATGTTGTAGAAACAATGCCTAATTTCTACTTAGATTTGTTTACTTTTGTCTGGAGCCATTTTCATTATGGAAATGGCATTGTCAGACTGTTGGCAGACTTCTGAAATAAAATGAGAAGGTTCATTTCTGTTTCTATCAACTTCCATTTCACTTCCAAATATTTCACCATCTCCAGCAGCACATCGTGGAATTTCTCCAAGGGAAAAAGGTAGAATTTAATGACCAACATCATTTTTAGACAGCAAACAATTCCTACTATGTAAGGCTCCTTCTCTTTTCCAATCAGAAGAGTAAGTGTACTGTATAGAATTTTCAAATATAAATACAGGTTAATAAAAAGTACTTACACAGAACATAGGAATATGGAATCATAGAATTATTTCAGTTGGAAGGGACCTTTAAAGATCATCAAGTCCAACTCTGCCATGGGCATGGACGTCTTTCAAACTGGAGAAGCCTTTTATAGATTGAGAATGCTATGTATCCATTTATGCATACCCACTCCTTGGAATACTCTGTATTTTTTGTTTTTCTTCAGCTCAAAATCACTGAATTTTTCTACATAGCTTTTAAAATGGTGCAAATCCATTTATTTTATTTAATTGATTCTTTATTTACATCAAAAAGTTGGGATTCACTTTCCTTCTGTCAAATAAGTTGCTGTGTGAACACGTTTCACTAATCTAGTGTAAAGATCCCTCTTTGAAATACATGATACCATAAACAGTCACAATCTCTTAGGCTTCAATATGAAAAATTATGAGCAAATTAGTTAATTAAAGCCTCTGCTTTAGTTCATAATGTCACAGAGAGCCAAGTCAGCATTTTGATTTCTCTTCTTCTTCTTTCTTCTTTTGCACACTCTCCTTTATGTACCCCTGCTCATTCTTCCTAGCTCCTCCAAACACCTACCAACCTCCTCCCAAACACACCTCAAAAAGTCCCCAAGGCTCCACAAGCTTGGAGAAAAAAGGAATTCTACTGAATGTTAAGGAACAAGTGCCCAACACAGTAATGGTTTTATGATTTTGTACAATTATCTTCATCCTAACACTCCACAAACCTTCCTCTCCTTTTTACCCCATGAGTTAGGCATATCCCTCCGTAAAACAGGCACTAATATCTTCACATATCCCCTTGCAAACAGCTGCCTCTAAAATTGCCAAGTGGATTCACAATTCAAATAGACTAAGCATTCTAGTTTTTCCAGCCAAACAGCAGCTGGTCTAACCAAAATAATACTTTTCCTTGTAAACTTTGCCTCACTTATGGCTAACACATTTTGCATTTGGCCAGCTAGCAGTTAGTGGTGTCTAGCAATGTTGATAAGGTCTCCTAACCATTAGTCATTCTTTTGCTTGACACAAGTACACTGACTACAATTAAATGAACTGTATTTGATTATTTTCCTCTTGGCTATTCATGGGCAGTCCTAGTTTTTTCTCACAAAGTATACATATCAAGAAAAAATATTTTCTCATAATTTTTTCTTACTTCTGATATTAGTCGTACTTACAAATGATCACCAACTTGTGCTCATTTTGAGATTACTCATATCTAAAAATATTTGTATTTCTTTGATACTGTATTAGCTAACCTGCAAGTCACCTCCTCTGAATTATTTGGTACTTTCACAATGAATCCTCCCAAGTAGTCCATAGTTCTAACTCAAATGACTCTCTACTGTAAATCGATGTTTTTCTGTATGAATATGATGCTATATTGTGGTTGGATTAGTTTCTTGTAAGTAAGTGTATTCATATGGCAAAACAGTTGTTACAGTGACTGGAGTTGGTGGAGCGTTAAAATATATAACCTCAACTCAGGTTTGATCATGTGAATAGAGCTGCATCATATTAAAGGAATCAGACCTGTGATCCTGCAAGTATTCCAGACACTTCTCATCAGTTTGAAACTCATGCTACATGCTGTTGTCTGACATGAGGTGCTAAAGGTCTATGTAGAGTGCTTTTAAGTCAGAAAGTAACCCTTTAAACTTACAGAATATCATTGTAGTTCTTATGGTTGAAATTATTCAGTACATTTTTTTTTTTACTTTTTATGTTTCTTCAGTGACATACTTGAGCATCTTGATGACTGAAACAGTATATACAAAATAGCAGCAAACATGCATGAGTTAATTTAGCATGAGAAAACATATGTCTCATTAAGGTAAAGAGCATATGCTTTAAATTATCATAGCCACATTAATTGTATCGGTCTTCTTCAGATCCAGATTTATTCTAAAATGTTTTTAGTTGTTTGACAATTCTGTGTAAATAAGTAGGTAAAAGATGAATTAACATTTTGATCTATTTATGGAAGAAATTCAAAATAAGAAAATACATACAGTGATTATTATATAGATCAGATGCACTTGTTTCTTCTACTACAGACATAATTTATTATTAATACTTTAACATATCCTGGTCTAAATTCAGAAAAAAAATCTATAATGTCACAGATATATCCTCATGGTACTGTTACAAAATATATACACCAATTATCAACATTGATATTGTCAGTAATACAATAGTAATGGGTATTATGTTACTATATATATATATATATATATGTATCTTGAAGAGGGAAACATAGACAATAAAATGTATATTTGCACGTCACTTTTTCTGAACTCCTCCATGGAGTGTATATCTTTAAATTATTCATCATGAACTCACACAGAAACCTGAATGCTGGTGGCACAGTGCAGTGCAACCAAGAAGAAGAATATTAGTGACAGTGCTCTGTGTCCACATTGGCACATTGGCATCATATGAGAAAAACAGCCTTTCTTCTAGATCAGAATATTCGCTGCTATTTCCTCAACACACAGCTTTCAGTTTGGTACAGTAAGGATTTTTAACCCTAGGGCTGTTGTCTTGATGGGCCCATGGAATGTGATGTCTTACTGTACTGCCTGAAATCCCAAGCATCGCCTTTCCCACTGACCAGCACTCCACTAGTCTCTAATCAAAATCAAATTTAACACCAGAGAATGCCAAGGACATACTTCTACTTCTGGACTGAGCCTTCTAAAGAAGCAGGATAATACTCTCTTGGTTCTTCAGAGGTACAAAAAAAAAAAACAAAAACCAAAAAAACCAAAACCGAAACCACCCCCCCCAAAACCTGAGCATCCTCTGGTCTTGTCCTCTTGTATACCATGTCTTAGCAGAAGTCACTCCAGACAACATAGTGACTTTCTGAGAGGCCAAGTTCTTACCATCCTTTCTGAAGGTAGCTTGTTTACTCTTTATTATGGTTCCTCTGACTTTCATACCCCTTGAGAGTGCTGAGCAATTTCCCCTTCTCTTTCAGCTTGTGCAGTCTTTGCAAAGGAATGTGTAGCAGAGAACACAGCATACATTCTGATAGTCTCTTCCGTAGTGAGTGAGCATGACAGTAAGAAAGAACTATAATACCCAAGATGTTAAATTAATCTGTAATAGCCTATACATCTTTTGAGTGTGTTAAATACATGTTGCTGTGTACCCATGCAGATCTATACGCTTGGCTATCAAACAATTCATCTTGCAGCTAGCCCACATGCCTGTGTCAGTGCCGCCTATCAGTTTTGTTTGTCTCTTTGCTAATTGTTCACTGAAGGAGAACTCTAGACTGAAAAAAGGTGACTTGCTTCAACTCCACCATGGTCTCCATAATCCAAAATGACAAAAACACAAATAATACTGATAGGAAAGGAAATCCTACTGTTTAAAATTCCTGGAATGAAAGGAAATGAAAATTTGATGTACTGGCTTGTTGTAGTACCGTGCCAGATTTATATTATTTTAACTGCAGGTGTAGACTAGCAATCACAACAGTTGTCACTTGGTGGAGCCAGTTTACTCTGCAAATGGAATATGCCTTCTGAGTGGCTTGCCGAAAAGCTCTCCGAGTGAGGATTTTTAAATAACAGATAGAAGAAAGAAAGATGGGAATCAGGGTACTTAAATATTTAGAGAAATCAAAATTTTTACAATTTTTCTCTTAGTTACTCTTGCATAGCCTTACCAGCTGAGGGAACAGTCATTACCTTTCATTGGAACAGGACAGAAATGCAGTAGAGATGCTTTTGGTAATTTATGTGGAAATGTGCAAGGTGCAACCAAAAGCTGTCACTTTTTGGTTTTGCACAATTTAAAGAAGTTCAGATTGCTGATGCTAAACTGAGACATCTTTTTACTGATTATATATTTTTAAACATATCTGCCATTTTTCCATCTCTCTCTTAATTTCTCTTAAGACAAGTGAGAAAGGACCAGAAGTACTTACCATTTTAAATACAGAACATCCTAAGAAGAAAAAACGAGAAGATGCTGAACTGTAAACACTTTCTCTACACTATGCTGACATTAGCAATAATTTCCCCTATGTTTCTTTCTTTTCCTGACCACGTGTATGATACAATTTAATCAAATAAATGTTATTAGTAAAACCTCCTCTGACTTCTGATTTTGTGCTACATTTATTATAATTGGTCTAACAGAGCTCAGGGAACTTGCATCACTCTCTGCCATCTGGATCTTCAGTGAAGGATCATAGAATCATAGAATGGCCTGAGTCAAAAGGGGCCCCAAAGATCATTTATTTCCAACCCCCCTGACATGGACAGGGACACCTTCCTCTAGACTGGGTTGTTCAGAGCTCCATCCATCCTGGCCTTAAACACTTACAGGGATGAGGCATCCACAACTTCTCTCGACAACCTCTTCCAAAGTATATGTCCTCTCTACCACTTTTGTATCTTCTCATTACGTATTTTTTGTCTGTATTGAATTGCTCCAAACCATCAAGATAAGGTTAGATGACAGATCTACTTCTGTGGATGTGTCCTGACTGGCATACAAACAAAGCCTTACCAGTTCTTTCCATACCTTTTTTAGACCTGTCAGATCTCACACATTGGGACTATCAATTGGCTCCAACCCACTATTTTTCCTTCAAAGAATATTGAAAGGAAGAAGAGAGCTCTTGGTCAGTGACCTCACATGTCAGAAAAGACTGTCTGGTTCAGTCTGCAGTCTGTTGATGGGTACATCTTACAAGCAAGATAGAGAAGTCAGAATTCCCTGCCAGAGCACTAGGGGACTGCAATTTAGTGCCCACTTGGAAGGTCATCCTCTTCCATGACACACTGGATCAGATGATGGTCATGGTTTTCATGTTCTTAAGATATTGGCAAGCCTGGCACACAGTCTGGTTGTAAAAGGTGCTATCCTATCATACAAAAAGGTGAG
Organism: Corapipo altera; assembly: GCF_003945725.1. NCBI lineage: Eukaryota > Metazoa > Chordata > Aves > Passeriformes > Pipridae > Corapipo > Corapipo altera. The sequence continues at coordinate 17,188,527 of NW_020884880.1, forward strand.
AAAGAACAGGAACTACTTGTGTTACAGCTTTTAGATACAAAGTTTAAGTACAAAAGCATATTGGACATTATTAAGTTCTACATTTGATTTCCTAGACAGTTAATTTACTCAATTATTTCTGCATAAATCCTTCTCTTTTAAGGCAGATGAGCACATGATCATAAAAACAAATTATATGTGATGAGCAATTTAGTTTTTTAGTGTGGGGAGCAACAGGACTTTTATGGAGAATTATAAATGACAGCATTATCTCTGTCAAGGAAAGTAAATATAACAAGTGAAAATTATATCCATACGTAAACAACACACCACATTTTATAGAAAAGCAGAATTAAGTTACAGATAAAAATCAGCAAATATCAAACAGGAAAAATGGGACTATGTGAAAAGGAGTGACTTCCCCATGCATTGAAGGACAGCATTGTCTCTCTTAATGCTAGAAGACGGAGTTGGGGCAAGATGAAAACAGATCATTGCTTCTGCATGCCTGGAATAGCTGGAAAGATAGCTTGTGATGGCCCAGGCTAGGTAGGAATTAGTATTTTCAACCAGCAAGCTGATGCCTTTACTCTCCTGTCATGTCTGGCTGGAGCAGAGAACAGGGTTGGGATCTCTGCCCAGGACAGAAGGAACAGCCCCACAGTTGGCCATGAAGGGCAGGAAGCCCATAGAGTTGCTGTTCAGGCTGGAGAAGTCTCCTATTTGTCCTAGGTCAGTTTAGGCTCTTCCACATTTCTGGGGAAGGTATTTGTGTCTTGGTGGCAATTTCAGAATTAAGTTTGTTGAAGGGGGAGTGGTGAGCTATGTTCCCATGTGGTCCCATGGAGCTGAACACATCAGGATCTGGTTCAGGAACTCCAGACTGTCTCTGTGTGTCTTAGGTGCAGTAATCGGATGGGGTCAGTGGTGTCAGGTCATATTGAGTTTGGGGTTCAGATGGGCTCATCTGTTGGACTTGATGATCTTAGAGGCCTTTTCCAGCCTCAGTGATCCTATGACTCTGTGTCACTTTCTTCTCCCAGGTAACAAACAACAGCTCAACAGGAGATGGCTTCAAGTTGCACTAGGGGAGGATTAGATTGGACAATAGGTAAAATTTCTTCACTGAAAGGGTGGTTAGGCATTGGAACAAGCTGCCTGGGGAAGTGGAATCACCATGCCTGGAGGAGGCAAAAACCATGTATATGTAGTACTTTGGGATATAGTTTAGTGATGGACTTGGCAGTGCTGGGTTAACAGTTGGACTCAATGATCTTAGAGGTATTTTGCAACCTTAGTAATTCTAAGATCAAAGGGCAGGAGAGCTCAGAATGGCTGTGTGCCTCAGACTTCAACCTGACTTTGGAAGTTTTCTAAAACCCGTGAAATAATGAAATGTGGTATCCACTCCTTTCCCTAACTCTCCTGATACACCTGCCCATACTAGTCATCTTGACCAAGTAGGCCAAGTGCAAACCTTGTTGGCCCCAGGAAGGGCACAAGGGTGTTTCTCCTAGTCAATATGCTGCCAGATCCCTGCCTCCAGGCTGTTCAGGAACTTAGTAGGAGCCTCAGCTCCTGGAAACCAGAGCCTGCATTCTGACCCAGGGCCAGCCTCCTACCGAGCAGCCAGGTGGGCACTGGCCTGAGGCTGAGAGAAGAGCTCACTGGTGCCCACCACAAACATCAACCCTCATCTTGGCTCTGATGGACGACCAGAGAGGAGGCAGCAAATTCTGGGGCTGTGACAGGTATTTGAAGTCTATTCCTGTGTCCAAAGGGTCTGTCTGGTATTTAGAAGATAGTAAATGGACATTTTATGATCTTTATGGCATGACTTCAGCATCCTTTTACAAGATTTAAAGTCCGCATTAAACCTAGTATTCAGTGGAGTTCCTTAGCTTGTGAAGTCTAGACAGTTTTCCCAGGGTTTTTGCATAGTTACAAAATTTTAGACTTCCTCTCTCAAAGAAGTGCAAAACAAGATTTTTAGCTGGACTATCCTCCCCCCCGATGGCTCTCACACCCTCTTTTCTAAACATTTATCATTGTTATTGCCCTCAAGCCAGTATTTTGCATTTTCCAATCAGTGAATCCTCTTTAAACTGAACATTCAGGATTCCTGTGGTGTAGAAGTTTCCTGTTTTTCACTTTAGGCTCTCCGGTACTTTTTGCTACTGGTTTGGGCAAAGCTGCTCTCATTAATCTACAATCTCCCTAGCAAAACTTGTGAAATCAAATGACTGAGGAGGCAGAAGGATAAATATAAGTAGGCAATTTGTAAAGTCTGTTCATCAGTCTGGCAAGCTCCTTGATTTGAGGTTTGCTGTTGTTTAGATTAGCTGGATTTTTCTTCTTTCTGTGGCTTCTGCAGTTTTGACAAAGTACTTTGGGAAAGAAAGTAGTTGAAAGAGAAGCTTTCAGTTGCTCTCCTGTAGTTATTTTATCAGGAATGGCAGAGATGATGCTATGTGTCCCCATTCTGCTGCAGAGGTGGGGTCATTGGAGTTTGGAGCTTGTTTGACAGTTTCTGGCACAGAGGCCAGGTGATAAGGAAGGAGAGAGGCAGCCTTGCTAGGGAGATAAGCTTCATAAGATCCTACGGTCGTATTTCCAAAACCAGTTTTCACTTTGTTCCAGCTGAAGGTGTTAGTTTCTAAGTTCTCATGCCTGTGCTGTGGTCCCAGGATAAACTGCAACACTATATCTGAGGAATAATGCCTGAGTCGTAGAATCAGAAAAGTTGCTGGAAAGAAGAATGTAAGAATGTTCTTACAAAATATCTAATTTAGTTGGAAAACCATCTTTGTCTCTAAACCAGTTTGAAATGCAATCTTCCAAATGGCCCAATGTGCATTTGCAAGTGAAGAGCTAAAGGAAACAACTACCTGAGCTCTCAATGTACTTCTCTGCCCAGACTCCTCAAAGGGACAAGCTCAGCCTGTCTGCATGGCCCAGTTACAGAGCTTGTAACTGACGCTTGTGTTGTGAATATGATATGGTTTTCAGGCAGCAAAAATTCCTACCTCCCTCACCCATGTCCTCACCAGCTGGGTGCAGTTCACCAGGCAGTGTAGTTCAAGATAGACCGTGCAGAACCAGGCTAAACCCACCCTGCCCCTTACAAGCAATCCTGGTGCATCCAGATTCACAGCCAGGCAGTATTTCTCAGCAGAGAAATTTTAGACAACAAAAGGCTCCCTGCATCTATTCATCAGTGTGTCTGTCACACGAGCTACCACTTATTGCCTAGGTGCAAAATCAACATTCACAGCATAATACACCATCTTTTCCATGTGGAAAGAGTCCTGACATTTTAAACAACAGAGTTGACAACACTCTGCCCTGCTTTACAGCTGGCAGGGTTTGACCAAGTACCCAGTGTGCTAGGCATGCAATATAGGCTGCTGTCACAAAATCGGGGCTCAGTAAAAACAACTTTATTTTGTATCTTCATTTGTGTTTGTGATTTGGGCTGGTTGGAACATGATGTTTCAAACTGGGTTAGCTAGAAAGCTGGCTTTCCAAAAAAATTAGGATGTTTGGAAAAAGCCAGTTCCTTTAAGGTTTTGCCCCCTTACACTGGCTCTGTGCAGAGTAAAACTGGTGAAAAAGGCCAAAGTTCTCTCACTTTTTGTTAGACAAACATATCACTTCTCAATGCTGTTAATCTCACTTTAGGAAAAAAAATAGATGTTTCACTCAGAAAGTTCTCCACTGAAATATATTTTGGGGATGGCTGGCCGATGCAAGTAAGACTTTTTCTACATCCACTTGATTTTTGAACCGCTTTAAGGCCTGAACCCAAACACATCATCATCAGTTAGATCATCTCTTTAAACTAGACAAACCTTAAGCTATACCTTATCTCTCTGCTTAGTTGTAGCAGGTTGTAGTGTCATTTATTGGTTACCATATTTGCACTTAAAAATCATTAAAATACTGATGCTCCAATGCAGAAGCAGAAGGAAACACTTCTGTATTAGAGAAAGCATGTTACACGGGGATATTCACAGAGAAAGGAAAGAGAGATTCTTTTTTTCAACCTCTCCTTTCAAGAAGTGGAATTACATAAAGAGCTTCAAGTCTTGGGTCTTATTATTAGTCATCAGTTAGTTTGAATTATGCAAAAGTTATTTCACCCAGTGGGTGCTGACGCCTAAAGTCTATTCTGACACAGTTTTATCTCTGAGGCCTCTCACTGGGTAGCTGCCTCTGGCTCTCTAGCCTGCCCACCTGTTTGGTTTCCCACAAGTGGGCCTGAAGTGACAGAGTCAAAAAAACAGGGAAATTCAGTACAAATCACTCAGCACCCATTTCAGGCACATGATGGATGCTTAGAGGGAAGACAAGAAGCAGATTTCCTAATACAACAATATTACATCAACTTCTAAAGTTAGTGTCAAGTCAATCAAAGCTCAGAACATGCTCTTATGTTCAGTGATAGACTACTTCAAATCTGGTCCAAGAATACTGCAGTCCTGAGCTATCCCACAGCTTGCAAAAGCAAAGAACACCAAGGTTTTCATAACTGACCCTTAACTCATGCAATAGGAAAAATCTGTACCCTCTCACAAAGAATATAAGTTTTTGCAGTACTTTTATAGTGACAGCAGTTTCCAGTCTATAAAGAGCCCTGGCATCCACCCAGAACAATCCTCCTTCTTACAAGATCTCGGCACCTGACCTCCAATCCAAGGGCAGCAGCTACCACCACTACCTGAAAAAGAAAATACCCAGGAGTCAGCGTGTGCATATGGGTGATGTATGGGAGTGAAAATCAAGTGGCTAGTGCAGACAAGTGTTCCGTCTTACTGATCAAACTCTCTGCTTAAAATATACTTCAGGAAGGAGGAGAGCTTCATCTGCAATGGACACAAACGTCAACAGTTGAGAGGGGCTCACTTCACTTAGCAGAAGTCAAACATCTTGACTTTGAGGAAGGCAAACATCTCCTAAGACTCTTCTGAAGCCCAGATAAAGGGAAAAAAATATCCTACTTACTTCTTTTATGAAAACGAAAATATTGCTGGGATCAGTCTCCTGGTGCTGTGGGTGGATAAAAGTGCGGCATCACAGCTCATGAAAACAATTCTGAAACCTGGCTTATTAGTCCAGCCTCTTGTCCTGGCCAAGACACCTCTGTTGTCTTGACATCTCCTTGTTAAAATCCTTATTACCACCTTATTTTTCACCATAAAAAAAGAAATGGATATTGTGAGGTTTATTTTGAAGTTGAAACACTGTCATCATGCCCAGTTCGGGAAAAAACATGTGTGGGAATAATGGAGTGTAGGTGCATTCAACTGTCTGAAGCCAAGGCTAGAGGCAAATCAGATCAGCTCAGCTAGAAATGTGACAAGGTGTAATTAACATTAGATGATTACTTAATATCACTACTGATTTTATTAATAGAACTTGAAATAAAAATGAAATTAGGAAGAATCCCGCACCTCACACCCTGAATGGTCTCCGTGTGTCCTTTCTGCCCTGAGTTCAGACCTGCAGCAATACCGTGGTGCCAGAGTTGGAGACAGAGTGCATCTCTAGCAGCTGCAGGCTCATGGAGCTGCATGCCCGTTGGCTGCATGAAGCACGTAGTTATTTCACCACAGATACTCCCAGCCCAATGTGTTCCCATGTCCTCAGTGCAGGGCAGCCCAGGACTTGAAGTTGTCCTTGGCTCCCAAAATGAACTGTCAGCCCCAAAAGATCTTTGATTCAAAGGGCAATCAGTGCTTCATTTTCAGGGCTTTAAGGATATAGCCTGGAAATGGATCAGCCTAGTTTGTTTTTTTAGCCCTGTGTTGAGTGCAAAGTTGTGCATATGCAGAGTCTGCAGGAAGCTCAAACCCCTCTACTTCTGGCCAAAACAGCTTCCTTCCCCCATAATCTCTCATTTCTTCTATGGGTCTTGACAGCAATATTCACAGCTTACAAATTCTGGTAATAGGAGATAAGTGAATGTGATTTTAGGACCATCAGATGCTCATTTTAATACTACAGACTCCTGACAAAGAACACCTTGCTCCTGAGCTTTGTACATAGGCTTCAGAGGCGGCAGACCTGTTGCTACTGCCCATTTCATTCAAGCAGACCTTTGTGACCATCATACCATCTCTGTAGTTCCTGATCTGGTGAGTAGAAATCTGTTCCAGTGCCCTTCGTCCCATCTCTCGTGTCAGCAGAACTTCCAGGGAAGGCTCAGGCCTCTGGATTATATTCCTTCTCCATGCATGCTACACGGGAATGTAGGACTAATGTCAGGACCTGCCTGCACAGAGCATTAACAGGAGCTGAGGGCCTGTTTGTCCTCCTGCACTGCAAGGGCTGGGGTACAGGAAAAGAGAGATGTTCATGGTTATGCATCTTGCAGGCTCTTCGCTGCTCACATTCATTGATTCCGACCTGTTTCACCAAGATGTGCTGTTTTTAAAGTGTGGATTATGTTTCTGTGTCATAATTGCCAAACACTTTCTTGTGCCTTTTGTGAAAGCAACCAACAGTACCTGTGATCTCTCCTACACTTCACCGAGATCATAGCCTGGATCTCACCTTTTGCCATTATCTATAGCTCTGACTTCAAGGGGCACAAGTTTTGGCCTCCTGGACCCATTAATTATTCACTTTTCATCAAATAATGGTCCCAGCTTGAAGGACGCTAGAGTCTAATTTAGTAGTGCAAAAGCAGCAGTTGGTACCTGGCCTTTCAGTCTCTCTATGTTCCTTACATGACAGCATTGCTCCTCAGAGCACGCTGCCTAAGCATGCAGTAGGTGGTCAGAACCATGATCTTCAGCAAAGCTGCAAAGCCCATTACCTGCAGCTCTCACAGCTGCTGTCTTGTACCTTTAGCAAGCACTGATCCAAAGTGCAAGGTTAGCTTACCCTTTGCCCTTTTCCAAGAAGGTTAATTCTGGAGAAAGAATTCTAATCTAAAGCCAGCATGCATTTTTTTCACCATGAGAAAACAAATCTAGGATTGTCTGGACCATGAGAGTCTCTGTGCACGTTGTATTGCTCATGGGTACACATTTTTTCCTGATCTTTCTCTTCCTCCAATACTGCTGTTTTCTTTTTCTTTCTTTCTTCCTTTCTTTCTTTTTTCTTTTTCTTTCTTTCTTTCTTTCATTTCTTTTTTCTTTCTTTCTTTCTTTCTCTTTCTTTTCTTTCTTTCTCTTTCTTTCTTTTTTCTTTCTTTTCTTTCTTTTTCTTTCTTTCTTTTTTCTTTCTTTTTCTTTCTTTCTTTCTTTCTTTCTTTCTCTTTCTTTTTTTCTTTTTTCTTTCTTTCTTTCTCTTTCTTTTCTTTCTTTTTTCTTTCCTTCTTTCTTTCTTTCTCTTTCTCTCTTTCTTTTCTTTCTTTCTTTTTTCTTTCCTTCTTTCTTTCCCTTTCTTTCTTTTTCTCACTTTTTTTTCTTTCTTTTTTTCTTTCTTTTCCAGCCCTAGCCAACTCCTACTGCAACTTTATATACAGACTAAGGCATGTTAAGCTTTCATTTCCATTTTAAACATTACATCCGGCAGTGAAGCTTTCTGTCTCTATAGTTATCCCAGCAAAGACAACTTCTTCCCCTTTTTGCTCCTACCTCTGATCAGGGATATAAAGACCTTGCAGCTAATATAATATATCCTTTTTTCCCCTTTAAATACCACTTTCATCTGGATTTTGCAAAACTGCTTTTATTTCTGGTAACTAGAGCATTTCTGTTCAGAGAGATACTGCTTAAAGCTACCCCCATACCAACTCAGGTAGTCTCTTGCAAATTCAAATTCCAATGGCTTTTGGGAAATGACTTATTTGGGGTTTTGCTTTTGATTTGCTGATGTCCTTCTCTAATATTTTACAGTGTTTTCTAAATACAGTCCGGTAAGAATTGTCTTGTTTTCCCTGCAGGAGGCCACCCCGGTTCTGCACACTAGGGTACCAAAACTTGGAACACTTCTCCAAGTTTTTCCAAGTTTCCAAGGCACCACAGGGACAGGATGACCTAGGAACCTTCCTACTTCTCCCTTTGGGACTTCTGATTTAGGGATCCCACCAGTCTTTCAGTATTCCTTGATGTTAGGGTGTCAAAGCTCTCCTAAATGATTCAAAGGGTCTTCCTCCATTTTTATAATTCTAAGAATCTTCAGGCACATCTTTGTGTGTACCAAGGGAGCTTTGTTTTGAAACTATTGATGCTATGGGGAATACCATACAGCACACATGACTATAAGACATATATCTGTCTGTTTATTCCTAAATCCACAGAGAAAATCCTTAAGACATGGGTCAGTTTTCAAGTAGAGAAAACCTTCACCCACTGTCACCAAGAGGATGAACAAACTTCAGCTTTGTTCACCAGTAGGCTCACGATGCATGAGGTGGCCCACAACGGGTTGAGAACACACTCCTCTTGCAGTGCAGAGCTCTGAGGGGAGAACTGACCGTCTCCTACATCCTTCTCTGCAGTGACAAATAGACACTGAAGCAAAGTCATGCAGCTGTCAAAACACTGCTCCTCTCAACACACCTCATTCTACTTTTTCAAAAACACAGACTTCACCACTACAAATTAAGTCTGAAAATGTGACAGCCAGAGCGCTGGCATCTGTGGAGCAGAATTATTTCTTCACATCAAGTAAACAAGTTATGCATCAAATCAGTTCCTCACTCCAGAGCTGGTCCTGTGGGGCCTGAGCAGCCCACATTGCTGCTCACTCGGTGCAACCCCAGCAGAGGCTTTGGCAAGACTTCCCCACTAAGGTGCCTGGAGTGCTCAAAGGGATTCCATTTAAGGCAGAGCAAGGATTTCATGCTTTCCCTCCAGCTCTTCAGATGGGGATCCTGCCTTTGAAGGCAGCCCCTATTCCCAGGGGCCAGTGGGAACAAACCCTTGAGGGGCCAGCACAGCACTCCCTAAGGACACCAAGTCTGGTGTCAGGAAGTCCCACCAATGCCAGGCAGAGCAAGGGAGCTCAGCATCCTTTTGAAGGCTCCCAGCACCTCATGTGGAAGGGGATCGGGATCAGGAGCTGGCAATCAGCCAGCAAGCGCCTGTGGAAATCACCATGAAACAACAGCCTGAAATAGGTTTCCATCTGAGACAGGCCAAGGAACAACTTTGGATCCAGGCACTAGGTCTTGCTTTTCTTTCTGATGGGAATGAACAGACTAGAGCAGAAATCAAAACTTCAGTGGAATAGGAGACTAGAGAAGATATTTGAAGAGAATATCTCCTCCAATAGGTAAGAGACTCAGGCATACAACATATAAAAAGATGGGAAGCAAAAAGCTCCTGTCAACCATTCCTGTTTAGGCTGGTAGTAGAGAAGGAAAAAAAGGGCGTTCCCTTAAAAAATGTAATTGAGCGAGACATAAATCATGAGTCGTTTCACAGGAGTGAATTAATTTTGGCTGCTGTGAAGAGTGAGGAAGTGAAAAACTCTGGTTGGGTGCCCAAGGGAGGGGAGGAGAGGAGATAAGATATGAGGTAGGTGATGAAAGGGATGCAGAAGGATAGAAATGTGAGCAGGTTAGAGTTGATAAAACATTGTGCTCTAGGTCCTAATTTTCCCATTCTGGTGGCTTGGAAGTGTGCGACAGAGTTGACGAAACAGCCCGCAACAAAGAGACAGAGACACCAGGACCACTTTTCAATTATAAGCTTTTTCTTTTTTAGAATTCAAGCTTACACAGTTATCTATGCCCACTATATTCATAATTACATTTTAATATCTGCATACAAAAGCTATGTAAAAATTATTTTCTTCCCCCAAATATACAAATTTTCTCTTTAGATAGTTTAAAACATTTGTGATCACAGATTTTTTTTAATATATTTTAGGCTGAAAAAATATTACCAATCTAGCATAACTCTTAACACTGTTTGCAAAAAAATACATCATCCAAGGTACTTTGTTTTTTTACTGTACGGTGTAATGTTTGCCTTACCCTCAGGGCATGAAATTGATATTAAAAAAATAAACCAAATAAGCAAAACCCACAAACCTCATAGACAAAATAATAAGTCCTCCCAACCAACTTAATAAAAACAAATAAACAACCCAAACCACCCTTCTCTTCAAAAAAAATTATGAATGACTAATTTGATGTATTTATGAGCAAACTAAAACTGAAGAGTGCTAAGGAAGTAGGAAAAAAGAAATTACAGTATGTCAGCTAGTTCATGCCCTGATACTATCTTTACCGACATTAAAAGTGTAATTAAATAAAGTGTCTTTTAATGTTTTACATTGTGCTCAGTAATTTACATAAATTTAATCCACACCTGGGTGCTGATGTAGATTTACATTTGATTGTCTTGTGCATAAACAAGGTTAGCTTTTAAAGAAGGTAAACTGTGCAATGGACAGTCACAAACAACTTATTACCTGCACAATATTGCTTTTTGAAGGCGACATCAGTCAATGTGGATACACACAAATAATGCATACTCTTTGCATTTGCTAACATCTATACTAAAACTTTGTGATAAGGCCAAACCTTTTTTTTTTTGTTGTTTTTAATTTTAAAGCAAAAATATACCATAGTAAAAAAAAAACAAAACCAAAAACGTGCTCACACCGTTTTGAGTTTGTAAGTGGAAAATAAATCTCTATCACACTAGAATAAAATTCTCTCTATAAAATTTAAATACAGATCACTTCATTACTATATCAAAAGGAAACGTCTGGCAATCATTTCCAGATGATCACAATAACAAGACACATTAAGAGGTTCTGTTGCCTCTTCCTTTGTGAAAAGATAAATGTTGAACACTTTCAATTGCTCTCACAGTGAGAGGAAAACGTTCCTTGGTTGTGGATTTTGATTCTGTCAATGAAAAAGGTTTAGCCTTAGGAATGCTGGCTACATCTCAAAACCATAAGATTGATTTTTATAATTTATGATTCATGCAGCAAGAAGTCAATATGACACATACAGATTAGAGTTCCATAGCATAAAAATACATCACTAGCAATGACATGCTCCGCTTGTGATCAACAGCCCTCTCTTGGCAGATTTCTGATATAAATGGTCTTTCTGGATAGTTTTTATCTCTTTCTGATGCCTGCCTCTGAAGATGCAAGCAGTCTGCTCAAGGATGATTTTCAACCTTGGAGGTGTAACTCTAACGTCTACATTTTGGCAGAATGTAAACAAAAATCATTATCACACGCTATATATGTCATTATAAATATCATAACTTAACTGAGATTACACATGAAATGAGTGTCTAAATGCACATGTTACTCAGGGTGAAACCATGAACGGTGACAATCAGGTTTGACAGGAAAAATCTTCTGTGTAAGACTCACACATAGACCACAAAGCAAACATAAGAGCTACGTGGTAACATCAGAAACGAGACTCTGGACTGCACTAGAATGCGTGTGCTTGTTATTTCACTCAGAAGGCCAGTTACTACAAAGGGTGCTGACTACAGTACTGATGTCTGCCACTGAGGTGGTCAGTCGCAGTGGCTCAATGCTGTGATGGCTTGAGACCACTGATATTTAAAAGCATGTATGTCTTTGCAGAACTAAGGTCAGTATCCACTGGCAAGAGTCTGCAAGAGCATCCTCATGTGGTCTAGTTTCGCTCTCATGATCGCACAAATCAGCAGTTGTACTGAGGAAGTAAATGAAGTCACACAAAGTAAGACTGGTAGGAGATTAGAGGCCATTAGATGTCAGTACATCAAATCTGTCCAACTAAGAGCTTTGTCTTAGTTTTCAATTAAGGAATACTACTATCTCGCTGTTAATCAGTGTCAGACTCCAACTTAATCTAAAAAGCTAGAAAAGGATGTTGATGTATGTCCCTTCTGCTAAGAGCACTGCCGAACCTGTCAAAGTTGGTTGCCTGATTTTAGGCACTTCAGTCCATCTGCACTCACCTAAGGAAGGAGGCCTGATTTTTCTGAAGCCTGATTAAGCACAGCTCCAAACTGCATCAGCTTTTTCGGAACTAAGAGAAACATGACGTTTTTTCTCCTGGGTCTCATCCGTGGCACAGTCAAAAGTGGGAACAGTAAATCAAGCTCACATTGAGCAAACAGGTGAGGTAATTGCACTGGCTCCAGGAGGAACAACAAGCTCAGATCCGTGGCAGAAGAGAACTCCAAAAGACATGCACGTTTCTCTTTCCTTTACAAGCACAGACGCAAGTAAGGGATCAGCTTCTTTTCTACATTTCATATATGCTATCAGTTCCCTATCAAATCACCCCAAATCAGCTACCCAAAAAGCTAGTTTCTGACTCTGTCCCCAAGACACTGCTCTACAAGGAATTTGGATAGAGACTGATGTTGCTTAGATGCATACTTCAAAATGGAGCAAGAGGTTCTTCAACCTCAGCAAATACGTAAGAATTAATCCCCACTGGTCTGTCTTCCCCGCTATCTGCAAAAAAACCCTAAACACCCCATTGTGATAACATCAGTGCTCACAGCTCATCACAGGTGCATATAGTATCAAAGAACAGGGAGAACAAGATTCGACATCCCTGCAAATATGGCCAACAGCACTCCAATGCCTTCTCAATGATGTAGGGAAAGGGGGGTGGAAAGAATTTAACCCCTGACACACATATACTGTGTTCCACCTATAAGTTTTCCTGAGTATCATGTTTTTGTGAGGGGATAAACACAAAACATATGGGTTGAGATTTGGGCCATGAGCTTTGAAAGTCAACACATCCACCCTAACAATGCCCACTGACTTGCCAGGCAAATAGGTCAATAAATAGCAGAGAAAGAAACTGGTACAAATGAATGCACAACATGAAAGAACGTAGGGTATGAGGAAGTGCAAAATACGTGAGCTAAGTCTCTGGTTCCCAGGAAGAACAGAAGGAGGGTTTTGATGTATCATACAAATTCAGAGAATGGTTTAATACCAAGTTTATAAAACACAGGGATAACAACCCTGAATGGAGATGGATGACAGAGAGGAACCTCTACCTATAATGTCCTCACCACTGGCCTCCAAACATTCCAGGACTGTGAGTACTGGCTTGTGAATTTCGGCAGCAGGACATTTTGTCATTGCTCAGTTTGGTTCCTGCTAGTGCAGTTAGTGGAAATAAATTAAAAGAATCAAGAGAGCATCTAGCCGAACAAAACATGAACAGACACCAAGGAGGAAGAACCTAGCTGATCCACACGCATCCACACGCACACGCACGTAGAGAGTGAGAGAAGGGAAGAGAGAAGATAAAAACATGGAAATATGTTTAAGACACCTGCTGAAGATTTGTAATTATATATATATAAAATTATATATATATGTGCATATAAACTTTATATATATATATAAAACAAAGCATTACTGCTGAGCAACACTATTTGGATTACTGGGATAAAGCTGTACAGTCTTGAGTGTCGTTAATAACACAGTTGGCTTCTGTCCCATCTGAACATCACCCTATATGTTTCATTCTCCTTTTCCTCATTTCGTGAACCCTCATATCCCTGAATAACTCTGAGGAACTGCCTGCTATCCTGACAGAGAGTCTTCTCCCTCAGAGTGACGGATTTTCCATGCATCTCAGAAAAAGCAGACCTCTCCACTCTCAGAAAAAGCACCTCAGAGGATCAAATTCCCCTTCTTACTCCAACAGACCTTTCAGAGAAATTACCTGGAGTTCAACTTTAGTAATTGAAGATCTTAATATCTTATACACATGGAAAAAAAATAGAGTCAGTCCCTTCTAAACACTCTGCATTATTTTAAGTACTTGGGGCACAGTTAAACTGTATCTGCTGGAACAACCCTCAAAGAATTATGGGATCATGATGATGATGAAGACCCTAGATCATAATGTTAATTGTTACAATAGCAATAATCATGAAAACTAGAAATTTCATATCACGAATTGGTCACCTGTACCCTGCAAAAGGAGGTAATACTAGACAGAATTGCCAGGGTCAAATTAACAATAGCTGTTTTAATTTGAAGGCCAATTTATTTTCTGCCACTTCAATTTCTCTCCCATATTTTTCAAGCAATGATGTGTGTGAGCTGGTGACCACACAAGTGCTGGTGAATGAGATTGGTCTGTTCGTATTTTCACTGTTAAGCTGTCAAAGCACTCACACCAAAGGACTGAAGAACAAATTGCAATAGTCACAAGTACCCGCATTAAAGGGATGTTTTCATCCATGTGTATACAACTGCCCCCTAGCAACCCCAAAAGAAAACCCAAACAAAAACCCAACCCCGTCTCAAGAAACAGAAGAGTATGAAAGAAGAACAGAGGTGAGAAGAGCTGGGCAACATGATGAAATGACAGCCAGTAGTGCGACGGGGGTGTGGAGAACCGCTCCAGTCTCTCTAATCCTCAAACACTTCCAGGAACAATGGAGGGAACAGTTCTGTGGGGCACTCCACCTTCATGTGCAGGAAGCGGCTGGCATGGCAGGCTCCAATCATTCGCAGGTCTGTCACTTTCATCAGCAGTTTTGGCCAAAAGTGTGCAACATGGTGTTTTCTGTAATTGATGTAGTGTTCAAATGCCAGGAGGAATCCCTCTTGACACTTTTCTATTCTCTCGACGCAAACAAGGCCTGGGCGATCTGTGGATACAAAGCAGCAGAATTATCATTACTACTTATCTGCTTTAACAAGGTCCTGATTATAAATCAGGAAAAATAGGATGATTCCATTGCTAGGAAAGAAAGAAGAGAGACCATGGACATTTGGCTCTGCCACAAACAACTTCTTTCACCCTGGACACCTCACTTATCAGTACTGTCCCCATTAAAACACGGAAATAATCCTTCTTTTCTTCATCCTTTGCCTGTTTTGCCCTTTTAGAGTATAGATGTTTGGGATGTGTCTCCTTAACAGTGACCAGAGCAACAGATCCCTGATTTCAGCTAAGGCTTCTACCTATATATTTCAGTAAATAAAGACACAAAAAATTACTTATCAGTTATGTAAACTACGGTTCCCTTCTATCTGTTTCTCTACAGTCTGACCAATACTTTGATCATGCTTTGATCCCAGGTGAGCTGCAAAGGAAACTGTTATGGAGCACCAAGGTACAACAAAGGCCAAATATTTGCCTAACTATCTCAGCTGGCACCCAGCCCCTTCCCAAGTCACTTCTCAGGAGACAGTTCTCGAAAAGCAGGTCCTTTGAACTGCCTTCTGAAACCACTACTCATGTATCACTGTATATGGAACTAAAAAGAGATCAAAATGTTTTGATTGGCAAGATCAAGTGCTGCGTTGTAATTTATGTGGAAACTTTTTCTGTCTCAGATGCAGTTATGCTTGCAAATCACTGACTGTATATTGTTTTCAGTGCCCAATCTTCAAAGCGGTTTTAAAATCTTGCCAAATCTGCCACTGCCCAAGAATGGAATTTCCTCTTTGGGCTGGCACAATCAGTGAAAGCATATTTGAAAATAAATTGAGAAGGTTAGAAACTCTTTAGAAATCATATGATGCTGCTTCTGTATTATGCCAGCAAGTGACCATTTGCAAATGGTCCCAGTGTAGGAAAATAGCACAACTCTCAAATGCCCATTAGGAAACAGTGGTGCTGCTAATTAGGGAAACTAGGGCAGGTCAAACTAAACACATGAGACTGATGGAAATACGTATAACCGCCCAGTGCATGACAGTATCCAGGGGAAAAGGGAACTAACTTATTGTAAGGACCAGTGTTGCTAAATCATCTGTTTTTCATTCAAGACACACTGGCTCTGAACCAGAACTGAGTTCTTTCTGATGATCATACCTGCCTCATCTGTAAGTACCAAACCGAGCAAGGTGTGTTACCAAAGCCACTTTATGTCCATGTTTTTGAATACCCTGAATTTTTTTCCTAGTGCTTACCAAACTAAGTCTAAGCTGCATTGGGATTCTGAGAGAAAATTTCTCCCACTTTAGGTAGCACTACAAGATCTAACATATCTTATTTCTTTTAAAAAGAGGCTTATGACAAAGACCAAAGAGTTTAAAAATAATTAGGATCCCAATATATTTCTATTCTCACCTGATGACATGAGCAGAACAGCCTGAAGAAGGGCAACCTCGGTGTCATCCAAGTTAAATGAAGAAAGAGACATGCCCAGGTCAAAAATGGCATCAGACACTACGCCAAGACCCCCATTTTTCAGCTGGCCCCTTGTCACCGCCATCTCCCCATTTAGTGTTAAAGTCTCACTCTCGGGGTCATAGCGAACTGCTGCTCGGAGGGACATTATCTCCATACAGCAGCCTTTCAGAAGGATGATCTGGTCTTCACATGGCAGCTGCAGAAATTATAAATGGTAAAGAAAAATATATATGTCAGACTGAGTTGCTTTTACAACTACAATAAATCCATGAGCATGAAGTTGCAATTCACACCCCAGGACACTACCTCTCATGGTACAACTATGCTCCAAACACAGTGCTGACTGACTGCACCACAAAAACCTCAGAGATTTGCATTCCTGCCTTCAGGAACTGCCAGCAAGTTAACATCCCCTCCTGAGCTCCCTCAGCTTACAACTTATAACAGAATAAACTATAATTGGGGGTGGTACAGACCTTGGCCATCCTGTTAAGTTCATGCCAGCCATGCTAATTTCTTACCTGAACAGAGATAAAGAAAGACATTTGGGAGGGTCTGTGAGAGTGGACTGTGTTTTAAGTAAAAGGAATGAAATAAATGTTTATATGTAGAGGAGATATCTGAATAGGTGAGGTAGTAATTCTCACTGCCCATTTAAACAACAGAGAACTTATTAATCTATACTTAGCCTAGTAAAGCTGTTCTTCCTAGACTCCCTATATTATCTATGGTATAGATAATAGCTTTTACAATGGTGTCTAAGCTGTGATCTTCAAGGTATGGGGATAAACATGTCTTTTCCATGACATTAACAAAGGCAAGCTGTCCAGATTGTTGGAGGCAGGTTCTGTATTTACAGAGTATAACCAGAATGCTGACACATGAACAGAATGTGTTTCTGTAAATCATGTCTTTATGTTTTCATAGGTAATTCAATGATAGCAAAAACCACCGGGACTATTTTGAGACTGTTCACATATGTGAGCAGCAAGGGTCACACATAAGAAAAAGCAACTCACTTCTACTTGGCTTTAAAGGAGGCAAACAGTTACCCGTATCTGATTCATATAAAATTACTACATTTACCTGTTTTGCGATTCAAAATGAAACTGCCATGAACTACAGGTCTACAAGGCAACTGCGTACTCACAAAGTACATTGATTTGGTGCAAAATGATGCAGAGTGGATGCCAGACAGTTACCTAATGCAAGTGGAAAGCAGTTCCCTCTTAGAGTTTTAAGCACAAGCCAGCCATGGTCAGGAAAATGAGTTGAATCATGCAATCACTTTCCCAGCAATATCAACTTCAGGTGTGAAGTGTTTGCTACAGAAGAAAATTGACTCATCCTGTTCCGGGCAAATCACTTTCCCTGCTCGGCTCAGCGGCACCCTCAGCTCAGCAGCAGTGTGGGGAAGACTGCACAGGCACAGTGGCAGTCTCCCTACCCAATGACAGTGCCACTGTTTGGCTGCTGAGATTGAAGAAGGGAAAGAACCAGAGTAAAAAAAATTAAAAGAATAGATCTGTGAGAGGAATCGTGCAGAGATATCAGAATAAACAACTACAGTGAAAAAAGGGACATGAAAGAAAGGAAGAGAGAAAAAAAGAGAAATTAAAAAACCCCAAACCTCTAAGGAGAAGGAAGAATAGTGGAAAAGAAAGAGATAACAGTAGAGGAGATACTGTATGATGCTTTGGCTATTTTATTATGAGCCATTAAACTAATGAGAAGTTCTCTTCTTACTTGAACTTTTTAAAAACTTTTTTTTGGTAGACATGATTTGACTATGCCAGCCCTTCACCTGCTTCCTAATTCTGAAGGATACATGGGACATCCATTTCACAGATGAAAAGCCTCAGGTCTTATCTGCCAGTAGCAGAAGTTACCAAAGACAGGAGGCTGGAACGTCAGCTCTACTCTCAACTATGCAGATTTTAATGCTACCTACACTCATCACTTGAGTGTTGCTACCAGAGCATCTTTCAGAAGTGGGGTCAACAAATATGACTGAATCTCTGTCACATGTTGACCTTTCCTCCTCTCTCTGCAGAGACAGGCAGGGAGAAAAAACAAAAGGCAGGAACCTGAGGTGCTCACCTCTAGAGGCAGGATGTGCAATGCAGCCCCATGGAACTGAGCTGAGCTACCTTGAAGGGTATTGACATAGGTTCACCCACTGTGGAACCAGTGATGCCTGAGACACTTAAAACTCATATCACTGAATTCTCCTCAATCTTCATCTTCTAAGCAGAAGGAAATGCAAGAAGGAAACAACAGCAGAAATGCTGAGAAGTAAATGAAGTTTTCCTTAGACTTCAATTACTCTGGGATGGGATTCTTGTTTTGAGGCAGGGGTCAATGGATGTACACAAACTAAGCTGGGCACTCACAGTGCTTCTGCATGTGTCCAAAGATGAAATAAAGAAGGAAAAGCAGCCACGAATATATAAGTGGCTATGGATGTTCCCTGTCATGTCCCTCTTTCGTAGAGATTTACTACATTCTCAGCCTTAGCCTCTGTAGAATTAAGAACTGACATAATGTATAAATGGTCTCCTATGGGAGAAAGGACGTTTTTTTTCTCATAAACAAATCCATAGCCCACACAGTGTTTCTTCTATGAAAAAGATATGGATTAAAAACCATAACTGAAATAAAGTTATCATGATGGTGCCCCTTCAAAAAGAAGTGAATATTTGTCATTTTCTTCATGCTGCAGCAAGAGCTATACAACAACTCAGAGGACAGCTATCCCGTTCCTTTGTGTTCATGAGGAGTTGTCCCTCACCCTGCCAGCAGACCTTGCCATCTGTGGGTGTTAGGTTTACATAGGGGCTCAGTTGTAAACAAAGCTTGTCCAGCTGAGCCATGTAATGTACAAAGATCATTCCCAATGATGCCTTGACTTCTTCATCCATGCTTCCTGCCTAGCTCTGACACAAGTGGGCCCATGGTAGCCAGGAGGGGTAGGAGATGTCAGATGGGCACTGACGTCTGTGTGTGACTGGCAAAGTTTTCTAAATTAAAAAGACTACCTTGGTATGTCACTGCAACTTCCCATCAACAAATGTCAAATCAGAGGAGACAGATTTCCTCAGACACTAAATGCTGCAGGGGCCTCTTGATCTATGGACACATTCCTCATATTTTAGGATCTTCACACTTGGCCACCATTTCATTCTTTCTTGACTGATGGAGCCAATGCTGAGGCTAGCCAGGATAACCTATTTACACTATGACAACTATTGATATTTACCTCTTCTTGTTCCGTAGGTGCTAGACGACATACATAGCTCTCCCTGACTGACCTTAAGGAAAAGTTGCCAGCCTCAGAAGAGTAAAATGCTGTGGCTGCCTTGCATTTCCTTCCTGACCGATGCTATTAGGACAAAACACTGTTCCTGAGTCAGGGAGCCCCATGAACTCACTGACCATAGTCACTCCCATTTTGAACGCCATTCACTTGGCATTTCAGCAGCAGAGTAAAGTGTTGCTTTGAAGTGTGGGTGAACGGGCAGGCATCCTTCCATGGCTGGATTGGGGACATTCCCATGTTAAAACTCCCATGACTGGAAATCCTAAGGGGCTCACAAGACTTAAAATTATTCAAATAATAATATATTACTCTTAACCATATTCTAATTAATTATACATTACTTTATACTGTTATTTATGATTACATTATATTATATTATTATCATCCCTGCAGGGCCATGCCAACCCCCACCTGTAGAAAAGCCACCTCCAGTGAGTGCAAGCGACCAGGAGTGCAGCGATCAGTGTGGGTGAACAGCGTGTGGCATGTCAGCCGGGGCGTGGCATGGCACTTCGTGCAGGCAGGGTGAGGATACACTACCAGTTCCAGAGCTCAACTGGTGTCATTGCCCTCTTGGGGGGAGCTCGGGTATGGTACCCACTCAGCAAGGAGCCAAGTTGCCTACCTTGCCAAAAAGAACGTAGTGACCTAGACAGAGCTCCCCCAAAAAAAATCACATGGCTGGCCACGTTTCAGGCTGTAGGGAGTGCCTAAGCCTTTCACTGGACTGTAGCAGAGACAGCATCTGCGTCAGATGTGATCACCATGCTGCTAGAAAACTATGACCTTGTTGCCATTACAGAAACTTGGTGGGATGAATCTCAGATTGGAGTGTGACTACTGATGGCTACAGGCTCTTCAGAAGTGGCAGGGGAGGAAGCAGAAGCAGAGTGATTGCTTTCTACATCAAGAGGTGGACTGAGTGTGAAGTGCTGTCTCTGAAGAACATCCATGAGCTGGTCAAAAGCCTTCTGGGTAGGAATCAGAGACCAAGGCAACAAAGGGAACCTTATGGCTGGTGTCTACGACAGGCCACCTGATCAAGGGGAGCCCGCTGACAAAGCCTTCTTTCTCCAGCTACGGGAGGTATCATGCTGGCAGGTTCTTGTACTACTGGGGGACTTCAGTCATCCTGATATCTGCTGGAAAAATAGCACAGCAAACTGTAGGCAATCCAGAAGACTCCTGGAACGGAGGATAAATTCTTGAGCCAGCTAATAGACAGCTCTGCCAGAGGGGATGTGATACTGGATCTGATGGTCACCAATGTAGCGACCTAATTGGGGATGTCAAAATTGGAAGCAGTCTGGGCTGCAGTGGTCACGCATTGGTGGAATTTGGAGTCCTGAGGTATATGGGTCAGTAAAGTTAGGCCACTGAACTTCAGGAAAGTGAAATTCCAGCTCTCCAAGGAGATGGTCAATAGGATCCCCCAGGAGACTTCCCTCAGGGACAAGGGAGTGGAACAGAGTTGGTAGATCTTTAAGAAAGTGTTCCACAGAGCAAAAGAGCTAGCAAATCTCCCGGAGCAAGAAACTGGACAAGGAAGGCAAGTGGACAGCATGGCTGAGTAGGGAACTGGTGGTAAAACTAAAGGGAAAGGTACTGGAAACAAGGACAGGTAAACTGGGAAGAATATAGAGAGGAAGTTCAGTTGTCTAGGGATGGGGTGAGGAAGGCCAAGGTGAAGCTGGAACTGAACCTGGTAAGACATGCAAAGAGTAACAAGAAGGGCTTCTACAGGTCTGTTAACCAAAAAAGGCAAAAAAGGAAGGTCAAAGAAGGTGTACCCCCCTCATAAACAATACTGGTAAACTCATAACAACGAATGAGGAGAAGGCTGAGGTGCTCAACAACTTTTTTGCCTGTCTTCAATGGCAACCTCTCTTGAATGGACAGAAGGATGGGGACTGAGGGATCAAAGTCCTCCCACTGTAAGTAAAGACCACCTGAGGAATCTGAACACACATAAGCCTATGGGACTGTCAGAGTCCAAGCCACTCTCATGATATTTGAAAAGTCATGGCAAAGTACCACGTGACCGGAAGAAGGAAAACATTGCACCCACCTTTAAAAAGGGTAGAAGGGAGGACTCTGGGAACTACTGGCCTGTCAGCCTCACTTCTGGGCCTGGGAAGATCATGGAACAGATACTCCTAGAAGCTATGCTAAGGCAGATGGAGGCCAGGGACTGTGATTTCAGACAGCCAGTACAGCTTCACCAAGGGCAAGTCCTGCCTGACCAACTTAGTGGCCCTCTATGATGGAGTGACTACATCAGTAGATGAGGGAAGGGCTACAGATGTCATCTATCTGGACTTCTTTAAAGCCTTTGACACAATTCCCCACAACACCCTTTTCTTTAAATTGGAGAGAGATGGATTTGATGGGTGGACCGTTAGGTCCAGATGGAAGTGGTCAACAGCTCCATGGACACCAGTGACAAGTGGTGTCCCTCAGGGGTCTGCGCAGGACCAGTGCTATTTAATATATACATTAATGGCAAATTGGGGATTGAGTGTACTCTCAGCAAATTTGCAGATGACACCAATTTGAGTGCTGTGGTTGACCCACCTGAACAACAGGGTGCCACCCAGATGGATCAGGGCAACCTTTAGAAGTAGGTGTGTGGGAATCTCATGAAGTTTAACAAGACCAAGTGCTGAAGTGCTGCACCTGAGTCGAGGCAACCCCCAGTATCAATACAGGCTGGGCGATGAAGATCGAGAGCAGCCCTACTGAGAAGGACTTGAGGGTGCTGGTGCGTGAGAGGCTGGACATGAGCTGGCAACATGGGCTTGCAGCCCAGAAAGCCAACCCTATCCTGGGTTGCATTCAAAGCAGCGTGGCCAGCAGGTCGAGGAAAGTGATTCTGCCCCTCTACTCCACTCTAGTGACATCCACCTGCAGTGCTGAACCCAGTTCTGGGGTCCCCAGCACAGGAAAGACACGGATCTGTTGGAGTGAGTCCAGAGGAGGGCCACCAAGATGATTAAAGAGATGGAACACCTCTGCTATCAGGAAAGGCTGAGACAAATGGGATTGTTCACTCTGGAAAAGAGAAGGCTTCAGGATGACCTAATTGAGGCCTTTCAGTACCTCAAGCGAGCCTACAAGAAAGATGGAGAGAGACAATATTTAAAAGGGTATGTGGTGACAGGACAAGGGGTGATGGCTTCAATCTGAAAGACAGTAAGTTTAGATTAGATATTAGGAAGAAATTATTTCCTGTGAGGGTGGTAAGGCACTGGAATAGGTTGCCCACAGAATTTGTAGATGCCCCATCCCTGGAAGTGTTCAAGGCCAGCCTGGATGGGGCTCTGAGCAAACTCCATGTAGTGGAAGGTGTCCCTGCCAATGGCAGAAGGGTTGGAATTAGATGATCTTTAAGGTCCCTTTCAACCCAAACCATTCTATGATTCTATGAAAATTATTTAGATGATTAAGACTGAAATATTATTCAGGATGCAGCTCTGATAACATTTTTTTAAATTAGGAAAAAAATATAATTAGGCATTGCATCTAGTCCTTCAATAAAAATGATACCTCGGTGTAAATGAGATCAGCTTAGGACCTCTGCATTCCTAATGTGCAACCAAGTCTATTTACTGTATATTTTTGCATGTGAGTATCTACCTAAAATGATAATCCATTACTTTTGTAGACTCTTTTATGAACAACCTCCCTGTTCAGGAAAAGCATGTCTAAAGAACCCAATGAGGCAAGTGTCACTCCTGGATAGGGGTGCTTTCCTGAATTTGAAGAATTTTTTACTGTGGAGACCCAACTCTACAATACTGTACCTGCCAAGGAGCCAGAAGGACATAAGAAACTGTGTGCTGTAAGATTTTATTACACATATCAACAGTGCTTCTAGATAGTCATTTTTTGTTCGCTTGCTTTGTTCAAGGCCACCTCTAAAGACACATTTGAGTCCCTAATGAACCACAATAACCTCTAGAAAAAACCCTAATGAAATAAGGGTTTCAGTAATCATAAGAAAAAGAAAATTCATAAAATTCCAAATGATTCTAGTCCCATCTATTTTGAGTCTCTTTAATTTTAAACATACTGAATTTTTTAATTTCATGCCAGAGTATTTTGAATAGTTTTTAACAACAGGTGTATAAATGAGGAGTGCAAGGAAGTCTTCTTACCTCACAAAACATAGGCAACTTTTTGGCAAAATCCACCACTCTTGTAATCGCTGGTGTGATAATTTTTGTAAACTGGCTGAAGGCTTCTAAATCCACTTTCCCACCTTCTGGGGCATTAACTATTGGTGCCTGCCCAATATCTTCTGGCTAAGAATATAAATAAAGATATTTAAAAGAACAATCTATCTTAGAGCAATTACTTTATACTCTAAAAAAGTCCTGCTTGGTGGTGGAAGATATGCTAAAATAAAGAGTAACACTACTGGATTTATAAGTAATGTCCATTATATCACAAAATGTAATTTATTTGTAAGGCATTTGTGAAAGATGTGACTGCACAGAGAAATGGGTGACTGATATGCTGCTACACATCCTTTGTGGGCAGCTGCATTGTTGTGCACATGCAGTTTCTTCCTTGTGCTTGTATCTGAGTATTTTATGGGTGCAGCACATGTTACTTTTTCTTAAAAACATAGGTGTGTTGTTTCTTAGAGCTGCTGAAAACTCTCAAGTTTCTCTAAAAGCAAAGAGAGTTGAGATGACGTTACCCCTGAGAAGATCCTGCGGGCTTTGCAGAATTGGGCACTTTCACCTATTCAAAGTCTCCACAGAACAGGTGGCCAGGTATCACAGAGCCCCAGGCAACTGCCAAGGCCAGTTTCCAAAACTGGGCTAAAACAACTGATGAGCAGGAATGGGATAACACAAAGCTGGTCTGGATAATGTGACCAGAACTTGAATTCATCTGGGCAAAATTTTGGTTGAAGATCACCTGTTGCATGGCTTCAGCCCAAGGCTTCTCCAAATGAGAAAAAAAGAATCACATTTTCAGCATTTCAATAGGAATATGCAATGAAATAGTTTCAAGCAAAATCTGCAATGAGTGTTTTTGCATTCCAACAGCACTTGAACTTGTTTACCTGATTTTTATGACAGCTGGTCAACATCACCATGTATTTTAAAAACAGGCATATCAAAGCTTTTTTGGTTGCTAAGTGTGGCTTTGCAATGGTAAAAGACCTGTCAAGGTTTCATGTTGTTCATATTACAGTCAAAAACTAAATAAAACTCAGTGAAGAAAACTTTTAAGACTGACAGGCTCCATGACATTTACATAAGACACTTAAACAGGGGAGGTGCTGAAAGTGCTGTCTCTAATAAAAACTTGTGCTCAGCCATTTTTTTAAAGTAACTCATAATAAAAGATCCTTCCACAGCTCTGTCACCAATCTGAATCCAAATCTAACTTCTTACAAGAAAAATCTCAGCAATGTGTTAATAAAGCAAGCACCAATTGTCAAGAAACAATGAAGAGGACTGGACTCAATTATCTGATGGTTTCTACTAAAAAACTCAAACCCAGTTCTAGGCTCCCTCCCTCCCTAAATCTTGGGTAACTAAACCACATTGTCTGTGTCCTCATGATAAACAACCTTCATCACTTCCAAACAAGAAGACCAAATACTTAAAACCACACATAACTTTGTCAGGGAGAAAGAGAAAGAACACAGCATTTTCTCGGAAAAGGCAAAAGAAGCCAGGATCACTAGCTAAAGCTAACACACTGGAGAGCCCTTGCCACCTCATGCAACAGGAGAAGAGGTCCAGACCTCAAAGGAGCTCCTGTTGTCAAAGAACCAGCCTTAGCTACATAAGGACAGACCCACAGCTACTGGGGCATGCAATCAGCTTCTCTTGCTCTTCAATAGCTTGTGGCAGGGGCTTTCAAAGTCCTCCACCTGGGGTTGGCAAGCCATCCCAGACCTTCCCTTCTGTGCTCACTGCAAAGTGTCAGTGAGCTTCCTATGCTTGCCTTGAAACCACCAGACTTCAGCATCAGGAGTGAAAGTCACAGCTGGTTCATGAACTGCACCTTACAGTTGCCACCCCTATCTCTGCCCCATCCCTCCCCTCTCACAGCAGCCCTGTCATTATATCACCTCATGCCCTGTCTCTGGGCACCTTTTGCTGGAGGTTCCCCCTCCACTGTGACAGTTTCCAGAGCCTGAAGTCCTGCAATGACCACATTTTACATGGTCCAGCCTGTTCATTCCCAGCCCCAGCCTCAAGCTCTCTATGCTTTATCCCAAACCTGGTGATACCCAAAGAACAGCACTCCTGTCTAAGCAACAAAAAGCACTACTGCAGCTGCTTCTTGGTCTGTTAAAACCAGTACCTCAAACTTTGCTCTGCAGCACCCCTAGAAAGTACCTTCTTGCTTCTTGCCAGTGACCACTGGCTGTGGTTTTTCCGACCACATGCCAGTATGAACACAAGCCATTCATATAGAAAGTTAGATGGTGTCACTGGAATCTTTAAAAAAAGGCATTATAAAAGAGATCAGCTGCTTTGAATACATAATTTCTCTTACCAATTCAACCATGAATTGAAATTCCCATGGTGAATTATGCAGCAGGAGCCCAGGCTTGCAAAAAGATGAGTATTCTCTATCTGCTTTGCTATACACAGACTGTTAAAGACCCCTGTGTATTCCTGAAATGCAGTCGATAATCTCTCTTTTGTGCTGTATAAGCATTCTGCATTCTGCATTTATTTCCCTTAAAAATCCATTTAGAAAAATCAAATAAATCCTTTTTTAAGGTTGAGCATCACAAATCACTCTTTATTTTCTAATCCTTAGTTACAGGATGAAAATGAAAGTTGTTCTGTAGCCTGCAATCCCAATGCTATAGTGTATGTATCATCCTGTTCTCATTAATTTTTCTTTGCCTAATTTATTTTAATAATGTATTCACCATTAACAAAAAGAAGGAAAGCCCACAAGTCATTAACAAAAATTACCAGCTTTCACCTAAAACTTTACATTGTTTTAACACTTACAATATGTTGTATGCTAGTCCCTAATAAAGACAACTATTCCTAGATATAATATATTAAATAAAATACGGTATGCATTATAGACTGCTACTGTTCTTAATCAGGAGTGAAACAATTTTTCTACTTTTTCTTATCATAGCACAATAAAAGTATCCAGTTGAGTAAACATAACTTAGCAACATGCTGTTTATCTTTTGAAATACGTGATCTGATCAAACCTGAGGTTCAGGCAAGAAAAAGCAAGTAGTAACTACACAAAATCATCCCTTTTTCATAAACATGAACACACCAGCAGATAAAATCTCTCTGGGGTTGCAATGCTGGGAAGGCACTTCAGAAGAAAGAATGGAACCTGGTTCCAAGAAGAGTGTACAAGGCTACAGCCCTTACCAGAAATTTCCTTTTCTGCTTCCAGTGGCTTCCTTGTGCATTGGTGGCCACATGTGCTTCAGTAACAATTTTGATCAACTCCCATTCCTCATCTGTTGGCTCTGGTTTGTGCCCAATGGTTTTCTGCAGCTCTTCCCGACGTCTCTTCTCTCGATTTTCTTCTATCAGCTTCCTCTTTGCCAACCGCTTGCTGTCATCCAGCACCACTAGCAGGGGAAAAAACATAAAAAAACGGCAGGAAGCTCTTAAGGCTGTTTGAACTTTTCTCTGCCTGAGGTACTAATTGATTACAAACACTGTAACTAATCAGTAAAGAAGTACCCTGGGAAGACCCATAGTTGAGACAGTTCTCTTATTTCTCCCTTCCAACTTCATTTTCTCAGAAGTCTAGATGGCAAAGAATGACTTGCCCTCCTGGCAATGTTTTGTATACTGCCATTGCCTTCAGGGGGTTATTCCACCAACAAAATTAACATGTAAAAGCTTTGTGAGGTGTCAAAGTGTTCCTATAATGGACTTGGAGTAATCAATGTTGGGAAATATGCACTTCTGTTTTCTTTGAAGTAGTATCAGCATGCTCACTGCTCTGAAGTGTAGAATGTGTTCTCGGGAGCCAGTAGAAGGTAACATGGGTTGAAAAAAGTGGGAGTATTTATTCACAGGAGGCTCAACTGCCTGTTGCACGACACAAGCAGAAAAAACCTGCCTATTGTTTTGTCTTTCCTTAATCCCTACAAATGGTGTTATTATGCAATGTTCCTGTAGAGTCTCATGACTTCCAGTGATGCCAGATACGCAGGCCCTGAGGCTGCACATCTCTGATCACCATCTCCCTCGTGACCCAGGGAGATCCAGCCCCTCTCCTGAAGGTCTACCTGGCTACAACAAAATTGTCTCTTTTATTCTATTTCCCTTTAGACAGAAGGCACTGTTATACACTACATTAACAATGAAAATACTAAGTTAGACTATTTTTCTGTTGTTTACTGGGCCTGTTTTCCTGTCAGTTCTTCTGCAAAGGATTACACTGGTGACAACCATGAAGGTACAGGGGAATTTATGTGACTTCTGGGGGTTTTATGTGACTTCTTCCCATTTGCACTAATTGAAGTTATTGGTCTAAATTCCTGTGCAATGGCAGCAAAAGAAGACCCCTAAGGGTTAATCTTACAGCCATATTTTCTAGTTCTTTAGAATGAGATTCGAATTCTTTGCAGCAGATAACTTCTTCGGGGCTAAAAATAAAACAAACAACTGCAGGATGACTCATACAATGACATTCAATTTCACATCCTCCAGAATTTTCTAAACAAGATGTTTTTATCTCAAGCAAAGTGTCCATCCAGATGCATTTCTCCCTCCTCTCCTCCAAAGAGTGAACATTCCTACTGTTACTCAGCTTGGTAAGGCCAGGAGAAGGTGGAGCCTGATGAAGGATAAACAAAAAATTACAGCCTTATGAAAGTGGCTTGATGCAATGAGTGCAATTCACTGCTACAAGTTATTAAAAACAGAAAAGTGCTGGCAGTTCTGTTCTACTTTAACGACCTTCATCAATCAACATACTTTAAGCAAACACAGACATTGAAAAAAAGGTACAAGAAAGAAAACCAGAAAAATATACTTACAATCTGTTGCCATGCCAACAAAGATACATTTTTTGAAGCGACATTCCTGGCACTGATTTCTTGTTACTTTGTCTATCACACATTTTCCTTCATATTTACAGGAATAGGTTGGATGGAGGTTCTTCTGAATGGTTCTTCTAAAAAAACCCTAAGTGCAAAAAATTAATATATTAGAAAGTATTAGCATTGAGCAATTTTATCAAACTGGGAGTCACTTTGCTTTGTTAGGAATGTAACTAAGTATGCAAGATAACATATTTCATTCCATGAAGTTCTCAAAGGGGAAAAGAACAAATCAGTTTTATAGCGTATGGCATTTCTTTGAGTTTCCTTAAAAATTAAAAACATATAGACATCTTAGGTAAATAAAGGTGTAAATAATGCTGTCTTGAGGCACAAATACTGTCTACCTTCTTCTTGTAGTCTTATGTTTTAGTGTTTTAAATTTTTTTTGTATATAAAGTAGGAGGTTTATTTTTGATCCCGTTTCCAAATTCTGTAATAGTTTTGAAGGATATTAGGAGGCATACACATAGTTTTAATTGAAGAGCAGCTTCTGCAAATGGTAAGAATGGTGGTGTGTATGTGCTAACAAAGGATGAAGAACAAAGAGTTCTACTCCTTTCTTTCCACAAAAGCCAAATAACCAACCAACCAGCCAAATCTGGGCAAGACTAAGAATTTTGCAAATACAAACTAAACAATCTCCGTGTTTGGCTCTAAATAGTGGATCCATAATTTATACATTTAATTTGTATTTACCACACAACTAAAATAAAATCCCCATCACCACTAAAGATTCCTCTCTATATAAATCCATTCTATCTATCTATCTATCTATCTATCTATCTATCTATCATAATATAGACCTATACTGCCAATTGCAACAGATCCTAAGTTCACATGAACTAATGCAGTTCTGCTGAATTCACTGATTTACACATTTCATAAAGCCTGGCCCTAGGTAAAGAAATCAGATAAAATTTATCTCTGAACATTATGTATATAATCCTGGTATTAATTTCAATATGACTTTTCTCATTGACTTCCAAAAGAGCTGGATAAACTCCCCAAGACTGCAAGATATTGACAAGATAGCCTGTAAAGCAAGAAATTCAGACTTCACTTTAATTTCAAGTTTCACCATTATTTGAGACTCTCTCATTCAGCAACGCAGCTTGGGATGACCTTGACATAGAGAACACGCGGATACCCTGATCCCGTTTGACTGAGGCTGCTGAGAATGGCTTTGGTTTCAGTCAAAACAATGGCAAAATTCAAGTGAGATTTTACCTAATGAATAGTCTCTTCAGCTGGGATTTTATCTAATGAATAGTCTCTTCACTTCAGTAGGTGAAAGGTCTGTTTTTAATCATGTTAAATAACACCCAGTAAAATCTTACAGCAGTACGCAATATCTTTTAACATGGAATGTTGAATTAATATGTACAGATAAGTCTGTATTTCAGCTTCAGCTCCTAACTCCTGTGAAGACAATAAAGAACCTTGTCCTCATTAGAGTTTTATCTTACAAGATTCAGGTTGAGCTAAGAGTACAACTCTTTATTCCATTATTACGTTAAGATTTGAAATGTTAATTAAGCTGAACGGCATAAAGCTTGTGTGTGAGCCTTTGCAAGACCAGGACCAGTTGTGTTGAGACAAAATCCAGGAAATCACAGGCAAGATATCCTTATGTGGGGTTTGGAACAAGTCTCAAACTCTCATCTACACAACAACTGGTTTTAGTTCCATTCTCAACCCTGTGATGAATTCCTAGGATCTGCCACTCTCCTCCCTGAAGTCCAAAGATGGCTGTGGACAACCAGAGTCCCAGGGTTATCTCTGTCTCCTGCTGGAGACAGAAAAACCTCTGATGAATCTCAGCAAGTGGTACTGAACTTCTGTTTTCCAAACCTTGCACAAGACTTAATGTAGCTCTAGCTTCACAATGGCAAGGCTCTTCATCATCTGTTGGGACCAGCTCATTTCACCTTCTTGTTTCATTGCATTTATCAGAAACTTTTGGGAAAAAAACTTCTTTGTCCATCCTTAGAAACAATGTATTAAAGAAGCTGCTCTCTACATTTGCCCAAACAGTTCATCACAGAGTGTTTTTTCATCAATAAAAGAAATCACATTTTATTGGTAGGCAACAACTCCTTCTAAATTTCTTTACTATGCACCTATATAGCAGTAGATGCAATGGGTAAAATCTGAAAAAAACATTTCAGTGATGTCAGAACTTGCTGTTTGTTTATTTGGGTTTAAACTCCTTACACTTTACTCTTCAGAAATCACGGGTGAGGATGTTTTTTCATGAAAGCACTTGCCAAAGCAAATCTTTGGCTGTCAGCCCTGATTAAGCTTGTTACAAAACTAAGGTGACTTTGAGTGGAAGCAACTAGTAAATGTAAAATTAATTGGAAGTTGATTATATATATAGTATATTGATATATATAACTTTGCTGATAAATCACACAACTTGAAATGCGTATGCAGCTCCTCACAGAATTTAAGTACTTTTGGCAAATTGTTAGCTTAGTTCCTTGTGCACACAAGCATTATTTTAAATTATGCGTCAGACAGAAGTACTGTATCTGAAGATAAAAGCAGAGTTGTATGCTATGTCTCTAAAGTAGTTGGTAGGCATAAAAAGAAGTACTTCAGTTGGAGTAACCAAAACCGTAGTAGGAAAGCTGGCAAGAAATACAGCTGTTCAGCTGGGAGCAAAAGATATGTCATTATGCCACAGTGCTGTTTACTTCCCATTATATCTGAATTAAATCATATCCATGTTATCATCTGTTATATGGAATGCAAATATGTAGGAATCACTTGTTAAGCTCCACAGTTCTTTTCAGATATAAATATTTTTTCATACCTAGTGTGTATGTATAAAACCATTATGAATATTACCACCTATCTGCTATACATAGGATATATAGGTCTCCATGCATTTCATAAATGTAACTTAGGGCAATGCTATACAAACAGAGCAACTACTTCACCACAAGGGTTACTGCAATGAGGGGCTCTAAAATCAATCCAAGCCCAAAATCTCAGATCAAAATGTTCCAGACGTTGGGGATGAACAGAACGAGACTTTTGTGGCTTAGTCTCATTACACTAGTCCAAGGCATGTGTGGTCCTATTTGTTTAGAAAAACAATAATTTTTTATTTTCTGCAGGAAAGAATAGCTTTCTTACAGGATCTCAAGCTATTCATGCAAATTGATGGCAGTGAAATCATGTGAGATGTGCCTGATTCTGTTACTCATTTTTTTTATTTACTTGCCCAAAGCAATCTCCTTTTTAATTTAATTTTGCATGTAGTTTTGGAGATGCAATTTAGGGTTGAAAGCACATTTCAGTATGCTTATGTTAAAGAAGTCAAAATCTTTTTGAAACTATTTTAGTTGGGTGTCAATGCTTTGATGGATGTTACTGTTGTATGAGCATGTGGAAGGGATTTTGATTTTTGCCTTTTCACAGTGATGGTGAGAGGCATTGGAACACTGTTAATTGCTACAGTCTCTTCATGGCCATAGGCAGAACCTCAGCTATTGCATAAACAGCTTCAGTGGAGTTGCTGGGAGCATGCTGATGTACTCTGGCTGAGAACATGGCTAAAGGAACATTAAAAAATGGAAATTCAAAAGCTAACTGTTAAAACAGCAACAGAAACAATCTAAATTTCTTGTTTTCAGAAGCAAACACAGCAAAAATCAACTATATTCCTTATGCATATGAAGAGCAGCAGCATAGCCAGATATGGCTTATCGGATACGGTACTGGATGTTCTTATTCGCTTCTAATCTGTCTTTGATTTGACAGCACAGTCCAGGAAGTCTGTATAATGGAGGAGCTGGAGAGCTATTTCTGATTCCCACTTTCCCACTGTGCCATTTACCTTGCAACCTTCGCAAGTGATGCAGCGATAATGATATCCGGTGGCTTTGTCCCCACATACTACACATAGCTCATCCTTGTCTAAGTAACTGGGTATATACCCTGTAAAGAAAAAGAGGATGTGGCATGTAAACTCGATATGATACATTTGATATAAAAAGATTATATTAAAATCCACTGTAGATCTTGTCTACCGGTCCCATACTTCTGAACTCACTGAATTTCCTGAATAAAAGTTCATACTATGTTACAGACTTATTTAAACACAGTCTTTAGTATCTTCTACTCTTCAGACTGTTTCAGTATCTACTGGTCAAGAGGGAGAAGTCAGAACGATTGCTCTCTCCTGAGTGAAATACTACCTCAAAAAAATATTTATTGTTACCTCAAAAGGTTTGGTGTGAGATAATAAGGTAGCAGGGAGACATACAACATATTTCTCTTCTATATTTCAGAAAAAACCTGATACACTTTTACACTGCAGAAGAGATCCCAGGTTTCAGCATGACTCAGGGACTTGGTAGCAAGAAATATTTACTGACAGATTGTTTGTTTTAAAACAGAGGAGTACTAGCAACAGATAGCCCAAGCTGTATTGATCATGCCTGACCTGGACGTGTTCCACAGGAACATTTAATATAGTCTGAATTTAGGGCAAAATATGTGGGCATTCAAACATATGTATGTGTGTATATCCATGTGTTAGAATGAAATCTCTTCTGAAGTGGTTTACCAGATCCAACAAGTGAAATCAAATATTACTACTGTGAAAAACATTGGCAATGCTTGGTTCTTTTCCCACAATGGCATTTGCTTTGATAACATAAAGATATTTTCAATTTGAGCAAAAAACCAAAGCAATTCTGATGGCAACCAAAAAGTAATTTTAAACTAAACACAACTTTTAAACAGGGAAAAATACAAACCTTTCAAAATCAGTGTTCATATGACTCATAACTAATGGAGTTATGGTACGTAACTTTTTCTTCTGAAAAATCTCCCTGTGAAGATGTAACACAGATCTCAGATTCCCTTTGAGGGGAGAAAGCAAAGTGCAGCTATTTATGTAACTGCATAAGATCACTGAAGTGTAGTAAACTTTTCACAGAATCCCAGAATGGCTGAGGTTGGAAGTCACCTCTGGAGGTCATCTAGTCCGACACGCCCACTCAAGCAGCACCACCTAGAGCCAGTTGTCCAGAGCCATGCCCAGATGGCTTTTGAGTACCTCTAAGGATGGAGACTCCACAAACTTTCTGAGTAATCCGTGCAGTGCTCTGTCACCCTCACAGTTAAAAGAAAATATTATTTTATTGTTCTCAGAAGGAATTCCTTGTATTTCTATTTGCGCTCATTGCCCCTTGTCCTGTCACTGGGTACCACTGAGAAGAATCTGTCTCTGTCTTCTACTGTATGGGAGATCAGGTATTTACACAAATTGATATCCCCTGCTGAGCCTTCTCTGCTCCAGGCTGAACAGTCCCAGCTCTCTTAGTCTCTCCTCCTAGAACACATGCTCCAGTTCACCATCTCTGCGGCCCTTTGCTGGACTTGTTCCAATATGTCCATGTCTGTCTTGTACTGGGGAGCCCAGAACTGGACTCAGCACTGCAATGTATTCCACTAGAGCTGAACAGAAGGGAAGAATCACATCCCTCAATCTGCTGGTGATGATTTTCCTAATGCAGACCAGGATGCCATTGACACTCCTTGCCTCCAGGGCACACTGCTGGCCCACGTTCAACTTGCTGCCCACCCGGAGCCGCCAAGTACTTCAACCAAAAGCACTTTCCTGCCAGTCAGGACCCATCCTGTACTGCTGCATTTATTATTCCTCCCCCAGTGCAGAATTTGGCATTTCCCTTTGATGGAACTTCAAAAGATTTGTCTCATTCCATTTCTCCAGCCCGCCTAGGTTGCTCTGAATGGCAGCACATCCATCTGGTGTCCCAGCCACTCCTCCCAGTTTTGCGTCATCTGCCAACTGTCTGAGTGCAATTTATGAGTGCAATGAGGGAGACCCCTTTGGATGTGGCTGGTTGTAACACTATCCATTGCCACTGGTTTGCTGAACCCATCTGTAGCACCACATGTTAGGCCAGACTTCAAGCCTGCTGTCTTTATGCAGCCCCCACACCAGTACAGTTCCATACAGCTCGGGGCCTTGCGACACCGGTCACAAGGAGGGCAACCAGCAACAAGACTCAGGGCAGCAGAAAGCTTTTGGAGGATGTTGCAAGAGGGGTGGCCATCATCTTTCTGAAACTAACATGCCAGAGCATCAGATCAGTAACAGACAGCTTAAATTAAAGTGCCTTCCTAAGACTATACTTCCAGAGGTTCTCCAGAAAGGAAAGCCCAAATCCAAGAGAAAACAGTTGAAATTAACTGAGCTTAAAACACTCAAACATTATGGAGGCTGGTGAGTAGATTAGGCAAAGGTAAAGAAGGCAGAAAACATTTGTATGGCCTAGTTTGAGCAGAATTATGAGAACCTCAAATTATAGAGGAACATATATCCCTCTTTTGTAAAGCCAGGAAGCAGTAGCACTCTGAAGCCATGCCTAGGTATGGGTTTCTCAGATCTGCCGATACTGGCATCTGAAAGGGGAGTGGGGAAATGAGCTTAGATCTTACTGATGTACCATACCAGTCTACAATACAGCAAGAGATCAGATTTACATTCAGGTTGCATTTCTCCAGAATGAACAGGTTATGCCTGGATAGACTGGTGGCCATGTGGAGCTGGTTCTGTGACCTTGAGGGTTGAGAGACAGCAGGGTTTCGCCTCCAATTTACATCACTGACTCCTAATGGACATTATGCCAGTGGGGGATTAGCAGAGGCTATTATCTTCATCCTGTCCCCACTTTGCTCACACCTGCCTCTGCTCATGCAACACATACACATCATAGAGCTGATAGAGGAGGCAGAAGAGGCAGCAAAGGGATGCAGAATTTTCCCCTAAATTTCTCACAAAGAACAATGGCTTCTTGTTATTGCTGGTTACTGCTATTCATGAAATGCAGACTTTATGTAGCATAAACTATGTCATCCAAAATTCAGTATCCCCGGTTTGCTTCCTTAAGAATTGCTTCTGAATTAAATGTCTTGATATTCCATTAAGTATATAATCTGGTTAGTACTGCTCATGTAACGGCAACTTTGTTCTGCTGGAGGAGCAGAAGACCACTGGTCTAAACCACTTCCTTAAATATATACAGTAGCTCATGCACATGATCACTGCTGTCCACCTCCTTCTTGGAGTTTCAGGACTTTATCCAACCCAGGAAACAGTTTCCAGTCTGGCAGAAAAGACAATCTCCTATAAGCACTCCTAGTCAGAGATTAAAAATGGTATCCTCACATGAAACCACTCCCTGTTTTCCTGCATCAGAAGTGCTAAGTGCCACCTACTTAAGCTACTTAAATATTATGTTCAGTACTTTTGCAGGACTGCGCCCCTGTCACAAGGGAAGCACACATTTGGAACTCTTCTACCGATTCAACAGGAAACATGAATAGAAAAACCTTATCCCAAGAAATCACTGACAATAAAAGTGTGCAATACACATATCTTTTCTTTCTATTACAGATCTACACTTTTGTATATTTTTAACACTCCTTCCAACAGCTAATGGGGTCAGAAACAGGTAGAAAGCAGGAAAATTGAACCTTCAGTAGGTTCAATTTTTAAAAGATATAATTCAGACAAACAGATATCACTCTAAAAGGAATAAGGGGATTTATATTCAGTTCTTACAAACTGGAATGTCCACTGCAAATAATTTCTAGTAGTGGTAAATATTCTGTATAACCTCTGTATAAATTCAATGCAATTTCATTTGAAAGATGTGCAGATAAGCAGCCTCTGCATTTTTGCTGCTTCTCAGAGTTAGAAACAGTATCAGCAGGAAGAAATTCAACACTGTTTTTCTAAACATGGTACCAGCATGAAAGAAATGAATAGTGCAAATGGAGATTCTTGAGGAAGCTGTGGATGGCAGCAGAGTTGTCTGTTAAATGGTTTGAGGAAGAAGCAGAGCAACAGGCTTGTCTCACTCCTTGCACCACTAATAGGAACTTGACTCTCACACTGGCAAGTACTTTTGCTTCGTGTGTGCATAACTGAACCAAAAATAAAAAACCCTACATGGGAAAGCAGATGCTGGACAGAGTAACTCAGGTGTTCTCTTGCGAAAGGAGAATGTCTGATAAGAAATCTCATGGGAACATTGGGTAGGTTCCTATTTCTGGTGTTCATATTTCATCCTTTATTTCTTGGTCAAAACCTGCTAAGTAAATAGCTATGAGGAACCATTCAAGAGCAACACCAACCTCACTGAACTGTACAATAACAACCAACATCATTCCTTGCTCTTTCAAGCCTCTATCTGCTGCATTTCAGCATCCTCATGGACTATCATTTGGTGATCCTGAAAGTTAACTATCTGTCAAGTCATACTCGACAATGTTTATCCCAATGCCCATCTTGGATCTTTGCTTTGAGTGGAGAATAACAATGAATGATCTTGATCTGCCGTGCCTGGTGTTTCCCTTGTAGCCTAAAGTAACGTCTTTGCTCCCCAGACTCCCACCTGCCACTCTGCCTAATCTTACTGTCTTGGCAAAGCTAAGTACTCAGCAGGACCAGTTGAACCTATCTAGATGAGTATGTCATATAATCCATTACAGTCAATCATGACGGCGATTAACAATACCTTTTAAAATTGTAACTGTAGCTTTCTAGAGGTACGGCAAGGAACAATTCCCTTCGATAGGAAAACATGAAATGAGTTTGCCCCAGGCAGACATAAGGACAGAAGGAGATCTGCTAACCTACGCAGTCATCTGAGGTACTCTTCATTAATACTGTATGCATACACTCTTGAATCACCATTTGCAGGAATGACACCTTAAAGCAGTATATGTGACCCTGCACAGCGTAAGAGGTTGGAGAGACACAAATGAGACACTTGGTGGCTATTCATCCATGTAACAGGGCAAAGAAATCTATTTAAACTAAAACAAACCATGAAAAATTATAGTGGTTGGTTTTCTTTTTCCTCTGTACTTGGCACATATTACCAGAAAAAAAAAAACCAAAAAACCCCAACAAACGCAGCATGTTTTGAGAAAAGTAAAGAACCAATTTCAGTTTTGTTAAAGCATCATTGCACAGACTTTATATTGCCAGGTCTCTGTCTGTACAGATAACATGATACTGGCTTAGGGAATTAACTCACACCTTAAAAAAATTTTAGAACCAAACCGTACTTGACTGTCAAACAGGGATGTGAGTAACACTGATGCAAACAAATTATGCCTGTATACCAGATGTTCCTTACTAGCTTGTTCCTGATCCACCACAGACTTATACACTGTAGGCAGAAAACGCCATTTGCAGCTATTGCACAAAGACACTTCTGTTTTAAGACCATTATTCAGAATTTTAATTTCCCCTGTATACTACTAGAGTTATTAATTAAAATATATTCCCTGAAATCTTTCTTTCCCCCATCTGTTATGGTTTGCATGCCCACAGACCACACACTAAAATGAGGAGTTTAGGACTTATCAGAAAGCTGGTATTCACTTACTAGACACTGCAGTACAAAAATTAAAAAGATGAAAGTAATTACTACCTTGAGAATCCCAAGTTGTATTAAAACTGAAATGAAAATTCATATTGCTGTTTAACTGCTTCCATAGTCACCTTGAACTCTTTGCAAATTATAAAAAATTACAACGCTTGTGTACAAAAAGCTTAAGTAGAGTGTTGGTGAAAGCATAGAGCTGAGAGAGAAAAAGCATACTCCATTCTTGTTTGTGCTGTTATCAATATTGATCTGAAAGGCTGGGCTGATACACTGATCCTTGTTTCCCACTTTCTTTAAATTACTCCCACTGAGAAAAATGGCTTATTTCTCTGAGAATATTGTTGAACAGATTCACATATTTCCTGTTAGCTAGCTGGCTTTCTTTTCCTCCATTTTGATCTTTGTTGGCATTCTTTGATTTATGGAATTACTAAAATTTGGCAAGAGATCTGCAAAGATCGAATCTGAAACATTTTTATAGCCCCTTTTCCCTTAATGACTTTTCAATGTACTAACCCTGTTCTTTGGGCTGATTCAGAAACCTTATCAGCAACAGTGCTTTTTGCATAGATGTGATGAAAACATTTTTGCTCAAACTGTGTTATTACTTAACTGCTGCAATCAGTACTGTACTTGCAGCCATTACCAACTACAGGTAAAAAATACACCACTGTAAGTCAGACCATGCCTTTTTCCTCTGCCCCACCCAAATTTAAATGTTTTATCAACAAAGTTTTGTATTGCAAGAAAGTGATTTATTTAGAAATCTAAGTCTCACTGAACAAAGAGAAGTATGACAGTTCACTTTCCCATCCTTCATCTGGTTATGGAAAGGTACTGTAAAGTAGAAGAAAACATGTCCCCATTGACTTTATTACAAAAGAAACATATAATTCTAAACGCATAATGATTTGCTGAATTATTAAATTTTTCTTACCAGTGCTATCTCCTTAGAGTGGTGGTCCAGAGCAAAATTAACATTTTTAAGCTTTAAATAATTGTCAACATACTTGGAGCTGCTCTGCCACAAAGGCCAAGATGACAAATGCTCAGTGTTTCTGTAAGTTGATTATATGTACACATACTCCCTGCACTGATGAAGTGACATTTTGACATAACCTCCATGTTCCATTTTCTTAGCTATTCAGAAAGTACCCTAATATTTTCACACCGCTGAGAATGCAGTTTGGACTGAATTCAGGCACTCTAGCACTCACACAGTACGTATTCTGAGCTGCACATAAATTGCCTGAAAAAATACAAGGAGAAATAATTACGACAATTACAATTATAACAACAACAACAACAAAAAATAATCTTCAAAGACCCACAGAACCTGAAGTTAAAACCTGACTTCATAGACACCTGCAGGTATCGTTCATTAACTTTGTCTGGGAAATGACCATTCAAAGGAAAGTGAAAGCCAGCTCTCATCCCGTTTTAACTTTGCAGACCTGTTTCCCATGTTGTCCAAATGTCCGAAACACTGTGCGCACATCAAATGTGGCAAGACTGAGGTTTCCGGACTCCTGTACATATTTCTTTTGCACTTTCCTAACTGCATTATCTCTACCCTGTCACTGGACACTTCTGCTCACAGTACGGGTGGTGTGAGGAGATCCAGGGACATTTTTGCGTATCTGTTCAGCCTCTGCACAAGGGTGGGGTGGCACAGGCTCACCCAGAGCATCACCCCACCCAGCATGCAGCACTGCAAGCTCACCGTGGCTGGAAGTACCGTAAGAGACGAAAAATATTCCAGTTTAAGCTCTCTGGGACAAAACTGAGAATAGCATCTTGTTCTCACAATGATCAGCCCTGTTCTGCTTATCAGATTTCACAGCATTATGCAGAAAACAGAAGAAAACAAAGTGTTTCTGGCTGCCTGTTTCCTAGGGTAGGATCAGGTCCAAAAGAGTTTCCTCAATAAAGCAGTAAGCTCTTGCACAAATGTTGTGCTACCACCTTTTAACAGCATGCACTAGAGCACAAAAGGTAATGGAGCAACAAGCAGATGCAAAGCTAAAACTACACCTCCACCTCTTGATTTTCTGGACTACAATTCTTTTCTTTCAAAGTCAATTCTTTCATCAGAACTTCTGACAGACAGTCAGGAAATAATAGTTTTTAACATACTGTAATAACTGAAGTAGCTTTCTTATATTTTACAATAACTAGCTTTACTTTCTAAATACTTTTTTTTCCTTTAGTGACACATTATGGGGGTCGTGGTTTCTTGTTTTTCAAGTTATTTTCTGATTTCTTTTGAAGTGACATAAAGATAGAGAAGTAATTAAATACTCCTTCATAAATGAAAAGCTTTTCAGCACATAAAATGTTGATTTTTTTTTTCTTTTCAGAGGGGAAACAAGACTTCAACCATATAGTAACTTGCAAAAGTTTTGATAGGAGAAGAGTCCATGTGCTGCTGTAAAGTACAATATGATTTGAACAGCATATTATTGAGATTACGACAAATTTCAAGGGACTAACAAAAATACCAACTGCAACAATCAAGACTCCTCATGAACACCTGCTTAGGGACTTAATTTTGTTTTAATGGGCTATTACCAAGGCTTCTCTAACAAACTCTCTTGCCCCCCCAATCAATTCTGGATCAATACAGACACACATGCCCTGTGAAAAGCCTTCTGTTCTTAGGACAGGATTAAAAGATTCGTTAGTTTTACGATAGCTTGGTTAAAAGATGGAAATTAAAAAAAAAAAAAAAAGCACATGTTCCACGCAGTTTAGATCTCTTCTGCTTAATAAATTCAGCATTTGCAAAGGTTTGACAGAAGGGAGGCAACTTTTTATTGATTATCACAGTAATAAGGATCTAAAAAATCCCAAAGCACATTGCTCTGCCTCTGTGAATGATCAATTAAAAGCCTGCTTGAGATTCAGCTTCCTCCAAAATTCACCACCATTTCTTAGTGAAACAGAGGTGGCAGAAAACAAAGGCAGACACGCAGTTTTTAAGAACAACTCTGTACTCTTTCAACCAAACAAGTACGAAAACTTTAAACAGAGCAGATGTCAGATGTCTGAGTACCGAAAAAACTTAAAGCTCTGACCTAGGTCTATCGATTATTATTTATAACCTTTAAACTTAAAAAAATGTATTCCTTCACTGACTTTGCATTAACAAATCTTTATTTTTTCCTAAGTTAATCCTGAGATAAACTTTTTCTTTAACTGAAAATAAGACATGGGAAAAGTCTACAAAGAGCCATGAATTCATTTATACAAAACACAACAGCAGATAGACTTAAAAAGCACCTAAAATGTTGCAAAACACAAAAACATGCATTATCCACAACTACATTTAGTCTACAATTTGATGTTGTTGTTACAGCTTCCCAGAAAACGATTTTAAAAACCATTTCCTTTATTATGAAATATAATGCTGTTTGAAGTATAAAATTAAGACATTTTTCTACCAAACACAGATTTATTGCACCAAGTACTAATGAATATTGTCTGCCCAAAGGAAAATATTTCAGTTTTCCATGTAGTTAATAAAATTACACAGTCTACTTTTCACTACAAAGCTACCTTAAAAGTAGTAAATGGTGTTTTCCCTATCCACCTAATTACATCAGATTCATCTGGTTTTTGGGTAACTGTATACAGAAGATCTGGTCTTAACAGAAAAAACACACTATTGTGGTACAATAGATTGTTTATTTTTATTCTTTAATAATGTGATTTTAAAGAAACACGGAGGACATATACTCTGTATGCGTCAGTTTGGCTGAGTTCAGAAAAAAACACACTGAAAACATTTCTAAGTGTTTGTTGGTATTTTGGAGCTCTTTTTAAATCTCCTTTACTTACTTGAAGGCAAAAGAGTAAATTCTAAAACAAGGCAATGATTTAACCCTGAGAGGGAATAGACATTGCACTCTAATTGCCCTTCACAAACATATTAATTATATCAACTTTCTGGATGCAGAGTAGTCTTTCTTACACAGGTATATTCTTGAATTCTCAGTCTTTTTTGCTTTGCATAATCAGAAACTACATGGTTTTCACTTAGAAGACAGTAACTCATTTCCCCCTACATATTTACAGTTCTATTTTCAAAATCTTTTGCCCGAGTTGTTGAGTAAACAGAGTTCACATTTACTGAAAATGAGGACTTAAACTGCTTGTATGTAATCAGAAACACAGCTTTAAGACATAGAATATATAATGACGACATTTCAGAAGAGAAACTTTCTTATCTAGCTCACTGGTGAATAGCAAACAAACTTAATAGCCCCAGAAAGAAGAAAATAAGCAACGTATTTGCAAATGTCTCTTATAGATTAAGAAAAAGTGCTTGGAAATCCTCATCGCTCACCGAAAACCTTACGATCACCTAGCAACCTACATTACTGCTGCTTTCAATTTTGAACAGGCAGCCTTCACATTCAAAGATGCATCTGAGCCAACTGATGCAACTGTAAGTTTAAAGCAAAACAAAAACAAAAGCAGAGATTATTTTTTTTTTGTTATTTAAATAAAATGCCCCTACCTTTCTTCTGAGAGTACGATGGCGACTGCACTTGAGAAAAAGTAGGTTTTTCTTCTGTGAAATATTCAGGTTGGTTGTAC
This sequence comes from Corapipo altera, assembly GCF_003945725.1. Taxonomy (NCBI): domain Eukaryota; kingdom Metazoa; phylum Chordata; class Aves; order Passeriformes; family Pipridae; genus Corapipo; species Corapipo altera. Next base: position 17,231,006 of record NW_020884880.1, read on the forward strand.
TGATTCAGGGCCATGTCCATGTCAGAGTACTCGCTTTTAAACACGTTTCCAGGGTAACTACAGGTATAAGGCTGATTCACCGCCCAGGCCTGTTCCATATATATGTTGTTACTGTGCAGGACCTGAGCATCACAACTGCTGTAACCCTGATTATCTTCAATATATGTGCAATAATCAGTGGACTGCATGTAGCAATTGCTACCAGCAGCTGGGTGCACTTCGTATATTTCTTGCATACAGTAGTTCATTTTGTTAGCCTATCTCAGCTTCTACTTTACGTACACACACACATGCATACACACGCAGGCATGCATACACATGGGTCGGGAGAGGAGCGATGAATATACACCAACAAAGTCGACTGCAAAACAGCCCGTTTTACTTCGGAGCGGCACCTGATGTGCTAAAATCCTATTTATATTGGGACGGCTTGTGAACTCCCCTGCCAGTCAAACATATTGGGAAGCAGATTTATGACAGTCAAAGGTCTTAATCTGTGACTGTAAGTTAATTCCAAGGGAAGATGGCAGGCAGGTAGCAATGGCCACCAGACAAAGAAGCGACATCCCGACAACCCTCCTGTTCCCCTGTTTGTCCGGAATAATCATTTTATAAACCATTTCCAGTCTTTTCCAATATGATTAGAAAATGATTACTAAGGCGAGGACACAGTTATGTCACTGTAGTTGTCAACTTAAGTGTGAAGAATTATAAAGACTGCTTAAGAACTCCCAGAGGGGATACGCTGAAAATCCTAAAATCAATAATCCTGTTTTTCAGCATTAAACCATAGAAAATCCAATAGTGCTGTGCTGATGACCCGAACAGTAGTCTAGTTTTACAAAATTTAGCAACTTAATCTGTCATCAGCTTTATTGATTTTGTTTTACAGAATTACACGCATGAATCTCCCCAGCCTTCCACACGTACACAATCCACCCCACTGCCTGGTAATGCATTTATGAGAAAGCAGCTTTGTTGAACTTCAGTCATTTCAAGAAGTAATTTCTATTGAGTTCAACAGGTGGGAAAATTCAAAATAATATAATCAGTAAAAAGAACACTGCTTATATATTATCAATAAGCTAATTGCTTTGCTATTTTGCTTTGTTATCTTTTCTGTTACAGTAACAGAGTACTTTTAGAAGAGTATCTTTTTTGACAACAGACGCAGCAGAAGAAGGAGGGTTTCTGCTCAATTTGGCTCACCTATGAACATGTCAATGCCACTACAACAAAAACTGTATGATCTTTTAATTGCTTAATGCACCCCAAACCTCAATATGGTCAATATACCTTCTTTAATAAGCCATTCTTTTTTGATCTAAAATAAATTATTTTATTTTTAACTTATATTAACTGCTATTTTTTTCCAGGCAAAATGTGCTTTTTCTTTACAGCACAGTTAAAATACGGTAAAACTTCTGAAGTCAGTAACAAGACAGTATCCCTTTTAATATCTCTTCTCATTACTGGGAAGCAGAATTATTACTGATTTCATAATGAGATCTTAGTTTTTTATTTCACTCATTGTAAACTAAAGGACTGCCAAAATTACCATGTAACTTGGCCCTTTTTCTTCTACGATCTTAAGTATACATCAAACAACTTTGATGAACATACACCTAAATGGTCCTAAAAAGTTCAGAGCAATAGGTAAGAACTGGGCATGACATGTACATACCTCTCCCTATCCGATATCGTTAATATTTGAGACTAATGCAAAGAGCCAACAGAGAAACATTTTCCCTTCCAACATACAACTGTAATTAACCTATCTGAATAAGAAGGTTGCCAATCAGTGCCTAATTATTACCAAATTCAGGACAAGTGCTTTCGATCAGAGAAGTTTAAATTGATGATTGGATTTTTTTTTCCCCCTCTAACTATAAAAGAAGCATCTTTAACACACATTTCTTATTAACTTGCTCAGAAAATAATAATATATTTGGTAAGTCAAAATGAACTCTACCAAGATCAATCCTATTTAAGGCAATAAAGTTGCTTCCAAACAAACTTATTCTGCTAAGACTCTAACAATTTAAACTAACATCTTACTTCATTAAGAGCACTAATAGTTACTGAAATTCCAGAAGTAAAACCCAAATGAACCCTCACTTATTTACCATTATCTAACTCGACAAATACCGCCGTGAAATACAATGTGAAAAAGTAATGAAAAAGTTAATTTTTCATTTTAGCTCAGGCCCATCATCTAGATTTTACAAACAGTGACTTTGTGATAAAAAGCATGTCTCAGGCGGGACGTGATTTTTCACGAATGGATGTTCAACACTTCATAAAAAAATGTCTGTGTTTCGTAAGAAATTCTGCAATAGTTGTTTGCACAGAAACCCCCAAACCATGCCCATTTAGGCGATCAGTTGGTAATAGTGTAGCACATACAAATGTAATGCACACAGCTTGCTGACCTTACTTCTCCACACTCCTCAGAGAGAAAACATTCTGCAAGTGCAAGTACATGGGTTGTTCCTTTACCACAAAACTATCTCCTGTGCAGCTAACAGGAATTTATGTTAGAGTTTGCACAGAGGTGAGGCTGTGTTTCACAGGTTAGCAGAGCAGAATACCTGAATACTTCTACACCACCCAGAAAAGCCTTGGGGAACTAGGCTTTAAATTTTTATTGGGAATTTTTCCCCCATGTGACTTGCTTTGCCAGCAGAGTCAAAATTCCCACAAATTTTCTCTTCTCTTGGTTTTTTACCCCTGATTTGATTTAGGTTTGTTACTGAAAAACTAAACAGGACTGAGACCGTGTGTTGGCAGAGCTGTTCCAGCCAGGATGGCACCGGAGGAAATAGTATATCAACATGGCACAGCCTGTGACTTACTCTCTGTTCCAAAATAAATCCCTCAAACATTTCTTATTTTCTATTGCTATGTCAATAATGCTTAGAAATGTGTCATATGTCCTATTTTTGTCAAGAGTTACTGCAATACTGCAAAGAAATTAAATTATACGAAACTGTGAAGGACGAGGAGAAAAAGAAAAATGGATGGAAGCCTTTTCCAACAACAAAAAAAAGAATGATAACACTGCCAGGGAATGTGGGTTCCTTACCTGTAAGGTGCTAACATTATAGAGGTTTATAGCACTGCAGATTGTTGTTCTCTTGGAAACAAGTCAGTTCACTGATCATTCTTGCAAGAACTTTGCAAAGTCTTAACATCCTTATTAAAACTGAAATAATCCTAAAATATTTTAATTTCTTAGGGTCCAATCCTGCAGGTCCCTATCATGTATTCCTTTGAATTGTCTGATAAAAGAGAGTCAGACAGGGTTTTTATCAAAAGTCTGAAAGTGAAATAGAATAATATTAACAGTTTTTCTTTGTCTTGTATTACAATTTGAATATTAGAGCCTTCATGTCATGTTGAGCTTTCATTGCCTTCAGCAATACAGTATTGCACTTGGAATTTTATTAGTTCACAAGTATCTGATTATGTGAACACATGGAAATTAATCACCATCAGAATAAAATCTTCAATTCAAGCAAACAGGCCAGTGATAAAACAGAAACTTTGATACTGTGACAGCAAAGGATCCAGAGCTCAAACTTCTCACAGTCTGAGATGTCAGTTCATTGTTCTAAAAAAGGCAGAAATTACTTGTTAAACATGGACCTTGAATGCCCCAAAGGTTTTTATATACTCACCCTGGTGTAAATCAGAAGTAAGTGTAGCGCAGTCAGTGATGTTACACTGGGTGGGCAGAAATCAGGCTGAGAATGCCTGAAAAGAGGTGTCTGCAGAAGAGACTACTTTACACTAGACCATTCAGCTCTTCATCAACTCCTGTTTTACAGTTATGACTAAGACTTTTAACTACAAACAATTAAACACCCCACTAAGCTGCAGTTCTCTTCTTAACTTGGTTACAAAACCCATCAAAATGAACCCATAGATATGTTAAGGAAAGACAGCAATCCTGGGGACGATCCTCTGGACGCTACAGCCCAACCAACTGCCTGACACAGAAAAGAAGAACTGTTCAGTGAAATCCACTCCGCTGTGTACCTCAGCTACCTGTGTGATGCGCAGGTGGCATATTACCCACAGGAGTCCTATTCTCCTGACCTCTTCCAAACTGTGCATCCCTGGGCCAAAGTCCTGAGTATCTCAGTGCAGCACTTAGGGCCCCTACACGCTACTTCTAAAAGACTTGGCAATGTCAGTACGTGGGAAGCATTGCAGAGCATTCAAATTCAGGGCAGAGTGCCACTTCTAAAGGACCAAAAGGAAGGCTCTTATGTTGGTTGTGTTCACACTTCACGCATGAATAGCGATAAATAAAAATCCAGTATTTGGTAAAAAAATTTTGCACATTTGAACATGTAGTTGCAAGGATTAAACATACCTTTCTGAACTCTTCACAGTTTTGTACACTCGTATTATCAGCTTCTGGTTTTGTAATACAAATTTTTACACATTACAAAATAACTGTTATATTTCCTATTTAAAGATTTTCTTGTTGCCTGTATTCTCTCAGCCACCTCTGATGATGGTTTTGGGAAAAAAAAAATTAGATTCTCTGCTTTTCCCAGAGAACACAAATCTGTGCTTTCATAACATGGGCCGCATCCCAGACAGGTCTTTTCACATTGTAAGGAAAATATACTGAAAACTGTAACAGCTTTTGAGCAGAAATACTAATGTAGCCTTTGCAACACACATAATTTGTCACATACAGCTATCTCCATACCCACACAATGAGTTACCATCTCTTTTTAACATATGTATTTGCATCACCTTATTCATTCACTTTACATACTATGATCAAAGACTCAAAATGGTCCCTCAAAAATGTGATTGTGCAAACTTACTGTTAGACATTAAACTAAGAAAATTTCAAACATCAGAATCAAAAGTAATAACAAGCATTTACAAAACCAGAAAATTAAGTCTTTATAGTGTTTATCTTAGTTTGAAAATGCTATTTGTGTCTAAATCACAAAGCATGTAGAATTACGGAATTCCAGCGTTGAAAAGTTACAACAGCAATCGACAGTTCCTGGAGTATGTCTCAGTGGAACTGAAGATATTATAAATCGCCATTTTGTCTATGCTACATTTATTATAGCAAGTGATACAACCGAAGGAAAAGGAGCCAAATCCTTCCAGCATAAAATAATTTCTTTGGGTTTGCAACAGATGTGGCAAGCTTCAAACTAGCTGCCCCTGGTATAAACCAAGGAAAACCTTACTTAGACAGCAGCACACCTCTCTTCTCCACATGTACTAAGTTACTTATTTCTCTAAAACTGCTCCTCTCACAAAACTCACTGTACTTCGGTTATGACATGCCAATAAATTTGTATGTGACTCATAATGTGCCAGTGTGATGCACCTTTTAATGAAACACTTCAATAGTCTGTTTGGATAACAAAGAATGTCATAGTTTATATTTAAATGTTCATATTCACTACAGTTCCAGTTATCCCTCAAAATATTTTCGACATCTTGAATAAATTTGTTTAAAACAGAAAGGACTCCTCGAGAGTTTGTGTTTGCTTTTTCTTGCAGTATTCACAACATGTAGGTAGTACATGGTCTTTCAGAAATTGTTTGCTCCTTGAGAGGTCTGCCAACACGCAGGCTAATGAAATTCTTGAATAGCGTTTGACAACTTTTGAGATGGTCTCTGAGCAAATATTACTAAGAGTAATTATAGACCTGTGACCCAGACAACCCAATTTGTTAAGCCTCCCCATATATCATAATTGGAAGACCCTGTTAGCAGACATCAGTTAATTACAGAGCTTATCTCTTGAGAAAGTAACCACCAATACTTATAACATGTACCTTTTCTGAGTCATTCCCTACCCCAACTCCTTGTGAAAACTTCAAGGTGAAAAGTTTTATTTGTTCAAAAATAAAACTAAGCAGAAAGCAGGCTAATTTAGCTTGACACAACATAATTAACAGACTCCTGGATGGGACTGTCTGGGTTTGGAAGCCTCCTGACAGTCCTTAGTAAGACGTTAAAGCGATCAACACCTGACATCTGTTAGCAAAGAGGCATTCTGAGGTAAAGCACAACTAAATCTAAAGAAATCAGGTACTTAGACCAGTTTAACTTTTTCATGAGGTGATATCCTGCCTGACACTGTAATCTTTCTTCCTGGAGTGACGCAAGACTTAAGTAAAAGAAAACAACTTGTAATCCCCCCCTCCCAATATGCAGTAATTATTTTTTAGGCAAAGAACAATGAAGAACTATTTATCCAAGTTTAAAAAGGAATAAAAATAACTTAAGCACTAAATTTGTGCTAATACCTAAGCAACTGTGATTCTGAAAAGGAATTCCTTCAATGCTGCGCTGATGCGAACAAAACAACCTACATGAAAGAAAATGGTTTATTCTCCTGACTAGTGAGGCAAAGAATAATCCTAACAACAAGTTCCATTTAAGTTCTGTACATGCACTTACTGAGGCTTTGGGGATGGCTAATAATAAGAAAGACGGCAAACAACAGTCACAGGTGAGAGATGAATACACTGAAAGTAGTAAAATAATGCTTTCTTTTGCCTTTGCATTTTTCACGTATCAAAGATATGCTTCATTAAAAAAGGCCAGGTTCAAAAAAGATTTTTGATCAGCTTAACAAGATCTAAAGAGAAAGATGAATACTTTTTAAAAACTCTAAAAGAACAGGTATTATTTTGTACTAGGTATCACACAGAAACTCCCAGTAAGTACTCATCACATTGTCATCAGAGCTCTTCACTAAGCTACTAAATTAAATAGAAAGGAAAACTAAAAATCACAATTATCCCAACGAAAAGAAAAAAGTTGGTAACAAGAAACAGCCCCCCCTCCATAATAATGCTTTTACCAATGGCCAAATCCCTGATAATAAGCAATGACATAACAACTTGGTTTTGCTTGAGGTTTTTGGATTTTTTTAATGCTGTGCTCTGCATGATAATGCCAGTTACCTTTACACTTTTTTTCTTCTTTTTGGTATTCCTGGGCACTTGACATGACTTGAAAGTTTGCTTTTGTATGGCCTGGTTGTAAAATTGTGCTAGTCCAGGTTGAAGCATGTAGACATTGCGAAAGCTGCTGTCCATTCCTCTGGATATCATAATTTTTGAAGTGTCTTTTCCTACAGAAACGGTTTTCTGCTATGCCCACTAAATTCCATTTTTGATTTCTGTCAGGAAGGTGAATCAGTCTGTCCCACAACAGGAGGCCACGTCCTGGATGTTTGGCAAATACTGCAGGGCTACAAAGTGTTGGCTTTGCCAAAATCTTGCTCAGGTGTGGAGTTTTGGAAAGCAAGTGGTTCCCCAGCTCTCCTGATGCTGTGGTATTCCCGTGCATCTCCACTGGACTGCACTGATACGATGCAGAACCTTTCAGCCATGCCCATTCAGCCACCATTGTTCCCCTTCGGTACAAGTAAATATAAATTTTTCCGTCTGAGAAGCCTGAACAAGTAGGCAGATCTATGTGGACAGGCTAACACTAGATGCAACTTTCACAACGTCACAACTACAACATGGGCCCCTGGGCAAGTTACCACCGATTTATTGCCTTGCTCATATGATCATTTGAGGTCTTGTAGGTCGAGGCTGGTCGTGAACAATTTTCAGATACTTAAAACACAAAACATCAAGGATTCAGCCTTGTTTGACTTTGCTCTTATCGTAGGCTGACCTGAGGGACACTCTGTTACCTAAGTGTGACATTCTTATGTGGGCATGCTTAGCAGTTCCGCTTTTGCTACCTACTGCCTTTCTCTACTTGTCGTTGCAGCAGAGTATCAGAGATGCTAATTTTATCACAGGAGCATGGACACTTGGGTCTGGTGTAGATAATGAACAATACTAAAGCTGCATGATTTGTTCTAAGTGGTCATAATTTATTTATTCCTTGGTATAGAAGAAATGGAGATACCACCAGTTGATAAATTTGCAAAACTAAATATAGCCCACTTTCTCTTTCTTGGCAGCAAAACTAAATGCTGTAGAAATGATACATCACAGATCATGTTCCATATTTAAAGAATTTATATTATTTGTAGCAAAATTCAAATACAAAATAGCTGTCTAACTTGTATATAGAAAACAGCAAATTCCAGACATTTGATAACTGATATCCACGGTGGTTTTAATCATAGTAAGATTCTGCTGTTTTAATCAACCTAAGAGTTAATTTTACATACATTTCACTCAGTAAAGTAACATATTAGTAAATAAGTGCATACTAAGTCAGTAATTTCTAGATAAAAATGATTCAAGATAACTTTGGATTTCAGTCTCCAGATCTATCATAATATTGCTGTTTCTCAAAGTTTTGTCCTAAGACTTCCATTAAGTGGAACATTTCCAATCAAGGACACATTCAGGAAACTTAATTACAGTTAGTATTAAATACTGTTATCCTATGTTAGTCCCTGATAGCATTTATAGCTTTTCTCAAGATGTTATTTAATTTTAAATGTAAATGCATACCTTTTTTTCTGCTGGGAATACAAGCTCACCTGATATTTGCAGTTACAAGTCCATTCCTTCTACTCACTGTATTCAGCTGGACATCAGTGACATGAATTTGTGTGAGAAACTACCTAGCATCATGGAATCAATGCACAGGGCAGGTAAGTTACCTACAGAATTTGCCCCTACTTACTTCTGGCTTTATAGATCTACTCTAGTTCAGACTTGATTTTCTTGGTAAAATTAAAAACTAACTCTAAATGCAGGTAATACGGCAAGAGAATATCACTTGTAGGAGGATAATCAGGTTTAAAATAGAATAGTGAAAGTAACCCAGAGAACACTAGGCAATTAAAAAAAAAGAACAGAATATGATTTTTTTTTAATAAATCAAACACTTTCATATTCTCTTGACTTCATAAATTTAAGCCCAGAGGAAGAGACTGGATTGTTCTGACAAGACTCACTGGGAGCTGCACAGAACTTCTCTGTAAGATCTGAACTGAACTTACCCACTTCACTCTTCATGCACAAAGAGGAACTGTGCACTATAAACCCACCCTTCCTCTATACTTTGTATAATCTCAGACAATGTACCTGATTCAGTACAAGGCTACTCTCCCTTGTCTTCCTTCACACGTCAGTTATCTCCCTTCATGGATAATATTGCATCTTTACATAAATGCAAAAGTCAAGCATGTGCAATATATGTGTTAAAAATACAGACATTTCTATAATTCACTCATAAATAGATCCTTCCTTTGTTGGTTTCTTGAGCAGACACAACACAATTCTTGACCTCATTTAAAAAAGTCAGTTATATCCTCAGTTACTCAGGTCTTGCTATTAGTCCTTGAGATCAGTAATTCATAATCCAGGTTGTTCAATTTCATTAGGAAAAAATTTCTATGCTTTTTCACCTAAATTTATCTTTGATATTAAAGGTCATCTTTGCTGTCTTTTAACCTTTTATCAAAAACCATACATTCACTACAATGGTAAAACTTGTTTCCCAAGGATTCAGACAGGGTGTCGCACAGGGCTTACAGATTTTTAACTTTAACAAGGAACTCTAAACCCCTTCATAACTTAAAAAAAAAATAAAAAAAAATAAAACATATTTTCCAATTTCTGTGTTTGCAAATCATCTGTGGGATTTTAAAATATGATTCTAGGCACATGTAAACTATGAGAAGAAACTGATTCTATTACCGCTTCCATCATTTGGAATTTGCCAGGCAGAGTTCACAAAGGCTAACCCAGCATCCTCTCTTTCCCTTTCAGTTCCCTCTGAAATTTGTCTCACTATTCTGACTCTCATGTTAGCTACAGTTTATTTAATTTAACAAGTTTGCACTTTATTTCACAAATTCTCTTCAGTCACCAGGGACATTTCACATTCGAATTTTTCTAGACAAGGATTAAGTTGTAAGGAACTACCACTGAGCGGTCTCATATTTTGTCTCCTTTTCTTGTACTTTCTACACTGTGGCACAGCAGATATGTCTTAAATTACCATTCACCTTTTTATGTTAAATTTATTTGACTCCATTTTTTCTAACATATCTTGCCTGGATTTCTCAAAAGCTTTTTTTTCTCTTTTTCTCCCCCCAACAAAGAACACAGTTGAAATCTCCTACATCTACTCTTGGTCTTGTCAAACCAAAATCTTTGATAAAGGATGATAATTTAATTTTGTCTGAGCTCCCTACTTGTAAGAGAAGCACCTCTCTCTCCCTCTAGCTACTGCTAAAATGGCTATAATTAAGGCAGGAAGCAGTACAGCCTACTGGGATGAACCACGACTGAAAACACAGGCCCTATTTCAGAGTAAAGAGGGACTAATAAGCAGGGCCTAGAGCTCTTCTTGTCAACATAAGTAAAGGAATCATCAAGAATTTCATAAAGCACATTGTAGCAATAACTGGCATTTGAGCAGTCAACAAGTCAAAAGACTTCCTCAGAGGCTCTTTAAAGGTTTGTTTTATAGAAGCAGAAAAGGTTTTAGCAAATGAACTGCCCACTGAGCTAAACTATAAGCATAGGCAAGGAGAATCCCTCCAAATTTTTTTATTATGGGCCCAGACAAAGACTGCTAATGGGTGATTGTAAAGGTAGGCCTGCTCTCAGATATGCAGTGTTATCTGAATGTCATTATATAAAGAACTATAAAAACAATGGGACAATTCATTTGTTTTCATCTCAGTTCTATGGTTTTTTTCCTACTTCTCTACTAGCATCCACCAACAGTAGTCAAGGAAGGGATACAAAAAACCTCTCCTTTTTTTAGTACAACTGAAGAGAGTCATAAGTTGTTTCTTCCAGAAAGACTGGAGATGGTAGCCAGCCAGCCAGGCAGGAGGATAGTGTTTCCTGCTGCAACGAGCTGTATACGAATCCTGACAGAATCTCAAGAGTGACAGCATAGGACCACAAAACACACTGAAAGAGTGCCTGTTCTCTGTACTCACAACAACCTTAGAGGCACTGCATTAAATTCCCCCAGCTGTGCCCTGAGAATTACTCTATTTTTCCTAGCTTGGGATCTTCCCTGTTACACTCAAGGCTGGCATTTGCATTCCTGTTATTACTATTAGTGCTTTATACCACAGTAGCTCCGGCTGATGGCTAGATCCATTGGTGATGAAAGCTGCTATGACCACACAGGCAATCCGTCCTTGCTCCTCAGAGGCTGATTACATTGCTCACACTCTTTTGGGGAGTGTAAACATTTATTTTTCACCCTCAGTAACAGGCTGTCGCTTAGTTGCAAGGCAAAAGGTAAATCAGCAGTTCTAGGATGTCAGAGGATTGCTGTTTTTACAGTTACAAAGACACTTCCTCTCACGACAAAAAGTTATTTTACATTCCGAAACTGCTCAGAACAGAATCTCTCAGAAAATTTTCTCTACACAGTATTTCACCGTGCGGCTAATCAAAATAGTAGCAGTAGGAGAACATCTTAGCAATCTCTGAATTGTCATTAACTTACTTGGTTGCAAAAATTTTGTATGTCTTGCCTTTTCTCATACTTCAGGTTTATTGAAAACAGAGCAGCGAGGGCAACAGCACTTCACTGGTTTGGGGTTTTTTTTGACATTGAAGTATGCAAGCATCTAAGGACACTGAAGTGGGTTGGCTTCAGAGAGATCAACTAAGGCAAATGCATCAGGATTAGGACTGAGAGGTGCACAGTAGGTTGATGAAGTAGCCTAGCTTTGTATGGACTCAGTCTGATAACGCTAGACGATTTTTACTTGATGACTTGAGATAAAAAAAAAAAGCAACCAAGCTACAATTAAAGGATACTTCCCTGACAAAATTAATACCAAATTCATATTTTGTTCAACCATTTTAAACCACACAAAGTAACTATAAGTAAAAGCATGTAAAGTTTTCATGCATGTTTGTGCCAGGAAAGATTAAACTATCTGTGCCACACAAGGCTTAGGTTTCATTTTTTCTCATTAATCTTGCTGTCAGTTCACAGTATTTTATTTTCACTCCCGTATTATGCTTCTCCTCTCCTCTTTCCCTTTCTTTTCTTGTCCTTCCCTCTTCTTCCAAATAATACCATGGCATTTTCTTCTTATGCTTCCTTATAAAATAGGGAAACACTTCACAATTGAGTTTCTCAACTTTTAAACTAGGTTCATGTGATCGTTGAATAAGCAGAAGGATGGAGCACAGCTAACATAGACTAGCCAGACTCTTTTTCATAAACATGTAAATCCTGCCTATGTGCTAAATAAAACCTTGAGAACATGTGATTTCTTTCCTAAATTTTAAAATATAAAAATGACAATGCCTATAAGAAAAAATTTGTAGAGTGAGAGAAAGGGACTAACAGATAGAAGTAATGATGTCTACTGAAACCATCATGTGGTTTTCAGTATTTCAGAAACATGTGTATGTATGTTTGTGGAAGAGCCAGTATTATTTAATCCAGGACTGTTGTACTGTTACTTGCTTTAACAGTGGCAATATTATAAAATATTTAAGTATTAAATTTAAAAATATGAATTTCAAGACACATTAAATTTCAATATTTTCAATCTTTTGGACAAAGATTACATCACCATGAAAGAAGAGTGCACAGATAATTACAATAAAGTTATAAAAGTCTCTAATGTGTAAGAAAAAGCAACATTAAGAAACTCATAATATACAGTGTAATATCTTTATCCTTGTTCTTCATGTATCTTAACGAGCTCCTCTGTGAATCAATGCAATCACTTTTTAAAAACACACCGAATTTCTATTAACTATTAAAGTAATATTACACATATATTTATCTCATCAAGAATCTGGGCTTGACATTATGCTCAAATTTCTAAACATGAGAAAAAATTAATCAGAGAAAAAGAATATCCAGAAGAACATGACAGTTCATCTGTAAGTTAATCTGTAAGAGGCAGATTCTGAGCACAGAGAAGCAAATGGTTCAGGGTTTGGGGTTTTGGTATGTAATAAAGAGCTGTCTGAAATCCTGCCCTTTGAGAAATGAACAGGAATTGTGTACACCAATATGGAATCTTGTAACAGCTACGGATAAAACAAACATACAGAAAGAAATGAATGACCAAAGCTATAAGGGAAAAAGCAGTAAGATATCAGGATATGCAATGGAACTAGAAAGGTGTTGCTAACCGATACAGCCACATAGATGCTACATGCATTTTCCCCTCTCATAGTTCTGTACATGGAAGTTTTTCTGAGAAGATGGTATACCTGAGTACAACAGTTCTGTTCAAACCACAGGGCTCACCTGGCTGCTGTTCTCCAGCAGGAGCCATAAGTAGATACCCAGGGGAGAGTAAGAACAAAGGAAGTATATCTGAGAATTTCCACCAAGAGTCTCACAATCCCCACCTACTACTTGTCAGTCCAAAGGATTGCCTGAGCCTTTCTAAAATGTAGCAATACCCAATGGATCTCTCTTTGAAGTGCAGCCCAGTCTCCCCTTGAGTACACTTCTTGCATTCAAAACACACTCTGGCAAGGAGTCCCAGTATCTGTCTCTAATGTGCACAACCACCTCTCTCTGTTCGTTTTAAAGCAAGACTGATTTAATGCCCAACAGGCAGCGATCCACCTCACCTGGACTCATTTTGCAGACTACTGTTTGTGTGAATATGGGGATGTTAATGGATGTTTACTCTCTTGATATTGTGTTAGATAATTCTTTTAATGCCTGGGAATCTACTAAAGTAAAAGTGAGAAGCCAAAACATCATTTTCGGATTACGGATCAAAATACATAAAATAGATCTTTAAAAACATATAAGTTACAGTGAAGCCGTTTAGAAAATCACTTATATCACTTCCACAGATCACTTCAGATCACGATCACCTTTTTCTAAAATCCAGAGTACTGCTTTCCTTGAGCTTTTTTTCTTGAGCTTTCAAATCAGTTCACATGGACTTTCCCCAATCCCCATCAGATCTTCCATTCCTTCCCACCGGAGAATGGGCAGTAGATTTGGCGATTGCTTACTAACAGCAAAGCCTGTGGATATGTGCACATAATTGAAGCTCTTTCTTTTTTCAAGATGATAAAACAGTTCAAGTTATTTTAGTTCTAGAATTCCTTAAAGAGATACCAGGTATCTTGAAATAACATCTCCTGTTGAAGGACTGAGGTTTGAGCAACAGCTAGGTAAAAAGAACAGAAGTACTAAAACTAGCAGTCTTGACAAATATGTAATTTGTCAAGGAAAAAAAAAAACAAAACAAATCAAGTTTGCCCAAGCAATGGAGTCAAAGGTTTCTTCAGTAAGAAAGACAAACTGGGATGTGAGGAGAGAATTCTTCAAAACTTGAAATAAACTCAAGCTTAGTACAAGTCTAAACCATTTTCAGACATAGAACAAAGCAGAAGTGAAAGTCTGGCCTTCATATGTTGCAACATTTACACACTTCCCTGAACATTAATTTTCTTTTATGGTAAGCACTGTAGCAATTCTGATGCTTTTAAAGAACACAATCAGAAGTGCAGTAAGGGAATGTCAAAGGTATTTTGTTTATATGGAAATAACTGAACAGTGCCTGATTGCATTGATCCTGTAGTTTACCAACAGTTTTACAATTGGCACAAAAAATTACAGTCCTCTCTCTCTCTAGAACTCAATATAAAGGAGAAGCAGTGTAAGTTCATTGCTCTGACATACTGTTATCCGAAGAACTAAACAGCAGTCTGTGGTCAGACTTTTGAAGATCATAAAATGGCAGGCTGCAACTCCTATGGCAGGGAGTGAAGAAGACTTAAAAAACATAGAAGGACATTTTGTGTCCTTTTATTAACTACTTTAAAAGGTTTTTGCCTGCAAAATTAACAATTATGTTTTATATTGACACTACGCACTCCTTCTAAACTGATGGTAGTTGTGAAACAGAGTAACACATTCTAAGAATTATACTCAAAATTTCAAACACAGCAGTCTGCTTCCACCAGAAATAAGTTCCAGAAAGATGAGTTAGCAAAAGAAACAGCTCTGGTTTAAACAAAGTTACTATAGAAAGGGACTGACCATACTGATCGATTACTAAAAAACAAAATAGAAAAGGAAAAAAATAGCAGCATTAACATAATGAAATGTATTTCAGAAAATGACTAGCAAATGCTGCAAAACTAAAAAAATAACACGTTTGTTTCCTCTGTTCCTCATGAAATCTAAACCAATCTTTTTTTTTTTCCCCCTCTTGAAAACATCTTATCTGGAAAAAACAGCAGGTATTCCTAAGTTGTAAATACCAAATTTAAACACGTTTAGAAACACAGAGACATAAGATCTTCATGTTTCTCCAAAGAAAAAACCCACTATTTAGAGAATCTTTTCTTGCCCCATGATGAAAAAGAAAACACCAACATATAGAAATGCATAAAAAATTGAAACATTGCAAAATGTTTTACAGACTACTTGGCTTTTGTATTGATATAGCACTTTTAAAAACATTAAAATTTAAACAAAGAAGGTAAAATTACACCAGAGTGTCTGTAACCTAGAACTTATGAAGTGTGATATTTTTAACTGCATATTCAAAAATATGCTTCTAAGTAATAAGAGCCATCACGGAGTGATTCATAGCTTCATGCAAAAACATCCCACAATATAAATCTTGTTAACCTTTTGAAAATCCCCAAAAGCTCATTACAAAGCTGCTGAATCCTAGTGTAACAAAACCTTATATTAAAGTATTTACTGTCCTTCTAAAAAGTCCATTACTTAAAAGAAATAATACACTTGAGTTGTCGGATTTTATCGTGGTCTGGCAGGCAAAGAAGTGTCAGACAGTATGTCAAATTAAATTATCCTAGAAAAACCATAATAGAAATTCAGGATAAATAATTTCTCAGTTGATGTTAATAAACTATTCTCCATCTGAATTAATATCAAGTTTACAGGGTAATGAGCATTACAGTGAAAAGACTCACGAAGAAAATGTGGTACCTTTCCTATCCTATTACTTTTCCCAGTTCCTGGAAACTACATGCAACACCCTTGGACACACTGGTTTTCAAATGGATTTGTTGCACGAAAGCTGATTAAATTTCTTCTCCAAATGAGAGACCTGTTACAAGAAATGTTGCATATTAAATTCTACTTACTGAAAATATGCATTTATGACATTTAAATTATATTCCCCAATGTAAGCACTTAATTTCATTATAATTCCTATCTTGATCTAACTTTACAGTCATTACCGAATAGAACAGTGTTGAGCATAGAAGCACAATGACTGAGTTGATTATGAAACCCTTGAGTAAAAGCAGAGCAAAACACTGGCCTTGCTGAAGTCAGCGAAACAGCTGCTGTAGATTTCACTGGCACTACTGTTACATTCTTTACATTCACTCTTCATCTGCCATGAAGGTGAAAATAATGAGATTTACTGTATTCTACAGATATTTTCTAGGTTTTAAAAGCCACTTTTTAATTTCTTCTTCAGTTCTCACTCCAGTAAATAAAGTAAGATGAAGACACGCCTCAGAGGTTGTCCTGCATTTTGGGAGAAAATGTACACAAGGAAGCCTTCAACAATAGATTATTGCCAGTGAATAGTGATGCTAAAGCCAGAAGCTTCACTGCAGTATTAACACAGAAAGAATGTTTTTAATTTACTATGTTACATATTTATTTGAAAGTACTATCTTCTCAATGAGAAAATAATACTTTCCAACTTTTTAATTTTTCTATTCTATTGTGCAAATGTATGACAGAAAGACTTGTAGTTATTGCTAAGACAGTACTGATTTTTAAAATGCTTATATAATTTTTTTCCCATATATTACTCTGTGGGTAGTAATTGTTGGTGCCAACCATAAAGCTGCGGATGAACAGCTGTTGTTACAGCCCAGAAAGCCAATCATACCCTGGGCTGCACCAAAAGCAGTGTCACCAGCAGGTTAAGGGAGATGATTCTGCCCCTCTACTCTGCTCTCATGAGACCCCACTTGGAGTGCTGCATCTAGCTCTGGGGTCCTCAGCACAGGAAAGACCCGGACCTGTTGGAGTGAGTCCAGAGGAGGACCACCAAGATGATCACAGGGATCAAACACCTCTCCTATGAGGAAAGTTTGAGAATTGAGATTGTTCAGCCTGGAGAAGGGAAAGCTCTGTGGAGACTTTATTGTGGCCTTTCAGTACCTAAAGGGGGCCTATAAGAAAGATGGGGACAAACTTTTTAGCCTGTTGCAATAGGACAAGGGGTAATGGTTTTAAACTGAAAGAGGGTCGAATTAGATTAGATGTAAGGAAGAAGGTTTTTACAATGAGGGTGTTAAAACACTGGAACAGCTTGTCCAGAGAAGTTGTGGATGCCCCATCCCTGGAAGCATTAACAATGAGGTTGGATGGGGCTCCGAGAAACCTAATCTAGTTGAAGATGTCCCTGCTCATTGCAGGGAGGTTGGACAAGATGACCTTTAAAGGTCCCTTCCAACCCAAACCATTCTGTGATTCTGTGATTCTATAAAAGACAACGCACACTTAAAAACATTGTGTTTCAAAACAGTTAAGTTAAACTTTCAGGTTTGCTATGTAACATTTTTGTGTGTGATTCCTCATCTGAAAACTATTTATTTTACCAAGCTTTAGTTAATGGGAACAGAACGCCTCTATCTCAGACATAGTACCCAAAGATATGCTATGTCCAGCTCTCCATCTCCTGAAGAATCCCTTTATCTCAATGTTTGGTCATCATCTGAGTTATGTGTAAATAAACCTGGTTAGGCAAGTTTTGGCACCTAGAGTGGCAAAAGTATGCTAACAAACGCTGTTTACAAAACCTGTAGATCCAGCTTTTCACTTGTCAGCTTCTAATGGCATCAAGTACCCAATATTAGGTGTTAATTAACTCCATCTGTATTGCTGGGTAAACTCTGCATTCTAAGGAAAAGGAAGAGTAGTTTGGACTTCACTTTGAACATCAGCTTTTCAGTTTATCTTTTTGCATGCAAATATTTTACCTGGTACATTAATTTTGCTTTTTATTTTTAATTTTATTCACTCTTAAGTAAGGGCTTCTACACTTCTGAAATCCTTAGATGATACCAATAACTTTGAAGTTCCCAAATAATTTTGACAAACTTGAACTCTCTCTATTAAAAGCAATAACTACATAAAATAATCACACTAGTATGTGTTTTTAAAGCTGAGATGCCAAAACATTTGAAATATTTTTCTTATGGAAACTGCAAATGTAGTACAGCCTAGCTTTACTCTCAAGGCCAAATTCTACAACCTTCTGTCAGAAAAACTTCTCTAGATTGCACTAAAACCTGAAGGCTTTTGGGCAGTGCCTACAACAGGAAAATACATTCCGCAGTAAAAATATAACATATGGGCAGAGAAATTAGCTATCAAAAATTCAGAAGAATACAGCCCATTATTTTAGTCAAATGGTTTGGTTTTGGATTAGATTCTGTTGTTATTCCAGTGACTCAGTAACAGAATCTAAAATTCCATTTTCATTCATTAGGAAAGGACACCTGTCTGGCTCTGGATGGTGGCATTTATGAAGTTTTTATAGAGTTTGAAAGATTTTCATTTCATCCATGCTTCTTTTCACATTCAGACTCATGTAGGGAATGTCATTCCTATAATCAGAAACAGAAAATATGAACTGCTCATAAAGAAAAGTGATGGACATCTACAGCTGTACCAATAGTCATCTTATGATTATTTTCTTTGCACATTATTTGCTCTGCCCATTTCTTTCAAAAGAAATGTAGAAAATGTAGGTCCTTCCAATTAGGCTTTGTGTTTCACTGAGCTTAGCTGAGCTGCCCTGCCAGGGGCAAGTCCAGTGAGACAGGGCTGGTCACAGTGCTAGTGGAAAATCTCCATAAAACCGCCCTCCACAGGAAGCCACAGACCCAACAGACAAGGGGGGCACACTGCATTTCCTTCCTCATCTCTTGCCATCACATAACACAAACTACTAACTGCTCTCTCCAAAACCACAGCAACATTAAGACCTGACATAAAATGCCATAAAACACATGGCATTTAGAGCTGGAAGACACCAAGTTATGTGTCAATGCTTTAAATTCTTCCAAAACAGGTATTTGCCAATTGAAATCATCATGCCTAGAATGCCGCAGAACAATGCAAAAACACTCCACCAGGCCCTGCCAATGTAGCCTAAGGATACTAACTCCTTCCTGATCCTCATGCAGTGGTGATGCTAATTCAGAGCCTGACACATCAACTGAGGGTCAGGTTACTCCACTTCATTGCATAAACTGCCTCAATGCCCTCTGCCTCCTTCTTATATTCACCTCCTCTTCAATGGGCAGCAAAGAAACCATAAAAACCCCACACCTTTGCAAATTATCAAATAACACATTTTACTATAAAAGCATACATTTAAATAATACTCTGCATCTCCCCATGAATTTTACCCTCTATCTCATATCTAGAACCCTAAAGTTAGAAGACCAGTTTTTTTGATGAATGAAGCCATTACCACTTGCTGGCCAATGCAAAAGGATGAGAGCCTTCTAAGGGAAAGGAAAGGATATTTGATATGCACAGTCAGTAAAAATAAACTGTCCCTTGAACATAACACCAGGAATTCAGTCTTGTTAGTTATGACTTTTCCTATGTAGCACATGCTGCATTTTACAAACAAGCTTTTAAAAGGTCCCATTTATGGATTTGGCTCTTGAAATACACGTTGACAAACAGTAGCAGCAGAATATTTTCTTAGACAATTTCATGAATGCTAAAAAGAATTCTGGAAGTCTGAAATTCTTTGGCTTTCTAGATGATCTCCACATTATAAGTACATCTTTCTAGACACCCTGTTCTGGGATTAGATACATGGGGGTTTTGACACAGTTAATTTATGCGTAGCCTTCAAATGCTTTGCAACTGGCAGGCATAAGATGGCTAAGCAGGATTAAAATGGTTAATGGTCATTTCAACTCTGGATCTTTAGCCCACCTGCAGACCTAGTCAATAATTCTCTGAAGAGTACTTGGTAATCTATGTAACATGAGTTTGACTGTCTCACTGTGAAGCTCAGGGGATATGTCCATGTTACAAAATAACTTAGGTCAATGTAGTCAGCAGAAACCGTTGCTGTCCTGGCAGTTTCAGCCAGAATGCTGAAGTTGGAATGCGCGTTTAGAACAAAACATAACTATGTTCCTGAAGGAAAATGAAGGAGGAAGAGAGTTTCAACATAAAAATGTTGGGAAAGGTGTGTCCCACATCTCTATACTCTGGGTAGAGGAAGGATTTCTATTCCCAGTACCAATGCATTCAGAATTTGTTAAAGAAGTATTTTGCAGGATGTATTTAACAATAATCACTCTGGCAAAGCAAGAAATATTGCATAGATGCTCTTATGAAATATGATTACCTGACATACTGCTGGGAATTATGGATATGTAATCATTCTTGTCCTTCTTCTGTCACCAATGTCAGCTGCCAAAAAAAAAAGAAAAAACCCCATGTAATATGTCCATAAATGCACATCTGCAGAATACCATTAGCATTTAAACAGGACGGAATATTTTGGATCTTGAATACCATGTTCCATGTTTAATGGCTTAACACATTCAATTCAAAGCACCTTGCTTAGCTGCATGAGGCAATGAATGCAAATCAAGTCCAAAACACGGTAGACTGGAGGAGCTGTGGATAACAGGGATTTGGAAGCAAGGTTTAAAAGCTGGTGGCTACTGATACAGAAAAAAAATGCTTCTGCCCACTTCATGGAACACTATCTGTTAGGCTTTTTTTCAGAATCTCCTGTAAGTATTATATGTCACCTTAGGAGCTAACTGGTTTTTACTTTACAGTTGCTAATGATACATGCCCATTACTCTCAGGTTCAGTAAGAACAGAGAATTAAAAGGAATTAGAAATCCTGTGTCTACAGTTACACTGATTCTTCTTCAATCATTTGAAATCCAAAAATCTATCAACTTTTACAAAGTTCTGAGACTTAAATAGTAATTTTACTCATTTGGTAGAAAACTAATTTATATTTACTTACTACTTTTGCACAGCATCATCATCTCTTTTATTAAGAAGACAACTACAGCTGTGAAGAACTGAATTTGGCATTTTAAAGTCTTGGGTTTAATATTTAGATTATGTCCCCCATTCATATGACCATACACACACACACTGGCATTAACTTTTTGTCTGTTTGGTAGCAAAGATTGAAGCCCTGCAAGTTCATTTAGTGTCAGGAGAGAAAGTCATGGATATAAGTTACAACATCATCCTTCAGCAGTATTGGTATTTATACCAGACATCACGTTTTTCACACAGAGGCATAGCAGGCAGATGCCCTTGTTCTGCCCAAAACAGAGTGCCCAGCTGGATGATCCCGGCTCGCTCCCTAGTTTAAGCACCAGCAATCCAATCCAAGCGGAGACAATCCTGAAGGTATTACTCCAGAATAGAGACAAGATCTCATTAGAATTTTTAAGTAAGAAATCCTGGGCCTACAAGTGACCCCACTAATGCCTGTGGAAAATTAGCCTGGGAACAGTCACGTTCTCTGGAATATCATCCCCTTGTATTCGGAGCTTGTGAGGCTGCACTTTGAGTTCTGTGTTCAGTTTTGGCCCCTTCACTTTAAAAAAGACATTGAGGTGCCGGGGTGTGTCCAGAGAAGGGCAACAAGGCTCATGAAAGGTCTACAAAACATGTCCTGTGAGGAATGGCTGAGGGAGCTGTGTTTGTTTATCCTCGAGATGGGGGGCCTCCAATGGGCCTTACTGCTCACTACAACTGCCTGAAAGGAGGCTGTAGTGAGGTGGGGGTTGGCCTCTCTTCTACCCTGCCTGCAGTGAGAGGACCAGAGGAAATGACTTTAAGCTAAGACAGGGGAGATTCAGATTAGATATTAGAAAAATTTTGTTCCTGTTAGGGTGGTCAGGCATTGGAATGGGTTGCCCAGGGAGGTGGTGGAGTCACCATCTCTGGAGGCGTTTACGAGGTGTGTGAATCTAGCACTGAGTGATGTGGTTTACGGGTTACAGGGGGAGTGCAGGGTGGACGGTTGGACTGGATGATTTTAAAGGTCTCTTCCAACCTTGATGATTCTACGATCAGGAAAGACCTGCCTTTTAATGTTAGCGTATTTCCACATTTTACTGTGGAAACAGAACCTCTCCTAGATTGTCCCAATCACCATCTTATGGTAAGAAACTGTCCTTTGGTCTTGTTAATGAGCTTATGGGTTTTATTTTTCTCTGTCCATTCAGACAAAATTCCTGCCTCTATTTCCTCTTGGTCACTGCCTCCTCACACGAGGAGCCTTTCCCTGCCTCGTCCTTAAAATAAATATCCTCCCCCAACAGCAGGCTGAAAGAACATCGAGTGCATCTGCTCTACTTAGGCAGAGACTACATCACCACCAGAATGGGAAAGCAGGTGAGCTGCAGTCCTGGGTAATTAATGTATCTGGGACGCAGCCCCGCCTTTCCACCTAAGCCCATCACCAACCCCCCGGCACCGAGAGTCCTCTCGGGCGCTCCCACACCCGGGGCTCCGCACAGGCTATACAAGGTGTTGTCCCTCGCTCGCCCTAGGCGCTGCATCGCTCCCCGCTACTCGAGACGGAGCGGAAGACAGCGCCATAGCCCGCGCCCGCAACACCCCAGCTGCCTGCCCGGGAGGCACAGGGAGACGCAGGGAAGCGCCGGGAAGCGCCGCAGCTTCCCCGCCCTCCCGGAGGCAGGAACACGCCCCGCCGGGCCCCGCGGCGCGGAGCGGCAGCGCGCTCTGGCGGCCGCGGCACAGCCGGGAGCGCTGCTGCCTGTCTGCTCCACCGCTCGATACCTCGTTACCTTAACTGGACGCGTCTGGATAGATCTTTACACGAAATTAATTGCTACTCCGAAAGTCGGAATTGTTCATGATTAAAGAAAACCAAGCACAACACACACACACACACACACACACACACACACACACACACACACACACGGCCTCCGCTCTCCTCCAGTAAAACCCAAACACATCCCTCCTGCCCTGTAAATAAAAAAAAGAAGAAAGGGGGGAAAAAACACCCCAAACCCATAATCATAGAATATCTTGGGTTGGAATAGACCCACAAGGACCACTGAAGTTGATCTCCTGGCCCTGCACAGGACAACCCCAGGAATGTGATCCTGATGGGTTCCTTCCAACTCAGCATGTTCTGTGATTCAGTGAATCACAGCATTTGCCTGAGAGCATTGCCTCAGGCTCCTTGAGCTCTGGCAGCTTCAGGGCTATGACCACTTCCCTAGGGAGCCTGTTCCAGTGCCTGACCACCCGCTGGGTGAAGAACCTTTTCCTGATACCCAACCTAAAACTCCCAATACAGCTTCATGCCATTCCCTCAGGTCCTGTCACTGGTCACCAGAGAGGAAAAAGAAAAAAATACGCACTGATTTCTTTTTTCCTTTCTCTATTTCCTAATCATCTGAAATTATTTCTCTCTGCAGTATGTTATACTTAATGGAAATTACTGATTTCAGGACATAATGTTCACTCTATTTTCAAGAACTGTTGTTCAGTATAAACAACAGAACCAGAGGGGATGATACAAAGTCTTTGTTTTTCCTACCAACATCTCGTGGAACTTCAGAATTCTTCACAGTCTGTCAATCAAGAGATACAAGGATACAAATTTAGATCAGGCCTCCAATTAAAATCAGACCCATCCCGCCATGCCATGGGATGTTGTGAACCTCAACAATAAGCCATTTCCCAGAATTTAATTGTGGTTTGGTGACTCAGTGACATATAAGTGCTCTTGAAGTAAACAATTGAATGTTTTTAACAAAAATTCTGTCCCTCCTGTAAATAATTAGTTACTAAACCTAAAATTATTGGATTTGCACCAATCTGTTAGAAAGGAGGATTAAAAAAATTGAGAAATACAATGTTCTTCAATGAATTCTGCATAAAAATTCTAGCTATCCTGGGAGTTTTGCCATTTTCCCTGATGAGACTAGAACTTGGCATAAAGGCAGCTGTCATTTGTATAAAAAAAACTAATTACAAAATGACTGTCTTTTGTTTAAAGCATTACACTAACGTATCTAGCTTTGGCAGTCTTCTTGTGCGCCACAGTTTAAAATGGAGAGTTTGCATCCTCTTTTTCCCCTCATAACTGTCTAGAATTTAAGTTTCTTGGATGCCGCTATGTGAATGTACATCATCTCCCCCATCTAGCATCTCCACTAGGTAAATTTAGCAACTGCCAAAGGATACACAGTAACTGAGCCCATTTGTAATACCTGCTTAATACCTGCTTTGTACCTGACGGTGATTTTAATAATCTTCCCAAGTGTACTGGGATGTTTTCAGAAAGATGCTTTTATACCGCACTTTATATGCCGGAAGTAATTCCCATTTTTCATTCCAAGGAATGTGGCACACAGATGGAAACACTGTGGAAGTACAGTAGTATTTATCCGTTCCAGCACTCAAAACCTTGACAGTCTTCTGAAGGTGCTTGCTACTTCAAATGAGCGAGATTAAGTGGTGTCTATGTTAATTATAGCCAGTTCCTCTTGAAGGCATAGTTGTGGAAGATGTTGGAGGAAATCAGATTCTTTTTCAGAGTCTACAGCTAAAAAGCACGTGAACAGGCACAAGCGGGAAAGATGTGCATGAGTCACAGACGATACTCCACTACATCAGGCCAATAATGTCTGGTAGTCTTCCCGGACATTGCAGAGTAAGTTTTTTTCTTGCCAGAAGTGACACAATTTTCATGGCTAAGCTTTGCTAACGTCACAGGGAAGAGGGAACAGGCTTTGTTAGATTATCTGTTGTGTGTTGAGCACTTATTTGCCCAAAAAGAGATACGCAAGGTCTCATGGCTCTGAGTCACAAGCCCTATGCACGCAGCACTAATTCAGAGGCTGCTATCTCACATCCCACGTGATCTCCCTTCTAGAGAGTTGAGGCAGCAGAGTGGACAGTGTGCTCCTTCTCCATCGCTGGAGTTCAACTCTACTTCTTTTTTTTTTTTCTTTTTAACAAGGTAGTCTTTACCTTAATATTGGATACCACTAATAAAGGTAGCAAAATGTTTACTCTGCTTTGATACTGAGTTGTGTCTTAGATCTACAGCCCCACACTAGGAAAAGAATATTTTATACTGCCTCAAAAAAAAAAAAAAAAAAGATATCTTTGGGATCTTCAGATCCTCTGGCCTGAAAAGGTGATATTTGAAATTAATTCTCAGGCTTTGGTCTCCAGTCTAGAAAAACTGTCCAGCCACAGTGCCAGTTACTGCACCTACTTACTTTTTCCATAATGAGAGGTGATTAACCAATTAGCATTAATAAATGTGGTTAAGTGTTCTCCCATGCTCACCAAGTGCCTCCTCCTTCACACAACTGCACTGGATTAACCAATGGCTGTATAAAAGGAGTTCGCTGCTCAAGGGATGAAGGTGTTTTTGACCTTATTCTGATGCTTCAGGTTTAGATGGTGGCTGCCAGTCTCCTCTAAGCCAGGGGCATGGTAATTTTGTGGTTTGAATCCTGGTTCCTGTCCATACCATGAACCGCACACTTCTTCACAAGCCTCAGGCTTCCCTTCCCACTCACGAAGCGGCTGCACAGAAAGGACAAGCACTGCTGCCTCCTGTCTCTTCTCAAGGCAGGAACAGGTGGGAAAAGGGATTTTGCACCTTTCAGAAGCACTGACAAACCACCTGCCTCTTTGCTGGACTGCCCCTTGACAAAGGGAGGGCCATGGGGCAACCTGGCTCATTCACTCAAGTCTCTCCTGTAACCCTACCTGCAACAGCCAATGCCTCTGGCTTATCCCTGGCACTCTTATACAACACTCTTACACAACATTTGCTGCTTTGCTTCTGGCTCACCAGGAGCTGGGCTGCCTCCAGGGAGGGGAGCCTTGTGCCGAGAAGAGGGGAGTGCTGCTGGCAGACCCGGGGATGGGTGGGAGCCTGCCCAGGTCCTGGGATGCGGGAGGGAGCTGACGAGGGCACAGAGCAGGATAGCAAAGCATGTAGCTTTTGTAACAGGGTGCAGAGGGAAAGCTCCATCACAGTCAGAGCAAGCACCCCAGGACTCCAGCCCCTTATGCCCTTCCTTCCACAAATTATGGCACTTCTATTTTTCTTGAGGGCTGTCTTGGCTTGGGGGTGATGAATTATGGGATGAATCATTTGAATATTGTGTTCTGCAAACTCCCTCCGTGAAAGCTGCTCTCACTTTGAACTTCATCTTTAGTGAAAAATCCAGAGTAGCAACTTTGCATCAGAAAAAATTAGAAGGTACCCATATATAGGTTGTATTGATGCCTAACTGAACTTTAAAGTTTATTTCAATATTTAATGGGAAAGCAAAATTACTATTTTAGAGCAAGTTATAGAGAAGATTTTGTACTAATATATATTCAGTGAAAAAATGTACGAGACTATGGCTTATGGTACACAATATCTATATAATGAGCCAGTGGTATTCGCTCCATTGCAAAACATAATGAATAACTTGCACTGTATGAGAAATAAAAATCTCTCTAGTTTTCCAGATACATTTAATGAAAAGCCCCCATCAGAACTGGCTTGTAGGCACAAGCTCAGAAGTGGACTTTGACTCATGCTTTTTACTGCTAGTCTAGCTCAATTCATGAGGACACAAAAACATGCAATAAAGCAAAAAATAAAAACCACAGTGCACTATTTGTATAGGCATTTGCAGTCTATTCTGAAACGCAAGAACAAAAAGGCAAAGAGCTTTCTAATAGCAACGTCCAGTAGTTCTGTGTAATATCCTCCTCACACAGACTGAACACGTGCTTAGCTCTGTGCAGGCATCAGCAGATTTTTTACAGCATGAAAGCCGGAAAATTTTTATATGCAGACAAGAAGTCTCACAAAAGATAACAGTAACTTCACTGCTTTACAGGTTTTTGAAAGCTCTTGTGTTCAATAAGCAGATCTGCAGGATGAACATTGCTAATTTAGATGGACAAACGAATTCTTTCCATAGTCCCATTGTGAGGCTTTGGATCTGGCATATGGTTTGCAGGACAGGCTGAATGATAAAGCTGTTGATTTCAACCTAGCTACAAAAAAATAGACCCAGCACCACAAAATGAAGTAATGCAAGACAAAAACAAGATAAAAGTTGTTTTTATGATTTCATCAGAACTTACTGGCTTACTGTATTGGGGAAAATATATCTTTTTATAAGATAATGGAAAATATAATAATACATTTCTTCATAGCCAAAAAGAAAAGGAGTTTTAGCATTTCTGTCTGTTTCCCAGTAGCCTGAACAGATTAGAAAGGAAGACTGTAACATTACCTTTAAACCACCTGGTCATCCAGTAGAAAACAGAACATGTAATTCTTCTCTCTCCTTGTACTTACAGAAATGAATAATGTTATCTCAGAGTATCTCAAATCACTTACTATCATGACCTGGAGCTGCTGACTGGCCCTAAGATGTAAAGGCTCTAAGAAATCTACTTATATGAAGCTTAAAATTCAGTCAGCATAATGGGCTTCAGCCTTCTCTTCCTTTACTTCATCCCCTTGCAGAAATGTCAACTCTTCTAGCACTTTGCTTTGGCCTACTACATGTGTACACAGGAGGGCATGAGAGGAGCACAGAACTGGAGGCAGGCCTGTTTAGCCACTATTTTGATAGTCAGGGGTTTATTCCCTGTGAGAGACTTCCTTAACATAAAGCATTATGGTGCAAACTAGTCAGATTTGCCAAAGAGTAGTTGATCGGTAACTGTGAATTAAGTGATGTTTATATCATTAAAGATTTAAGCCTTAATTCACAAAGACCTCTACAGACTTGAATAAATATCCAGTTGAGCAAGGATCCTGGAGGGCCGAGAATGATAGAAAAGTAAAGGAGATAATATAAAAGATCTCTAATTTGAGTCATTATTCCAGTGGTTTTTTGAGACACTTCATAGCTTATGTGTTCGTTCCCCAGCATCTGCGTATTCAGACAACAGCTTTGACATAAAACTTTTCTTGTTTATCTGTTTTGTTCCATAGTCTCAGGAAACATTAGCTCTCCTTGATATTTCAACAAGGGGCAGTTTATCTTCAGTGCTAATTTCTCTTATTAACTACTTTCAAGTGTGCATTAGACAAAGGCTGTCTTGAATTACCTACCCAGTAAGTCTCTGCAACTAACTAACATCTGATAATCTCAGAGATAATAAATTTCAAAAACTTTCCTTGAAACTGATTTCCCCCCCCCTTATGATGAAATCGATCAAGAAAAAGAATACTTTCTAAATGTCAAGAGAGGAGGTACCTGGATGAATTTTGTTAGCACGAATGCATTTTGTCACTGCATCTTATATACGCTGTGCCTAAAAAATCAGTGAAGCAGAAATGAATATGTTCTAATCTACAAATGTCACTCTGAATAGGGATAAATATTACCCTAAAGATTGGTACTGGCATTTGTTCGAGCTATTTTCAGGGATTCAGATATGAACAGCAGAATTAACGCAGCTTTAGGCTTTCTGCTATTCTTAAACAGAGCTTCAGAAAGTCACCACTTAGTTGAAAAATAAATTCTCAATACTGAAAAATTGTTATCTCTATTTCAGGCTTTGATTTACAGTGTGAAAGAAAGTACATCGAACTTTGCAGAAAACCTTGGAAAAGAAAACAAGAGATGCTGTTACAGCTACAGATTTATCCTCATGGGTTTTGTATATTGTGTGACTTGGTGAGTTTCCAAACCTGATTCTATTTTTCCTAAAAACTGATAGCTGAATTGCCAAACTACGGAATTCTGAAATGTATGGCTTAAATTCAATTATAACTGGGGGAAAATTTTGAAGACGCTGATTTTCAACAAAATTGAAGTAACAGACCAGAACAAGAAGTTAGCTGTTTTCTGAAATCTGTATCCCTAGCTAGCAAAAGCTATGGTGTGTGAATAAAGACTAGCTAAAAATCTGTGCAGAACCTTTCTACAAGTTGAACTGGCAGTCCTGGAGCCTCTGCCTGCTGCTGCAGAAGCAGCTCAAGGGAAATGGGCATCAGAGAGTTGATGACAGTTGATGACGCACCAGAAGAGGACAGTGCATTTCTGCATGTGTAGGTTCAGGCCTTATGTCGAGCAGTAAAGCAGAAAATATCCCTGAAGGCATGTTGAAGGCACACCAGAGACACAAAAATGTATGAATAATAGAAAGGGAGGGACAGATAAGTAAAGTTAAATGATTAAGGGGCTGGACTGACATACCTCTGTTGAGAGTTAACTACGGCATGGTGAAGTGACAGGGAAGTGAGCACAGGATAACCACGCTCAAAAGAGAGCAAGGAATGATAGGAGAATGTGACTGTTAGGGAAATTTTGGTTAAATTACACTAATGGTTACTGGTGGACATGTAATTCCGTTAGAGAGTAGCTATATTTGAAAAGAAAAATTCCTGCCTGGTTTTAATTGATATTTTGAAATGGAGAACTCCATATTGCTATTTCTGAGGTTTACCCAAAAGCTTATTTTTCAAAAGAAAAAATTCAATGACTTCAGTAACAATTAGGCTCAAATTGGAGAAAGCTTTCTGCAAATGACCCCTCTGAAAATACAAACCATAAGTTTTATACATACATAGATATATTTATAATTATTATAAATAATTAAAGAGTTTCAGGTTACCTTGCAATAAGCTAGTGATCATAAAATATGACTGTATTAAAACTATCTAAAAGCCCTTTGCTTCTGGTTTTGGGCAGACAAGAGTCATGGAGAGAAGGAATAATACTTGTGAAAATGAAGTAGAAGCTCTTATTTTGCTTATTTTAACAGAAAATGGCCTGCATCCTCTGTAATGGCTTTGTCTATATAACCAGCACCACATGAAGTTAACTGGATTTGAGCTGAGGATTTTCACAGCTCAGAAGTTACCTTATTCAAAGTCCTGTTCATTTTTAACCTCTTTTTTTTTTCTTTTCCTTTTTTTTTTTTTTTTTTGAGAACAAACACATTATGGAATTTTCCCAACGAAACAATTCACTGATTTATTCTTTAAGGCAGGCAGGGTTTCCTAAGAGGTGTGTTCTAACCTCTTATCACTTTTTATATCCTTTTTCCTGATGTCCTTGGGGCTCCAGTGCAGACAGAGGAGAGGACAACTACTTCTTCTCAGAAGATGTATATATCCTCATATTAAGTACAAACATTATAGATGGATACCTACTTTTGTGAGCAGACTGGAAACAAATCACATAGCCTAAGTGTTAACAATGGCCTTTCATACGTCCAATAAAACGTGATTTCTCCTCTTTGTTTTTTTTAGACCTCTCTTCTTGTTTGCTGCCTCATTTACAGCTAACAATAATAGAATTAAGCCCTGAAATTAAAAGAAAAAGTTTAATCGCTGATGATTTCGCTATCTCTCCCAAGCAAACAACAAAAGTCCACAACCTTTTAACCTTTTCCATCCTATTTACTAATTACTTATTTTCTAATTAACCCATTATGCATCTGTCAGTGTGTTTTAAATTAAATCACTTTAATTGCTAGTAAGTAGGGTTTATTTAGTTCCTGGTATGGCTGTACGGGGTCATGAGTGTGGGGAGCTGTTGAACCACTCTGAGTTACAGGTGGCTCTGCAAAACTGCTGAAGTTGCTGAAGATAAAGAGGAGTTAAGCTGCTTTCCTTAGGTGATTTGATTTTAATGTCTACTGGCATATTTCTAATGGATGAAAGTTTACTGCAAATACGGAAGGGCATTTTTATTCCTAATATATAGATCACATCAGACGTTGTTTCTTGAAATAATTTTTAACAACGGAATAATTATGCTAATAGTTTTAGGAAACGCCTATAACCACGTTTACTTTGCTGTATAGTAGAACTCTTTGAAATGCAACACAACTTCAAATAAAGAGAATAGAGAAAACCTAACATGTGGGACACAGTTTTAAGTATGAGGCTAACACTCAACTCACTTGAATATCTTCATGTAAAACACTATAAAAACTGACGACAGTTTTAAGGAAAGACATAATGATTAATGAGGACAGACATAAAAGATTTTGTTCTCTGTAGCACAGTCCCCTTCTACCCCTTGCATGACCGGACTCGCTTTGCTGACCCTGCAGAAAATACCCACTTTTTTTGCTGGGTTAGTGAGTTGAATTACCCCTGCAAGGCGGCTGGTGAGCACCACAGCTGGCACTAAGTAAGTGGCAAGAGACCACAGCTGCTAGGAGGGAAGGGGAGGGAGATGAGGTTCACCCTCGTCTCATGAAATGGCATGCCAGAGGAATGCAGTACAGGTTTATGCCTTCCGTAATAAACTAGAGTATTTATGACTCCATGAATTGAAATTACTTTTTAACTGTTAAAATTATTTCAGAAGTTTTCTGAAATACCTTTGAAGATTATAAGTCTTGCACTGGGGAAAAAACCCTATGGACAACACAATTCATTATACCTTTTTCCTGTATTTAGATCCTAATACACTGAAGAAAGGCACTAAAAAGTGCTTTTTGTATGTCCTGGAGAATGGCAATATGATTTGGTAAGGTCGGTCTTCCCTTTTGTACTGAGTAAAGTCACGAATCTAGTACTATTGAGACATGAGAATAAATTTCCAGCAAGAACTCGAGTCCATATCTTTGCTAAATTACCTTAGCAGGGAGGTCAGTATGGAAGCACCATCCTCCCAGGATGTCTGAAGGAAAACCCTGGTATGAGCAGAAAGCACATCAAAAATCACATGGAGAAATCTCACCTACCTCTATTAAGTACTATAGTGTTTCATGATGGCTGTGTGACTGAGATAACACCAAGGTATCAATCCGTGTTTCTTTGCTCTCCTGAGTTAGTTGGACTGGCCAGGCTTTTCTTTTAATACATTATTCTCTCTTCTCTTCTTTCTCCTCCTTTCCAATTTTCCAATTAATCTCCCTTTCTGTTCTAATTTCTAATCTTCTATGTGTGACCGTGCAACAGGAGAACTGGATGTTGCATTTCATTCCTGAGGATCTCAGATTCAGGGGCTCCACTGCCAAACGCCAAAGCCATGGCCCTGATGACTTCACCTCTGTCTACTGGTCCTGTGTGTCCACTATCCAAAGAACAAACAGATCCTTGAGGAACGTAGCTGCAAGGAGGGGCAATTACCATTCAAGGAAAACTTTAAGACACTCAGCACAGATGACTTCAAGGTTAGCAGGAAGATACTGAATCAGACCTGGTATGGAGTCCCAGGGGCAAGACAGTGATAAAACGGGGAGTGCTTCCAGCGGTGCAGCATTTTGAACAGCTTTGAAGAACTGGAGAGTTTTCTGGTCTAAAGCTCTATGTAAATGCACTGCACTGGTAAGGGATGGAAGACACAAACGAGAGGATTATCCAAGTCAAGTTACAAGATTAATTTCTCTTGCTTATCTCAGGAAATATTGCCTTGAAAAAGAAGACAATAAAGAAGCCAAAGAGAGTCAAGGGACAAGCCACAAGCAAAGTGACTCCTGAATGCAAGACAAGACGGAAATTGCTACTTTTTCAGTAGATTTCAGTCCTCCATTTAGCACCATTTCTATTTAACTAATATACAGTTTGATTTTAGCCAGACACTGAAAGACAGTTTTTATGGCACTCACATCAATCAGGAGAAGCAGAACAGGACGTCGTCCTTGTATTGCTGATACTGAGGCTTCCCACGATTTATCTCAGCAGCATCACATGGATATTGGTCAGTGGAAATACACAATCTTAGAAGTGATATTCCACATACTTCCCACCAGGCTTATCCAGAAACATGCTAATAAAGCATGAGAGACAGTCTTTTCCTGTTGCTTTCCACAGTGTCTCAAGCAGTAAAATATTGTCAAAAGAGACACACCACTCTAAATTAAGGATGTGGGCATCTTCCCATACAGTGATGGGAAGGAGCTAATCTATCAGAACAATTTAGAATTAATAAATTTCGTAAGTATTAATATATGGATCTAATCTACGCTCAGTGTTATCCAAATTACCTTGTGCTGAAAGAACAAGTTCTGTATAATGAAGGAAAACAAATGAAGCTCACAGAAAAATAATTAAAGTTGGGAGTTGCAATGGGAATTGGAGTCAGCACTGCCTCATGTTCTGTGTTTAAAATTTGTTCTTACAGTTACCCAGCTTCCTCATCCATAAGGTGGAGATGATAATAATTGCTTCAGTTCCAACAGTATGCCAGTAAGATCTTTCATGGCAAGATCTACAGATAAGCCATCAGAACTGTTATTATTAATATTATATATGCTTGGCATGCATTTTTTACTTCAGAACACTTTTATAGATTGCATTTCTAGTCTACTCTTGGTGTTTAGGGAATCACTTTTTTAGACTTTATAAAAGTTATTCTCAATTTATTTACGACATTTGGGTATATTCTTTGCCATTGACTTAAATTCTATCCTACACCTCATTAGTTTTATGGGATTTTGTTCTCTGTACGATGTGGGAACACAGGAGCCCAATGATTCAACAAACACCAGTTTTACCAACCAGCCAGATTTAACAGGCTATTTCTTGTTGTATCCTATAAACACAGTGAGAAGCCAATCTGATATTTAATGATGCAAACCATAAGCAGAGGTAGTGTTTTGTGCCAAGATACAATATGTGGAGATTGCAAAAGCTCATAGTGAAATTTCTGGGGAAAAAAAATACAGCATGGAGGTTTTTGAGTTGTTATTTTGTGCAAATCAAAACAGAGTATCTTTACTGTGATAAACATAGAGATTAATTAGAAAAAAAACAAAGATACTGACAGAATGAGAAAACACCTCATATTGTCTATGGAAGGTATCTGCAACCAACTGTGCTTTTTATGTGAAAACTTTATCAGAATAGGATTCCCAGATTTACTTTCATGTTCTGCCATCCACTAAGAGACTGGTCTGAATGACAAAGCAGTTTGCTTATATGGGAAGCACAAAATGTACTAGCTTCTAAAGAGGGCTTATGTTTTAGTATCTGTGAAGTGTTGGAAGAATCTTACATAAAAAGATATTTATAAAGACTTAAAATTAGAATTTTCTTTGAGGTATCCTAACCAAATTTCAGAAAAAAAAAAGATTTGTGAAACAGTATGAGGTATGTTTTTAAACCAGCCATTTGTTTTTGTAAAAACATTTTGAAGATCTCTCAACAGGGAGACTGATATACTATCAGCATCTGCTGAACTGGCACAGAAGCTACAGGATACAGTGGACTATAAAGTGCTGCTGTTAACGACACATAGATAATAATATGAAAAAAAAAAGTCTTAAAAATTCAGAATGAAATTGCAGAATTGCCAGTAATGACCTGATCCACAGTTCCTGAGTGCTGGAAGCTAACAGTACTGGATCACTGGAAATGCTTTAGTAACACAGAACAAACTAACATCACTACAATCCATCAATTTGATGGAATTTCGTAACCACACTAGGCTTTATTTCTCAGCTATTGTGGTCAACAATTATAGCCAAAATACCTGTCCTCTTTTCCAGTTATCTTTTTTTAAATCACATATCCTTTGGCTAAATTTTATATGTATTTCTTCATTTTGGTTTCATTCATTCTTACACTTTTTATAGAATAATGGGCTACAATTCATGAAAACCCTGCTCAACTGGAGAAATAAATATTCTGTTCAATCCCCCAGGACAGATTTAAGATGTCACTGTTAGCTTTAGGATATCTGTCCGTATTAGTCATCCTGCCAGCACTGAGATAGTAAGAGAAAAGATAAGAGTCTGCTGGAAGGCCCATGAAGCCAAGGGAGTCTTTCTTTCAGCTATTTTGTAGCACGTTCCTCTAGCAGGGATTAGGACGCAAAGAAGAGCTTCTCATGCAAAATTCTGTACTTAACTTCTTCATTTGCACTCATTTTTATTGATCAGGCTCAGTAAAATCTACTGGGACTGTCATTCCTGCAACCTTTATACAACTGTCACTGATTTCACTGATGGCTGAAGGAGAGCTTGGCAAGAAATGGCCAAGTGTCACAGATGGGGAAAGGGGAGGGCAGAGGACCTTCTGGGGAGTACAGCCACACAGGCCAGCAGGACCTATCATGTCACCTGAGGCCTGAGTTGAGACGGATGTGGAAAAAATGGGATCAAGGAGGAAAGAAGCAATTAAGGGAGGGTTGTTTATTAGGGAGGAGACTGCAGTGGAGAAAAGAGGTACATGGGCAGCAAAAAGGAGGGTCAAGAAATGGTAGAAATAGTTAACAGCGAATGCAAATTATTTTAACCAGATCTGCTTGGGTAACTATCAGGTGGTCATGCCCTTGAGTACTGCAGCCTGTTGTCCTAAATTGGAATGACCAACCAAGCCTGTTCTGAGCATGTCATGTGTGCTGACCTGCCGGCGTGGTCTGGAGGTTTGAGTGGGATGGGCACAGGGTAACATCCAAAGCGTATGGATCAAGCATTCAGTGTTGCTGTCGTGCTGCATGTACCAAGCCTGACAGCCTCAGCCTCTTCCTGACCTTCTCCTCACAAGCACACCAGCAGAAGGAAACCCTCTCCCACCAACGCGGTGTCATCTCCCCAAAATGGCTTCAGCTAAACTGATAAAGGCAGTGGCATTTTTCCATTGGCATAGCTTCATATGTATTAGGGACTTTGCCAGGATAATTTCACTAGCTAGGAGGGGATGATTATTTTTAGATGCCTCTACACAACATATGTATGCTGGAAAAATCATCTGAAGTCATTTCACTGCTTGTCTAGTTCCAAAGAAGGAGTTAAAGCCTTCAAATTCAGTAAGTGGAAGAGCACGTAACGAAACTGAATTGCCCATATTTCTTCACAAAAATGCTACATGAAATTATTGCATTCTTACATTGAAAACATTATTTTTGTGACAATAGGGACTAGGTGAAAACTAGTCAAAAGTCTCTTCCTTTCAAATAGTTTTTTCCACTGCTACTGTTCTAAAATAACCCTTAGATCTTTTTTCAGTTCGTTTCATAGAGACACAAATTTCCTATAAGTATTACTGCCTTTAGATACTGCACAAATTATCCTTAAAAAGAGTATGCAGTGTATTATCCTCACAGATATCAAATCCAAACACCCCCACTCAGGGTGTAAACTACTGATGCTGATGGGTGAAATAACTAAGGCTTAGTCTTCCAGCAGACAGATGCACTGCCTTCGGGTGCCAGCTATGCTTCTGAAGTTTGCTTCAAATTATGAAGTGAGATACCACAGAGCAAAAAGAAATCATCTACAGGAGTCAATATCCTCAAAAATAAAAGGGGAGTTCTACAGCTCTCAACGAGAGATAGACAAGAAGAAGAAGAAAAAGGGCTTGATCATTAAGGAGAAGACTTAATAAAATCTAGAGACAGCTTGAGGAAAGAAATCTGACTGGTACCACACCAAGACAACTACAGTAGATACAAACCCAGAAACCTCACTAAACATATAAACTCTTACTCATTACAAGGTGTTTTTATTAAAACCTGTTCAATTTTTTCAGAGGTAGTGACTGAATGTCCACTGAACAGCACCTCTTGCATTCACAGCACATTTACAACTAAGCAAAGCACCATTCAGTGCTACAAAATGCAAACAGTTGCACAAAGCAGGATAACACTGGAGAATCCAGAGTCTCCTAGGAGGAAAACTGGGATTTGGGATGGTAGTCATTGCCAGCATTTTTCCTGTTTGGTTTAGCTACTAGAATATTTAACAGTACCATACATTCTTTTTTTTAAGCGTTCTCTCAGGAAGAGGGATATTTTATACATAGTGTGTTTTTTAATAGGAATATGATTTTAAGCTGCTAAATAAAAAGTTCTATTTGTTGGGATTTGTGCATCACTGAAACAGTCCATAGTTTGGAAGTAGATCAACCTACATGCAGTGTCAAAAATCACATTTACAAGATAAATAATGAAATAAACTGTATGCTTTTTTGTTGTTACTGCTCTATGGGGAAAGCTTCTAACAAGCAGGTAAAATGTTTTTTTCCCTTAATTATAAACTACTGAAACTCCCAACAAATTTTAAAGTAATGAAATCAGATGGAAAGACTTGAATTAATTTCATTTTAAAAAAAATCATGATGACTATATACGTGGCAAATGCCTTTCCATAATTCTTAGGCAGCATTAATCACAGTTCTCCAGGTCTTTGATATAAAACTCAGATTTTATTTGGGGCCCAGATATAGCATTTGGCAGCCATACACAAGAATGATCACAAGTGAAGCTCCTCTTTACAGTGATTGTCAGTTCCCTGTTTCAGGTGGGTTGAATAAAGATGACATTCACCTGAAATACTTCAACTTGGCAAAACAAAAAAACCAACAAGCAATCTGACCCTAAATCATAACCTGATCCTGTTCCTATTTAAATCAAGAGAATTTTTCCTACCCACTGCTTATGTTCTTTCACAGAAAAGCAGAGATAGCTCAAGGCAGCAGGCAAGGTAGGCAGCAGCCTAGAGCAGAAAGCTGCCTACACCACACAGAAGAAGAGGAGCGCGGTACTCATTTGCAATTCCACAGCCCTCACTAGTGCACTGTCTCACAACACAAATGCACTGACTGAGATCAAGGCCTTCAGATGAAATTTTACCAGGCTGTGAGCACCTATTGTCTATAAGTCTCAGCTGCTCTGGAACTGGACATCTGATTTCTGAAACATTCTTCTGTCTTACAAAATTAGTATTACCATGTAAATCATCTCCTGAAGAAACCTATGTTTCTTCATACTCACCAAATGAACCCTCAGTTGATGCTGGGAAATGTTTGTTTCTCTCAGTACTTTTTCACAGCTGGTGGATATTTTGTTTTGTTTTGTTTTTTTAAATCCATGTAAAACAACTCCAGGCTGATTTCAGTTCCATGCTGCACAGATTGCTCCCAGAAAGGACATTTTTCTTTCTGTGTTTTCAGAGAATATTTAAATATTTTATATAAAAAGAGGAACAGCTTCATCAGGGATGACAAGAGACCCCCACTGCGGCCAATGCTACCTGCCTAGCAAGGAAGATCACAGCCAGAGATCAAATCAGACAAGATGAAAGATTGGAACAGGAAAGCCTCAGTGCTGCAAACCTGATCTGTTGCGCATCAGGCATTTCCTCCTGCTTTCGGGAGACAGGGATGGATATGACTTGCCTGGCTCCAGAACTGAATGCTGTCAGCCCAAATTACCTCAGGGGTAAGACTTCACTTCCACTCCTCTCCAAATCATCTCTCGTCACAGGCAGTGGAAGCAGGTTTGTGTATAAGTGCCATAAGGAACCCCAAGAATTAAGCCAGAAATTCAGACTCTTGAGAAATAGGTGACACAAAGCAAAACCTTCATGCATTTACACACAAAGGACTCCTGTACTGCACTTAGCTTTTTGATCTTAAATAAAGTCACTGGTCCCTTTAGTGTACAGATGCTCAGTTCCTTGAAGAAAGGTAGGATAAAGCACATATTCAGTTTGTTAGTCTTTTTTCATCCCCCTTCATATAGACTCCTAACGTTCCATCTTTATGGTCTTCCTTAAGAGTCAAGAAATATAAGAAATCAGTGGGTGTTTTTTAACCACTTCAGTTGCCAAAGTATGACTTGAATGGTTATAATATGTGATTCAACTCAAATGAGTCTCTCTACGTCCTCACCATTTCAAGATTACCCAAAAGATTACACTTCCGTAGAGCTGCCTGTATCATCAAATCAGAAACTTCACACGAAAAGCAGGTTTTTCAAATTCTTAGTCAGAAACTATTGCAAGTGTCATTAGCTTTCCAAACTAAAGCATTTAGAAAACAATTTCACCAATATAGAGGAAAACTTAGCAGGAATCCATTGATTAGAAAACACTGGAATTACTATTATTTCATTCAGGGTTTATGTGATAATAATTTCCTGTTAAAATGAAGAGAGGTTGTTAAAGATGTTGCAAAAGTACTGTCAGGGACTTCAACAAAGAAGAAATATCCTTTGATGTTGCCAAGAGAACTGAGAACAGTTTTTGGAGGGGAGTGTATTCTGATCTGTTTTCCCACATGGGAATACTTTCCCAAAATAAGGTCAGCAGCAGATTCCCCCTTTAGGGCTTCGGTCTTTTAACAATGGTCAATCCCCAACCACTTGCATGCCTTCTGATTTGCAAATAGAAACCTGTAGTTTTTTCATATTCCTGTGGCTGGTAGCAAAGGATTTTCATATAAGTATAATGCTATATTACTGACCATGTGCAAATGCTCTCACTCTTTCTCTATACTGTTATTACAAGTCAGTGTGCTGGTAAGGAAATCTGGGTTTCTTAATCTTGCCAATACTCTGCACCATGTCATGCACTGCTCATTAGGAACCACGGGCAACCAGACTGTCTCAGTTATAAAAGTTACAGGAGCCTTTCTCATCTTGCTGGTAATAAAAGACATGAAGTCTGCCACTATCACAATTCTCCTCCTCAGAAGAAAAGCAGCAAGTGCTAATTAAAGAAGGTGCCACAGTAGGCTGTGCATTAAATGTCTTTCAGAATGAACACTGGGGTGTGAAGGATGGAAAGTTTGCTTCCTTTTTCCACGACACATAGCTGAAAGTTAAACACCGAAAAACTTCTCTGAAATAGTACAATCTCCATCTATTTTTCCAATTTCTGTATAGAAATGAAACATCCTTAAGCCTTGTGTTAAGAACTTAATTGCAGCATACAGTGGGCTTTTAGCATTTCAACAAGTCTAAAGTTTATTCTTTCAGTGTAGGAGTTGGCTCCAGTCCAGCAGTGGATTTACTTTATCTGTCCATACAGACATGCTATCAGGGTGGGTACTGCTGTAATT
Source organism: Corapipo altera (assembly GCF_003945725.1). NCBI lineage: Eukaryota > Metazoa > Chordata > Aves > Passeriformes > Pipridae > Corapipo > Corapipo altera. The sequence goes on from NW_020884880.1 coordinate 17,270,749, forward strand.
TGTGACTGGATTTGGAGAAGTGCAGGGTGAAGTAGTAAAGGACAGCAATAATGGAAAGGAGTTTCAAATTATAGGGTTTTATATAAATTCTGATATACTAGAGGCTACCTATTGGGACTACTACAGCATGTCTCACATGAGACAAAGTGAACACCTCACCAGTTCTATGACTAAGGGAGATTTGCCAGTTGATGTATATCTCTTGTAAACCCACTCCCATTTGTGCTATCTTCAAATTTCACACCAACCCCAGGGAATCTCTTAAATTTCTCATCTCTTCCTTTCATTAGAGTGTTTTTCCCAATACAGAGTTCTCTTATCGTAGATTCAACTGTCAGTGTCCTGCTACATCCACAAACAATGCTGGTGCTTCTTTGCAGCTAACCCTTATGCATTTCATGAGAACTATAATCATGGTATTCCCACTCACCTTATTGCAAAACTAAGCAGCTGTGCTTTGCTAAACCTTTACTTAGAACTCAAGCTTCCCACACCTTCGGTATTTCTTGATACTCCTGTTAGACTGTCTCTTGTTGCTAACTCTCTCTCCTACAATACTAAACTGGAGTGTGTACTCCACCTGGGACCTCAGAAGGTCAACATATTTCTGTACTTATTTTTCAGTTGTTACTTAGGGCAATCTACACATTAACTATTCAAGATTATTTTCTCTGAACCAAGTCTGCTTTCAGTAGCTCACCTGGAGTAGTTGCTCTGTCTCAAGTTTTTAGCTGACATTTTTCCAAATTAATATCTTCAGCATATGCGCACATGCAAATGTATTCCCCCATTTCAGATCTAATGTCTACATCCATCCTGCATAAGATTGTTAAACTTTCAACAGTTCTGCACTTTAGTGACAGCTACCAAAGACAGACAGAGAATGTCAGTGAGCATTTCTGAAAACAAGACTTAGCTTTGTAAGACCATCTTTTTCAGCTATCTGGAAGCAATCTAGATTTACTTTTATTGTTGTAATGTACATTTTTATTATTGTAAGGGGTTAGATGTCATTACTCTTCACAAAACAATATATTTAAATGAAGTCTTAAATGGTATTTTACAGGATTAATCAACACATCAGAGCACCAATTTTCATTCACAGTGCAGAAAAGGTCAGTATGCAAATTACAATATGTTAAAAATGGATACGTTCTGAGTAATGCCCAATCAAGTTAGTGAAACTACATCCTGAAGATGAAGTTTAGCTTTCTGGTTTACCTCTGATATTTTGAATCTGTTCTACACACTAATGCGGGATTCAAAATGTCAGAGAGAAAAATGAGAAACTAAGTAAGGTAGAAATAACATTTTCTGTCATTATGCACAATCTATTTATACAGTAGCAATCTTTGCATTACTGTTTCCATGAAAAAACACATTTGATTATCAATCACAGTTTATTCTGCTTTTCATCAACTTCAATCTTTTTCTATTTAAATTTGAGTAAATTTTAAAATTATTTACTACTTCTATATATGTATTAGATGAACATTAGAACAACATAAGCATAACCTATCTTTTTTTTAATCAGGGAAGCAATGATAGCAATCTTTTAAGCTATTTGAATGCAACTATATAATGCTGAAGAGCGGTCTCTCCAGTATGATCCTTATCCTTTTGTAGGTGACAAAGAATTTTGCAATTTTTTTTTTTTTTGGAAATTGGGAACTTTTAACATCATATAAAGCCATAAGCGAAATGATCCAAAGACCAATGACTTTCATGAATGCATGATTAGAATATTTTTCTTCTATAAATATCTGAGATCTTCAGATGGATGGGGAGGGAAAAGCAGAAATCATTATGTGTAGTGTGGGTCCCACACTTCACATGCAAGTTTGTAATGAAGAGAACAACTAAAATATATATAAAATTTGTAACAGTTATTGTACCTACAAAGTACCTACAGCAAACTTGTTCATTTTGCATATTTATGGACATGATACTGGTGCTTAACACCTAACAGGCATAAGTTTTGCTAGGCAAAATTTCTCCAGAATAAATACAGGATTTGATAGGAATAGCAGTTGTATGCACATACATCTGAATACACACATTCAAAAAGTCCTTTGAGACTAACACATTCTGGAATAGAACATAATGGAAGACAGGCATGTTATAGCAAAGTACACATAACTTTCCTCAGCTGAACTATCTTTATTTATTAAGGAGGGCTTCTGTTCAGCATAAAGCTGCTTATATTTGTAATTTTTTCCCAGCCTCGGATTTCACATAGATAGGCCTTCACTCCTTTTATTTTTCAGATTTGCTCTTCATGTTTTTCTTTCTTAATCACCACTAAGAAACTGCTGGATGCAATGTTGTAAAACTTCAAAGTTTTATAACACTGGTAATTAATATTGGAAAAATAGAAAGGAATAATATTCAGAGCCTATCTTCATTTGTTCTTCATTATTACAGGGTTTCTAGATCATGTCAGAAAAAGAAGGATGTAAGGATGGAAAACACTGTGCTGTTATATATGTTTTAAGAATACAGACATGAAAATCTGACAGGTCAGAATAAAGACTGCATTACTTGGATGCAGTCCTATGTAGAGTGAAACATGGAGAATACAGCAATTTTCCCTGTTCCCTTCCTAAAAATTCTCAAAGTTTGTTTTTGACATATGATGGACATTCAGTTGTTATCTTTATAAAAGCATCTGTTAAACACTAGCACTTTTGTCCTAAGTGGCCATAAGTCCACTATGACAGCAATTCTTCTCCTTTCAGAAATATTAACATTTACTGTTACCAAATTCCCTCTGCCGTCTTATTACTTGGTCACAGTTAGTACTGTCAGATCCTTCTACAACTCTTCTCCGTTGATTCAAGCACCTCCAGCAGACTTTATTATTTCTCATTTAACCCTTTATTCCATATGTCGAACCACCCAGATGCTTGGACTGATGTTTTGCAGGACTCCCTTGGTGATTTCCCTCCATTGCAAAACTTCATCATTTACTTCTTGTTGCTTTCTAACTTTTAACCTGCTATTAATTCATGACAGGAGTTTTCCTTTCATTGCACAGCAGCTTTAATTCTTTATAAGCCTTTAGGAAAGAATCCTATCAAAAAAATATTAGAAATCCAAGTAGATTATAGCTGGATCACATTTTTTTCCCAAATCACGGCCTGCCCTGGAGAACTGGGTAGACTTGCAAATTTTGACCTCTCCTTGTTAAGCCAAGCTGTTTAGCCTGCATGATGAACAACACAATCCTAAATTATAATTGACTCCCTGTTCCCATTCATTTCATGCTGCAGCACTACACTGTAGCTGTGGTTTGAGAGCACACATCCCGATCAGCTCCCTACGCACACGTCAGAGTTTGGCTGTCAGAAAATGAAAAGTTATGAATTATGGAATTTTTTTTACAAGATTGTTATTACCCATATCCATTTTTTAATTTCCTTTTTTCTCCAATGCAATAAAAATGAATGGAGGTGTGGGAGAAAGGAGAAAGCATTCCTAGAGTTCACTGCAAAGAAAGCTAACAAGCCTAATAACAATGGAGTAGCCCAAATTGAGGGCTTCAAAGCTCAGAGGTCATTTCAAAGCTTTGGGGGACAGAGAAGAAAGACATCTCCAATGCAATTCCCTAAGAAAATAAGGTTATTGGAGTGGCTGTTCACCACTCCACCATCACCTTCCCCCCCTCTGCCCTGTTCTACCTGTTGGATGGTTTTCACTCAGCTCAACAGGGTCAGAAAACATGCAAGTTCTGGCAAGCGCCATGGCAAGGTGGGAGCCAGATGTCAGGGAAGAGAAGCCAGCAGTGCCTCCCTCAAACAGGGAGCTGGAAAGACTGGAAAACTCCTTGGCTGCAACCAGACACCCAGAGGAGGAGCAGGAGGACACTGTGGCGGAACCCGGCCTGGAGAGAAGCACAGCACAGCAAGGAGGGAACTGCGTGCAGTGCACTGTTTGGTGGTTTTGTGCACAGTTTCTCTCCACATCTGTCAAAAAATCTTTCCTGCTGATGTTAAATTTGTTGCTGATATCTCATTAGCCAAAGTTTAAAGAAAACCCAGGTTGGGGAACAGGGGTCATGCATGCCCTGGACCTGCAGCCTCTCAGAGAAGGTGAAACACAGGTTCAAAGAGGGACCCTGGGATATCCAGGCACAGCTGAGGGGTGCGGAGCCACCAGCTCCCAGTAGTCAGTGAGCACGTCCTACCCACTGGCTTGGGCAACATCAGGCACCTTACTATGGAACAGTCTGCCAGGATGAAAACAAGGTCATCAGGGAACTGTCTCTTGGGTCTAGCCCAGGCTTACCTAACCCAAGAGGTTTTGAATTGAACTTTTCATTCAGAAAGCTGAAATTTTCCGGTTCAAACTGTGACACTGTTAACAGAGCTGTAATATATTTTCACATGGTACTCCTGCACAGCTATAAAGCAATATTGTCACTCCGTATCTGACACTGGAGCAGTAGGTATGGGCTGATGATTTAATATTGAGCTTCATGTCTAAAGAATTTTGGCTGTCTGGTAAAATGGATAGCAGACATAAGCCAAAGTACAGTTATTCACACCCTGGTTTATGGTTTGTTTTTTCTCATGTTATGACATGAGACACAAAGAACACAGCAGAAGGGTTTCTATCTGCTTGAACTGAGAAATGCAGGATTCCTAACATAAGAAGAAAAATTCATGGTGATATTCCCATAAGTATTACAGTGCTTATCTTTTGAAATAACTATTTGAATATATTCATAGATACAGGTATATGTATAGACACACAATCAGAAAAAGCTTATGTCTTACTCGATAACAACTGCAACACACTGAAAATGGTTCACTTGCAACATACTATATCAAACTACGATATCCTGTTAAGTGACTATATTGCTGCAGATTCATATTCATCCAAATAAATTATAAACAAATATGTTAGTACTACTAGAACAGGTGTTTTCCCTAGTTTTATAATAATCATTTTACAGTATGATTCTTAGGGATCAATTCTGGTAAAAACACTTTAAAGCAGGAATATAAGAGCCATATCCACCTTTCCTAAAGACGTTTTTCAAGCAAAATCCAGGTTCCCATTCCCTGGATTCTAATGCTGGCAGCCAGTTACTTTTCCTGTAACAGGCTGAACAAGATCCCGAATATGAAAACATACCAAGCTCTAAGAATATTCAGGTCTAGAAATGCATGTTCCATGAAAACTTTTACTAACTAAACTTCTGCAATTGTATATACATTTTTAAAGAAAGTGAAGGAAAGGTCTGAGTGAATCAAAGTACAGAATTGGAAGTGGAGGGGGAAGGGAAAAGCTTCCACAAATTGAACTATTATGCACTACAGAATTTTGCATAGACCCCGCAAATAGGTAGGTTAGAAAACAAAAGAACATGAAAGAGTTAGAAAGAGAAACAATATAGGCTTAAAGAGCCAAGATTAATCATCTCTCTTTCCTTTGAAAAAGAACATTCCAAAAAAGCATCACCAAAATGCAAGTAAGACACCACAATAAAAAGACGTATTATGTACCAACAAATACTTAGTGTTTGAAGAGACATCACAAAAACTGCATCACAGCCTTGAAATAGATATTGAATTCCACAGGCAATCCTTAGTTTAACTGGGTACAAAGACAAGTGGTTTACATGTCATTTTCTCTGTTTGGCTCACAAAAACAGGCATTTCCTTAAAATATTTTTTTTTCTTTTTTGCTGCTGGTAAGAAATTCACAAGAAATAGGATTATGCTCTTTTTGTACATTAATGCATACCTTTGCTACATTAACCTGAAAGAATTTTTTATTCTGTATCTTTGAGCTGCATACACAAATATCAGAGAGGCAAATATCACAGATAAAAATGAACCTGGTTTAGAAACAGACTTTCTGCCATGAAGGACCACAAGGAGAGGTAACTTTTTACTTTGCAAATAAAAAAAAAATTAAATACTGAAACACTCTTTGAAATGTTAATATTTAATTCTTTAATAGCATCCTCAGAGACTTCACAACTCTCACCTAATTTGAGGGTAATGGATTACAGCAATTTTTATTGCTGCACTGGACATAATTCTCTTTTTTTTTGTGCTTTTATGTTATGCCAAAATTGCCTAAGTGCATATGAGTAAGTTTAGGCGAGGGGGGAGGGGAGAGGTTGGGGTGTATGTTGGTTTGTTGTTTTTTTGGGTTTTTTTTAAGAATGTGTATACATTTAAAGGAATTCTTTTGCTTTCTGCTTCAGTTTTTAACAAGCAGAATTTCTGACCATGCACCGTTTCACTATTGTTCCTGTCTGTACCCGCTGCATCTGCTCCACAGAACTTTCCAATTTTATTTTTTTTTTCTGTAAAACACATTGTATTCTGTATGCAAACCTTACACAGAACTGAAAACAACTTAATGAAATGTGCTTCACAGCCCATCACAGAGCCCTGCTCTGCATATGAGAAGGTGGCAGTGATCTGACCCCGGCTAGGCTCTGTGTTTGCCTCTCCCTGCCTTGTTCTGGCAGAGGAGAGCCCACCAGAAAACTGCTGGCTTCTCTCTTTTGAAAAGCTCTCTAAGTGCCACAACTTGAAAAGCATAAGGAGGAAACATACATTTAGAAACACATCCACTGGCTGAAACAAAGCCTGCAAAGCAGCAATGGAGAAAAAAAGAAAAGAGAGAACTCACCAAGATACATCCTGATGTAGGGGAACAGTTTTGGTAGCAATTCTCTGCTTCTCTCTTCTTTTCCTTTCTCAGTCCCCCCCACTCCTAATTTCCCCATTTAAGGGAGAAAATAACAAGGCAGAAGACGCCAAGAGACTTTCATGACATAAACAATAAGGCCTTCCTGTGCCAATATTTCCTTTAAAAACACTTGCCAATAAAGCTCCTGGAGGCCAGCAAGAGAAAGAAATGCCGAAACAGCCATGACATGAACTTGGCATATTTTCTGACTCACTCACTTCCCTTGAGACAATCTCTCCAAGAGAATGCTGAAGGATAATGGGAAAAGAAAATTTCTTCCAGCGAAAAGGACTTCAGCTGCCCATGCTATACAAGAAAACTGCCAATTAACTTTATTTCTGTTTACCTACAGCCTTGCTCACACAGCCACCTCTGCTGACATGTTTCCTGACTCACACACTCATGTTTGTATATTCATCTTGCAATCCTGGTGTCTGAGAAAGACAAGGAGATTTGTGTCCTCTGAGAATCCTCAACTCCAAATGATTTCTGAATAACAGAGAAAATGATCAATAAACAATAAAGGGCAGCCAAACACTTGGCTACTTCACATATTAAATCCAAATTTCCCTTTTGCTTATCCCTCCTATTTATACTTCATAACTTTTTAGCACCAGACACACTAGTCTATAAGACACTAAAAATGCTCATATACCTTGAGATGTCCGTAATGAAAGATTGTCAAGATTATTGTGTCTCATCAATCTATCTCATTTTGAGTAATACCATGTTTTCAAAACTAAATGGCATGTTAAGAACCAGAAATTAAAATCTCTTTGAAAATCAGAATCTTATATGCACAAACATGCATTTACTCACTCACTCACTCATTCCTGGGGTATGGCTCTCCCCCACCTGAAGTCCCTCGTGGGCAGGTACATAGGGGTTCAGCTCTCTTCTCTCATCTGTGGCTTCATCTTCACCTCCAGGGCAGGGGGCCCTCCCCAGCAGGCTGGAGCCCAGCTCCTCTGGGAGAGGACAGGCCACTGCTGTACTGATGGCAGGGGGCAACGTGGCTGCTCCTCCACGATGGGGTTGCAGTGGCTCCTGCTTTTCCAAGGGCAGGGGTGGGCAGGCTAAACGTGTCTCCAGCCAGGCTCCGCTCCAGGGCAGCCACCCTGCTGCACTCCTCTCTAACAGCAGACTGGGCAGCAAGCCCCCACCCTATTTCAAGACAGACAAAGCAGAAATTGCTGCTTTGGGGGAGCTGTTTGGTTACCAGTCTCAGCCTTGCAATGCGGAGACACCACCTCTTCCTTCCACATGTGCCCGATTCAGTGGACCATGCACGGATCCATCCATCCCTCTGTGTGAACCCTGCACCCTGTCACTTGTGCTCTCTCTTTTTCTAAGAAAGCAGCAAGCACTGCCAAGTGCTCCTCACTCAGCTCAGGGCTCTTACTGTTGCTGGGGTTTCTTCAGTTTTGCATTTAACTCCTTAGATTAGCATCAGGGTATCACATATCAAAATAACCACTAGTGAGGATTTGCTGGCCTGCTCAGAAGAGAGGGCTCACCATACCTAAAGTTGCACAATTTTACTGTAATGTAGTTTGATATCATACATCACTGGCTTCTACTTTCTAATAACTTGCTTGCTGCTTTAACATTTGGGCTTATGTCACACTCATGAAGCCCCCAGACTCTCCTCTAAGAGCCTGCCTACCCCTGAAGACCCTCAGCAATCATACCTAAACCAGTGCCACCAGACTGGACAAATATGGAGTTTTTAAAAATTTTATTAATTTTTTGGGTAATCCCAGATAGTATGGCTCTTCTGGTAAAATGTATAAATGGTATAGTATGCTATAATGATTACAATCTGCATTAGGAGTTACCTACTAGCTCACTATCATGACTGCTGGGCACCTTGTCAAGACACACACACACACAGAGTATGATTCTTTTTTCTTAACCATCTTTTTCTGCCCACTTGCAAAGCCAACACTGGTTTGTTTTTAGGTTTGTTTTCATCAAAACCTGAGAAAATATGTGTTTTTTTGTAACACCACCGAGGCAAGCCATCTGTGGTTGGCTGGCAAACTCTGAAATTCAGGGCTGGGGCAGAAATATTTAGGAGTCAAAAAAAGCTGACTTGCTCAAGAAATTAAAGCCCTTCTGAAAATCTTCCAGAGAGCCCCTGAGGAAAAGGGAGGGAACCAGAGAGACTCAAGGAAAATGGATGGGAGCCCAGTGTTGAGATTCACGCCAGAACGGTTCCTGGCCAAGAAGGAAGGTTGGCAAGTAGACAAATACAGGCTTTCATAGGCAGCATTGTAAACAAGACATTAAAAATATTAATCCATTTAGATTTCAAGCACTGAGATGAGATTTACTTAAGAAGCAGAATTATGCTGGTAATGGCTCCTCAAACATTTCAGCTGAATGTCAAAACTTTTGCTCAACCGTATCAAGTGAAAATACAAGGAGCTGTTGACACTACAATATTCAAACATTCAATCGTATGGCAGGGCTGGAAAAACACAGGGGAAGGCAAAGGAATGCAAAAACTCCAGCCCTCTCAAGGAAACAGCATTCACAAATTATTTTTACCTTTATTTCTACACCAAATTAATAAATTGAAGGGATGAAATGGTTTCTTAAAACCAAACTTCCTTTCAGAAATCATTTCAAATAAAATTTAAGTTACTTCCACCAAAATACTTTCTTTTCAAGTAGAAGCAGTCATTTAGAACAGAATGGCATTCACGTGAAAGAAAGTTTAAGTAAATCTTGAACACCTAGGGCTTTTAAAAAATTTCTTCTCTTGTGCAGGAATCAGCATGTCGCCCCTTTTTGGTTTAGAAAACATACACTTATTCTGAACGGTTGAATATTTTAATTTTCTTTTTAAATGTATTGGAAAAGTCATGTCTCAGCAAAGCAAACAGGTGTTCAGGAAAACTGAAGTATGGAAATACATGCTTTTTTGGTGCACGTGGGAAGTGTCATGTGACCTTAAGCCTGACGCCACCAGAAGACTCAGAGATTTTCTTCTACATATTGGTGAGCAGAGTTCACAAGCTCCTCGACCAAGGGGCGTGTCAGGGGAGGCCCACAGGGAAGATCAAGTGCCTTAAACAACGAGAAAAACATGATCTGCAATAACTATATGGGATTCAGTAACTCAGTCAGGAATCGGAAGATTCCTGTATTGAGTTAAAGGAAAGACTAATATTTGTTGAATTAATGAGGTTGATCCCGCACAGAAGTCCATGTGCACAGCCTGTGCTCAAGAGAGGTCTTTTTTCCACTCTCAGTAGCACCGACAATCATTGTAAAATGCCACACAGAAGAACTGAGGTATCTACATTCAAAGCACTAAAAGCATTCTGAAGAAAAGGTTCATATTGTCCATTATCTTCAGTCACTTAAAAAACCCCATTAACTTAGTAAAAAGGATAGGATAGAAAGTATCCCATCTTTTGCAACCTAGGATATACAATACACCCCTCAGAATTATATTTCTGATCAGGTTCCTTAAAAAAAGAACAAAAATTAAAAGATTAAAAAAACCAAACCACAAAGCTCTTCCTTGCTTCTATCTGTAGCCACTCATAAAATTATCTTAAAATTTCTACAGTATACGAAATGGAAGATCTGATCAAAGGAATACCTCAAAACAAAGTTAAAGAAGGAACTTTGTTCTGCTTAGGAATGAAAAAAATAAATTAAAGTTTAAAGAATCCAAAATTTTATAACAGTTCAAACATTTAAATGCAAATTAAAGCAGCAACATATGAATTATAGAAATTCTGTAGCACTCCTGATCTTATGAGTCATACCATGAAATTTGCTTTCTGCTCTCTCAATGGAACCAAAATGAAATACTGGCATCTCAGGTATTTTGAAATGATACACAAGCGGCACATTTAATAGCATTAATTTTAATAAGTTAGCATTCTATCTCAGATGCATGTTTCAAAATGTTCTAGCTGAAGGTATTTTTATGAAAGTTATTTGCCCATTACATACCACAACTGGTGCAATTTCACCGTCCAGGGTGGCATTTTCATCCCACGAAAGGAGAAGCCATTAGCAAAACTCTGCTTGGCAAACAGTAGCTCACACGCTGAAGCTGCAACATTATCCTGGCTTTCCTACATATTAAGCATAGGACTATGTTCAAAGTAAACATGTGGTCATAATTAAATAATAATTATGACTAACATTTGTGTAACACCATTCATCCAAATAGTTTAAAGCATTAGGTAAATCTGTAAACAAAAGGTCTAATCCTGCACCCTTTACTCACATAATACCATGCAGTTCAAACGGGCTATGTAGATCTTGTCTACACACAGACCTAATTGTTCTCAATTAACTCCATGTGTTAACACTTATTCCAGTGCGTCTTGTTCCTGTTTAGCTTAATTCTTTCACTGCTTACTACAGGTGAATGTACTGTTTCTACACTCTCACTGATTTAATATCACTTCCACAGACACTTTTGGACACTTTCCTACATGGATCCCACAGGGATTTTAAAATCTTAATGCAGCCTCACCTCTCCCACATACTTCTAATAATACAAATATTCTTTTATAGATGAAGAAGTTCATTTGTTGCTACTATGTTTAAGGGACTGACCATCACATCTGACTTGCAACTGTAAACCCAGGACCTACAGTTTCTATTCTCATACCTTAATCACACAAATAGCCTTCTTCATCCATCATGCTCCAGAGTAAAACCACAGGAAATGGTAAGAACAGGGGAAAATTCTGCAGTTTCTAAAAATAAAATATATTCAGAAGCAGACATGCCCAAACCACTTTTATGCATCTGCAGTACAAACGTTGACTGTTACAACCAAATCAGTTAGAACCAAAGTATCTAACTGCTAAAAAAAACCCAAAAAATCAAGAACAACTTGGAGACCTTCCTGACAATTTTGTGTCAGTCTGCCTTGACAGTCAAGCAACTGGACAACATGGGGAAAAATCAGGAATTCTTGAGTCAGATTTCATTATGGCTCTGCTACAGACAGCTACTTAACTTCTTAACTTCGACTGCAGTATCTGCGAGTCAAGTCAAATCATCTCTTCCACTTACGGATCTTTTGAAATTCATGAAAATCCCTATGGTTCTTTGAAGACAAATACTGTTTACCAGTGCTAGCTGCTATTAGCTTTTAGCATTTTTTATCTTTTATCTTAAATTTTGCACAGAAGAAAGTCAGTCCCACAACCCACTTGCACCACAATTTAGTGTGTTTTCCTTCCAATTTTAATTCTGCTTTGCAAGAGGTATACTCAATTTTAGCTCTTATATGTATTCCATGTAACTTTGGTATACATCAGAAAACATTTTTTTTTTAGCACCAGACAAAAGCACAAACTGTCATCTCCTACCAAATTGTCAGCAAAGCTCACACTAGCATGGCAGTGAAATAGGGTGGAGTTTTCCCCTTAAAATCTTCAGATGGGTTCAGGCATTTCTCTGATGTGTTCATTCAAAAGAAAAATCCAACAAAACAATAATTGTCTCACCTAAGCACAATGTGGTCAAACCTGAAAAGAATCTGGTGTGACAACAGCAATCCCTACTACAGAAAAAATCCTGCAACTGTCAAGGATTTCTCACGAATTTGGAAGAAGCTGCATGGTTGTTAGCTCCTTGTTCACTGGTAACACCTACAGCTCTGTACTCTTAATCCTATATATAGATAGGGTTTGTGGACCCTCTACGATTGAATATGTGAATATTAATGGTTTAATCCACTATATGTTAATGGCTTTGTTTTAATAAGCAATGAAAAGGACATGTTATATTGAAGTGCATTGTCTTTACATGTGAGGATGGGGTTGGAAAGGTTTGCTTCTCTTGTCAGTTGTACAAGCAGCATTTGTTGGCAGCACACACAGGAAGCAGGCAGGGGAGTTCTTTCGCCCTGTCCAGTCGAAAAAACAGTAGAAGTGCTATGCCCTTCCAGGACACCCAGAGCAGTGCTCCTGCTCAACAGCACCTCCACATTTGTTTTTGCAGTGCCTAGGACAGGACTGCAGCAGTATGAGCCAAGCAGACTCTCTCCCTTCCCATGGACCAGATCTTGACAGCTGTGCAGAGACCACAGCTAAACATTGAGCCAAGACAGAGAAACCAACAGCAACTCCATTCAGAACTAGGCTGTAGTCTCTTCTGTTCCTTATCTGTTGCTCTTGTTCTCGGGTTAGGCCAAAATGAGCCCATAACCCTGCTGGCAAGAGCACCTCTGGCACTGCTCCACATCTTCATTTATAACAGGGGCAGGCATTACAGGGAAAAGATCCTGTGGGAAAAGGAGTGTCATGCTGATGGGCACCACAGAGCTGCCTATAAATATAGAGACTCTCGACACTATCTCTTAGCAAATCTATAATCCTGGAGAATTTGTTCACAGTAAGCTGTAAATCATACCACGCAGGATACAATTCACTGATGCACCACTAAGCACAGCACTGGAACAATTCATGCAAGGCTTTGACAGGGGTTTCTCGTGGCACTGAATTTTGGCCACGAGGGCTAAGAAACTATACGAAGTGAAAAGGAGCTGTGCGTTAAAGGAAAGCACACAGGACAAACAGGCTTGGTAGTTTGGACTTCCAGAGCTGCTTATGTGTGAAAAGCAATTATCAGATTTGACACAATGGCAGGCTAGTCCATGCTTTCAGTTCCCTTGCAGTGGTAACTGGCATTTGCTTGGAAAGCTTTTATGTTTAATGCTAGAAATCCAGAATTAACTCTGCCTGAGATACAAGGTATGATAGTCAAAATAGCCAAAAATTTTAGTTAACATTATCATAGGTTATAAACTGCAATATCTCAGGAGCGTTCCTGTTAGAAAAAACAGCAGCTCCAGAGGATAATAACCATTTTGGGCATCTAAGCTGAATACCCAACTTACAGTTGGCTGTAAGTGCATCAAGAAAAGATAAAAAAAGTTCAGGGGCAGAAAGCAAAGTCAAAACCTTTTCTGAATCTAATTAGGACAATCGAAAGTACAAACTTCAATTTTTCTTTCATTTTAAAACAGTCTCTTCTTACTGCTGTAACTGCCTCTCACTATCACTTCCATCATTTATTTATCACATGACTCACTTATAAACACACTCTGGTTCTATCCGAGTTTATCATACCACTGATTTTAAAATTTCACACACTGCTATTTTGGGGCTCTTGCATCGCTGAAGATGTATATTCCAAATCTCTGCAAGCACAACATTAACATCCCAATAGCAGATTTCTAACATGGAAGCAAATAAAACACACAGTAAATATGCAACTAATATCAAAGCAGTTCTTCAGACCTGACCAAAGTGTTGGTCGCATTTAACACTGAACAATGAACAGGCAGAAGCCACTCTTTTAAGAGAGATGACCTTCCTAAGTGTAAAACACAGGAGAGATACTGATGAGATCCTTTTGTTAGTCTAATTTCACTGGCTCTGATAGATTTTCTCTAGTCTGAATAGAAAATGACTACAGAGGTTTCTACAGATCTCATATCTGAGCAGAGCAGATTACATACTCTTCTCAACATAAAGTTTGAAGCCTTCCTTGTTCTGGGGTGCAACAATCAAGAAAAAAAATCCACCAGTGTCTTCAGGCAATTTCTACCTCATTAGGGTGCAGCAGATGCCATTGTCTATACAGAAATGGCAATTCTTGGCTATTTGTCTTTGAAATGCTGTATATCATGACACCTCAAACTTTCACACTGTGACACATCTGATCAGCCTCTTTTTTACTGTATGAGTATACTTCAACTTGAAGCTAATAATAAACTTACCTCCCATTGAGATATCCCTTTTTTTTTTAAAATGTACATAATCTAAAAAGGAAACCTGAAAACAAGCCTACATTTTAAAATAAAATATAAAATGTGATTTCCTACCTTATACCTGCATCACCTTCTAATAAATGCCATGCAGCTGTGGGGGGGCATTTTCAGAAGGGAGGAAAGTCCTAGGAAACAAAATGCTTTTAGTAGAATTCTGAATGGTTTCATTGAGTATTTTTAGCCTGGCCTCTTGAGAAGCTCTGCAAACATTTGCAAAACTCTAAAACAGAGCCAGGGTTATGTCACTATCTTTGGTACAAATAATTTGCTAGGAACTATTTTATTCTGGCACAGGGATATATCAAGAGAGAATGCGTGAACTGGATTGTTTTCTTTTGGATTAATGTTGTTTGTCAACTGAAGGCTGTCTTTATGTGGAAAGAGCAAGGAGCCAAGAAGTACATTTCACCATGCCAAAATTAAAGGGAGGAGCTCAGAAATAGTATTTTATTACCTAATTAGTTTTATCAAATGACACAGATCAACTAACAGGAGATAACTAATAGGAAAAAGGGCTCTAATGAAAAAGTAAGTTATCAGCTGGATGCTCTCCAGAAAACAATTATCTCTCTAGGTAAACAAGTACTACTGTTGGGAGGTCAGACACAAAACACAATGAATGGAGGTCTTCTCGGGATACCAGCCCTCAGTGGAGTTGAAATGGATAAAAAAAGTAGTGGGATAAACTACATGGAGAAGAAGGGATGACTTGTTATTGAAGAAGCTAGTAACTTTAGATAAAATTATTCCTGACCTATAGATACTACACCAGCTGGTTGTTTTTTGGTTTTTTGTTTTTTGGGTTTTTTTGAAACACAAATCAAATACAGCTTTCCAGATTAATATCTCTATTCAAAATGAAAATTAGGACTACAATAAGAACAGCCACATTCACCTACTCAAGAACAAATTACCAGAGTAAGTTTTTTACAGCTCATGAGGAAAATGGCAGTTCACAGATCTTATTTTATCTTGATTGCCCTCCTAAGACTGGAAAGGATTATCACAAAAAGAAATACATAATTTTAGATGATATTCTGCTTTATCCAGAATAACAAAATGTTGTATCTGGAAAGTCACATGTACTTACGTTTCCTTTCAACTACTTTCACAGTTGCATGAACTAAACTAGTCAAACAATTCAAACTCATGTGGCTCACTTTCAGATTACATCAACTTTTAATTCCTAATATGAACCATATTTTCATGTTTCCCATTATTATTTGCTTATCTAGTATACCCAAAATAGAAAAAACTTATCCAATTATTTTAGCTAGTAAAATGACACCAGACACACGTAACAGCAGAAAGACATTTAAGAAGCCTTACTTAAAAAAAAAAATCCAAAAATGAGAATTTAATTGACTAAAGACTTGTGCCCCCCAGCAGCTTGAAGAGAAGCAACAGCGATTTTTACAAACATCCTTTGAAAATTGGGAATCATGCAACAGGGGAGCTTTATTATGCTATTCATTCTCTTCATCTTCCCCCTCATCCATCCTCAGTTAATTTGAAAACAGACAGGGCAAAGAATTTATGGGAAAATGCTCTGCCTCTTGGGATTCTGCAGTTCCACCTTTACTGCAGAGCTGTGGGGACCACAGGAAAATTTCATATATACTTACAGTATGCTGTAGCCAGGACTTCTAGATGCAGAATATGAAAGGAACCTAAAAATCAGCCACTCTAAGTGGAAATACCAACCACTGCCATCTTAGAACTATGTCAAGAGTGGGCATAAGATGTTAACGAGGACTTGGCATGTCCTGGAAAGGGCTGAGTAGCACTGCTGGGAAACAGTGGTCCTGTTAGCATGCCTTTCCCTGCCTGGAAATACAGAGTTACAGACCAAGTCCTAGTTCAGTTAAAATGTCTTGATGACTCTGCATCCAGCTAAGAGCACCTGCAGCGACAGAGGCTTCATCCTAGACTGTTACTCATCCAGACTGTCACAACCCTTTCCAAGGGAGTGCTGACATTCCCATCAGCCTGCAAATGGAACAGGTATCACCATTCCTCTGTGTCTCAACAAACTTAGTGGGGTATTGGATTTTGGGGACTCTACAGTAAGATAGTCCAGGAAAAATAAAAGAAAAGAGAAAGAGCACATTACAAGAATGCAAATCAGTGAGCTCATGCTGGCACAAACAGAAAGCAGATTTATTTGAGGAATGAAATAACCAGTGGATGAACTTATTTCATCTGCCATCCACCTTTAAAGCCCTGCAAAGAAAAGAGTGTAAGATTCATGGCCTTCACAAGATTCCAAGTGACTCCACAAAGAGTGGGGATTCTCTGCCAAAAACAGCCAGTCTTCACTTTCCTCCAGAGTCAGTCCTTGGCAGGCAAACCTTAATCACTGCAATATCCAGGCCTGCACATGGATGAGGTCACTGGTCATGATCAGCACATCAGCATGTGTGGTACAGATCCCTATGCATATGAGAGCCAGTTTTTCTCTAATGTATGATCATCCTTCATTCCCACAGAACAGGGCATTACCACTGTACTCTTTTCTTGTCTCCCTGCCCCACCATTGCCTCCTTCTTGTTGTTTTTTCTATTATTTCCCCTTACACCAGAACTGACTGCAAGGCATGGTGCCATCATACTGCAGCAAAATCCTCCTCGGCTCTGCCCATCTTGAAAAGACTGACAGAGGAGGAAAAAGTGGCCAAGCTATGACAGTGAGCAGGTCCAGAAAAGTAACCACTGCCATTCTCACCATGATCACCTGGATATTCAGTCAACCACCTTCCTTCTACCAAAAGAACTTGCCTGAACAACAAATTACCATTTTAACTGCACATCCTTTCTCTCACAGAAGGTTTCTAGAAGGCTTTGATCATATGTGCTGTGTACATACATTGAATTTCAAAAATGTTTTGCTTACTCTTTTTCTTTTAATCCTTTCCCTCCTGTGTCCCTTAAGCACCAAGTATCTACTGAATCTACCAGAGAACTAAGCAGCAGAGATTCCTGTACTCAAATTCCCAAATCCAACTTTTTAATGCTGGCCCATTCAAATTTATACAGCTCTACCTATAGCATTGTGAGAAGACTCTTCCCATAAATGGTTATACATCCCAGGGTGCAGCCAGAGCAACCTCCTCAGATCACCATTCCTCCACGCCTACAGCATTCCTGCAGACAGCTCCTCTGAAAATTATAAGCTTTAAGGCAATGCTCTCTGCACACCACCTTCCTTTTTTGTGTCTCCCTGGGAAGGTTCTGCCTTCCTGCCCCAGCATACCCAACACCAGACTTGTTCTGATGGCACAACGTGAACCCATCAAAACAAACAACCTGAAGGAAAGGTGTTCATGTTTACTCCTGCTTTTCCATAGCACACTGGTATTTTCAGTCTGGTCCTAGGAGTACTAAGGCTGGATGCGCTGCATCGCCAACCCATAGTCACAGTAAATACCAAGACTTCTCCACAGGGACTGAGTTGGTTTGGGAAGCATACCTCAATATAGGGAAAAAAATTATTATAAGGAATATGGGCAAGAGAGGCCATCCAAACAAACAAGCCTCACTTGACCAGATCACTGACCTTGCCTAGGAATGCAGGTACTGTACACAGGAAGAAAGTCCTCTGTGCTCAAGTTGCAGTTAACACCCAGATTCATAAGCTGTTTTCCACAAGAAAAAGCTGTGTGTAAAGTCAGAAGGCAATAAATCACGCTGCATAATGGATTAGCTTATTGTTTAGGACACACACACACAGAAATATCAAAGGCTTTTTGAAATTAACAGTGAGTGATTATGTGAGGCAAATGTACTGAAAACAGAGCAGAATCTCTTAGCTAGGGGTAGAGAATATTCAGCCAAAGGCTTCCTTTGACTCCCACTGCAAACAACGTGGTATGGAAATAAACAAAAGGATGTATTAGAAGAATGAAGACTGAAGGCTTTCCACTAACTTATTGTTTTTCTGAACCATTAATTGCTAGACAGCTTTCTATGTCACAATAGCATTTCAATTACTGAGCTTTTATATGATAAATTCACTGTACATTTTTGAGCATGGGCAAAAATTTTCTAATTATTCAAACATGTCTAATAGAAACAGTTATAAAGGATAACTGAGCAGTTGGCCCTCCATTTGCTGTTATAAAATGCAATCTATGCAAACAGATGATAAGCAATTAACAGGTTTAACAACACATGCGATTAGCTGCAGTCACATTTAGATAGACTGATTCTTGTGCACATTAAGTGGATTATTTAATTAAGTGATATGCATTTCAGCAGAATACACTGGATGAGAGTGTGTGCAAGTTGTATGCATGTTGAAAAGAAAGTGTCCATGCAAATTCATTACACACAGGTGGGAACAGTGACATAGACTGTTACTAAGGATTATCCGACACTTCCCATAAAATCTGATTTTCACTTGCTTATAATTTTGTCAGACTAATTTTTTGGGCTGAAACTTTCCACGTTGGATGTGTGCTTCAGGCTATTTTTTTTTACATTAGCCAAAATGGTTTAATTATTCCCAAGATAAAAGCCAGGAAAAAAAAAAAAGACAAGTGAGAAAATATTACTTGGTACCTCCTCCTTCAAGAATTCAAATATCTCTCTTCTTTTAAAAAGGCAGAGAGTGCATTTTAGTCAGGGAAGTGGCTCTTGCCAGGCCAGTTAAAACCAGTTCAAATCTCATAATACTCTGAACCTCTGCAAATTTGTGAGAGGTGCTGGTTATTTGGTTTAATGCCGGGTACCAGTGACAAGCGCCATTCCCCTGCCATTGCTGCTGCCCATCCTGCAGCCCAGGATGGAGGTCAAGGAAAACCTGCTGGAAAGAGGAGGAGAAAGGAGGTACATCTGGCCCATATAGAGCACTTACGCAGAAGAAGAAACTAGAATCCCATGAAGAAGAGGTTAAAAAGAAGAGGATTTAGCTGACTGAAGTGACCTGGATAATGAGTTTATAATGAAAAAAACCTGCCAGACAAGGTCACGGGTGGGGTACAGTGCCTGACTTTGCAAACTCTGTGTGTTATGTGTGTGCAGCACTTAAGTAAGAATAAAATGCAATTAAAAGGATATAATACCTTGATACCTCAGAAATGTACAAGGCCAAGCTAATGTTCTCAGATACTGACTATAACATGCTGCTCCTAAATATTTAGGCCACTTCATGCAGGTATACTGTTATTGAGACACTAAGCATACCCATAACTGCAGTCAGAAATAAACCTTTTTATCAGGAGAAGATCCCTCTTTTTAAAGCATATATAAAAATACAGCCCTGTTTCCATGATTAGAAATGCATATATAAAAAAATGAGAAATATGATTTGAAGTGCCTCCAACAGCAATCAGCTGGATAGTTCTTACTGAGTCTTTTAAGGAAACATGCCTTGGAAAATCTTTCCTGTTTCCTTATAAATCCAGCTATATCCAACTTCATTTTATCAGTCCTGGGGAAAGGACACAGGAGGTACAAATCATGACTGAGAACAAAACATTAAAACAAAACCCTCTGGAAGGTCAAACAGTGTGTTTATAGCTACTGTGTAGGCTGGTGCACACCTCCTTAGGCACCTATTAGCCAGTCGTACTAGCAGCAGAGAGCCTGTGGGGGCAAAATCCCCGTGTCTGCCTTTGGAGCAGCTATAGCTCAGACCGAGCTCCGGTGTGTTTGCTCCACCACAGCTGTGACATGCCAGTCCTCAGGGTCACCCTGCTAGAAGGCAGTGGCAAGGATAGGGCAGTCCTGAACTGCTGTCCTCTGCAGGCAGAAAGTGGGATGGGAAATCCGCCTCAGCACAGGAGAATTTCTGATGTTTTGCAGTGATTTTTGATCAGTAGCCAAGTGTTGGTTAATCATTGACCTTTCTTGTGTTTGTTGCTCAATATAGAGAGGGCATTGCACGTGCAACTACACCACAGTCCAGAGTCGAAATGGAACAAAGTAAGGCAGAAATTTTCTTTGACTGCGGGTTCAAGGTTGTATCCAAAGATTAGTCTTAGAAATATACAGATTCTTTCTTTTTTCAGTCATCAGCTCACTTTCTATGCAGTTCAGCTGTTCTCATTTCAGCAGTGAATTCCACTTTTCATAACTAGTTGATTATGTGATGAATTAGTCTTAAAGGCAGAAGATGAAAAGCAATGATAACTGTGCACTTGAACACTGCTTTTCTTCCTACCCCCTACAATACTATTTATTCCCACAGATAGAAACTTCAATACTCATTTATGACAACACTATTTTCATGGATTATGTGCTTATTAATGCTAACTTTCCTTCAGCAAAGAAAATCACCTTCTCCCAGGAGAAAGAAGATTTGCAATTTCATAATAAGTGCAGCATCTCTTAAGTAGTTCTAATTTTAACAGGATGAAGTACATTTTGTTTTACAAGGATGATGGAACCATTACACAGCAAAGCGCTGCAACCGTTTCAGAATGCAAACATTTCCTTAGATAGCAGAAAAACAAATCTCATTTTTGGTGAATTATTATTTTCTTATTATTTAAGAATACAGACATATTGGGACTTTGCATACTGTGCATTTAAGAAGAAAAATACACAAAAAACAAGAGATTCAGAAAAGTTAGGACCTTGAATAATTTTCTTCAATCATTGTAGTATAAACTATTAGTTAACATTTGAAGAATTTTGGTGATGAAAAGGAACACAAGTGGAATTTCACAAGAAATGTATTTGTCAAAGACAGATGATCTACTCTCCAGGTCCCATTTCTCCATTGTATAAAATTATCTCCAGTAGTACTGGCTGATGTGGCTTATGCTACCAATAATGTGGTAGAAAAGTGGCCTTGGTGGATACATAGGTTGTCCTCCCCTCCAATTTTGGGTGAGCTCAGTCTTAACACTTGTAACTCTGATTATTTCTTCCCTACAAAACTAACTCTAGACATAGTAGAGGAATTAAAATATAACTTATACAGCAACTTCTTGATTTATATTTGATCTAATTGCAAAACTGCCTATTAGAAACTCGCTAGATCTGGCCCAAAAGTCACCATCAACAAACTATGACAAAATGTGTGTTGGTGCACATAAAGAGAAAAGAATTGCCTCAGAAAAGCAACACAAAGCACCAAGTGAATCGGAAAGAGAATGTGAAAGGCAGAGGGCATGCACTGTAGCTCTTTCATGCTCTGGTTGGTTTTAGTGAGCTTGATTTATGTATAATTAACCATTTTTTCCCCTGCAAACAATTTCATTTGAAGCTGCGCTATCATTTTTACCCCCCATCCTCCTGCTACAGCCACATAAAGCAGTTCAGCCTAACATGGTGACAACTGAAATACATGGCCACAGCAAGACTCCAAACTCCCTATGTTTGCATAAAATCCGACTCTCTTGTCTTCCTCCTGCTCCTCCTATCATCACAAGAATGAAAGAAATTCATAAACTGTAACTCTCAGTCTAACAGAACCTTGGCCAAAATTCAAGCTTGATAATTAATTACATTCTGTCTCTCCAAATTCCCACACTAGGCTGACTAAAAGAAATAACTCTTCTTCCCCCCCACCCCAGACAACAATGTTTTATATGGCTAATGGACACAGCAATTCACCTCTGAGAGAGCTAGGAAGTTAACTGGAAAGAAACAAGAGATACTTACAATACTTGGATAAGACAATGGCAGCAGATGAAAGAGTACTGTAGTAAGTTTTAAGTGTATGTCAACACAGAGGCTAAATCATTGTTCTCTAATTACCCTTTCATCAGAGAATAAAAGCACAATCATACAGGACAGGCAGCTGTGAGGACCTGGTGTCCGAGGGACTATAACAGGCAGAATGATTTGGGATAGGAGGGTATTTGAGACAATTCAGGTACGGTTATGAAAAGCTGATAAATTAGTAAGGTAAAATACATTTAAATATAGCACCAGATCTCAATAAAACACAGAAGGCATCCAAACCATTTCAGTCTGAAGAATATGAAGCACTAACACTATACCATGATCTTAGACAGCCATAAAAGAAATCACTACCTCATGCCACTATTCAGTAAATTACCAATATATCAAGAGAAGGAAAACTATTATGATACCTGTACTGTGCACATAACACAAACCACTCATCGCGTGGGGATTGTAATCGGAATTTTCTTCCGAGGCTGACATATGAACACCATAACCTTAAGCAGCACTCTTACAAGATTTTATTGATTGAGTATTTCACACGTATTTGTAAAGGACTTAATTAACTTCTTTCCCTTCTGGGACAAAATGGTGTGCATCATCACTGAAAAAAATCACAAGGCAGGGCTGGCAGGAACGGTCTTGCTAACACTGCATGTATTTCACACTGACAAAACCGAGTGCAATTCTTTCTAAATACTGGAGATATCATCAATAAAACCTGTGTTGTTTGTTCCTTAATCTGTCATATTTGATGTCCACATCACTGTTTTTATAGATGCCGTGTAACCTAGAGGTTGTATCCATTCAAGAACAAGACATTAATATATGGTGATAAACTATTTTTACATTTGTCATATTACTACGGAGAATATATGCAGTGGATGTTGCCAAAAGCACAGGATTGTTCTGTTTCTGTTTAGATCCTGTTTCTGTTTAGTTTAGGTGTCTAAAAACTCTTCAAGTTCTAAATGAGAAACAGGGTAATTTCAATCCAGCTTCAGTTTAAAGCTAGTATTTGAACAACTAATTCAATTCCCATCCAATTCTTCATTCATTACACTCATATTCAATCTGTAGGGCATAAACTTCCAATATTATTATACAAATAAGGTCCAGGATACTACAAGTATAACATCCACTGCACACTGCACCCATGTGCTGAGGCTCATGAGGGGAAGAGAAGGGGCAGACACTGATGTCTTCTCTGTGGTGACTGGTGACAGGATCTGACGGAATGGCCTGAGGTTGTGTCAGGGGATGTTTTAGGTTGAATATTAGAAAGAGGTTTTTCACCTAGAGAGTGTTTGCGCACTGGAACAGGCTCCCCAGGGAAGTGGTCACAGCACCAAGCCTGACAGAGTTCAAGAAGAGTTTGGACAATACTCTCGGGCACATGGTGTGACTCGTGGGGATGGTCCTGTGCAAGGCCAGGAGTTGGACTCAATGATCCTTGTGGGTCCCTTGCAACACCAGATTCTGCGATTCAGTGAGATTTACTGCAATCAGTTCACAGGCACCTAAGGCTTGGAACCGTACCCTGGTATCAACAATACATGGACTGGGCAGAGATACAAGAAAACAGCTTAGGTAGAATAATTAGTATCATCAGTTTTCCAAAACAAATCAATCTTGTTCAGCAGCAGAAATGCTGGGTCATTATATAATGGCTGAGCTGAGAGAAGCAATAAAAAATCAAACCTTTCTGAGCATAGAAATGGTAAGCAGAATGTTTGTATGAGTGTTTCATTTATTATACTCGATGACTTGTTAGTAAGCATAGAGTTTAACATTAATTCTGCAAGAAAAAATATTTCAGTAGTTTTATATTTTTGTGCCTTAGATTTCACAAAAAAACCCCTAACCAATAATATATATACAAACTTGTACAATATATGATTTGCACATATTTAATATATAAAAGCATCAAACATTCTGTGCATGCAAACACACATAAAAACTATGACAAAAAAATACTTGTCTAAATATACTGTTTTCCATTACAAAGTGGAAAGGACAGAGCCATGAGACAAAGATTACCTCTACGCCGGTGTTTGCTTTAAACTGGACTGTTCTAGAACTATCATCCCCAACATTATTGGAACTTTTCAAGTCTCCAGTAAACATGTAGCATGAGTTAATTCCTATCTTTTATAGAGCTGTAATGTAATTTCACCAATTTAGGTGCAATTATTTTCAACTTATACATATGAAAATCAAGGACATGAAGTATCATAAAAAGGGTATTAAAGTTTTATTTTTCACTGAAGTTTAGATATCCCAATGCCTTTTTTTGTTGTGCTAGGTGTATATTTATACATTTGATTTAGAATGTATTATCACACAACACTCTGATCATCAATATTATAGTTTTCTTGCTTTCTCCTTACTACTCTCACGTAGGGAAGATTTGCAGTACACAATAAAATAGCTCTAATACTGTTTCAGTGTCAAAACTAATGGAAAGTACCACAAATCCCAATACTGTAAATCACGCTTCCTTCCTCCTCTTGGTCACAAAATGTCATTACAGCTGAATCCAAGCACAACACACAAAATGTTCTCATAGTGTTTTGCATGGGCATCGAGCCTTTTATCTACAGATCCTAACAGTCCTTAGAAGTTTGAATTTCAGTCTGCAGACTCCTCACAATACACAGCTAAAATATAATACAGAATAGATTATATATATACAGAAGATATAATACAGAAAAGATATAATACAGAACTAGATCAGCTGCCTATCGTTGCATCAGGGCACATAAAAGAAGTGCTTTACTTGAAATGGTATTCCCAGTTTTAAGAGGATTCATATATCTGCTTTTTCAGACGATGCACTGAACAGCCCCCTCAGTCTCATCTGGCAGCTCAGACAGATCCCAAGGGGAATTTATGCTCCTATACTCTTGATGATCAAAACAGTCTCAAAATAAAATGAAGAAGTTGCTTATTCACCAAAGCTACTCTTAGCTCTAGCTGGGTATCCTAAGCAGGAGGAAGACAGGCAACAGCAGCAATATATGGACTTCCTCGAACAAAGGCATTTAGGGTAAGTCTGCTCAGGATCACACCTATTCTCAGGGCTCATGCCCTCTACAGAGGCGGAAATCCCATTTATCAACTCTCATCCAGGTTGCCTCTTAGGTATGTTGGACTTTTCCAAAGAGAACATTTAAAAGAATGAGGGATTGGATTATCATTTAACATGTTATGCAGGCTACACCTCTTAAATAATCAACTCATACATAGATCCTGAATATACAGATACAAAATAGATATACTATAGAGATATAGGCACAATATAGATACTCATCTACTGACCCTGACTAACTGATCTTCACCTTCAGCACATATCCCAGATCAATGCAGAATCCAGGACTTTCTGTAGTGGTTCTGTCTGCATCATGAAGTCTTTGGTCACAGGTGCTAATTCTTCCCAGAGCTGGTGATAAGCCTTGAAATGCCTCATGCACTTGAGGAACAAAGACCAAACTACAGCATATCTTTTGGGTCTTAGAAGAACTTTTCCTAACTACTAAATGCAATATAGCTGTCTCCTTGCAATGCCTCCTTTTTTTCAATTCAGTAATGGTAATCACAGAGGTTATAGCACTTGAGCTTATTTTTTTTCAGCTCTTTACAAGCTTTACAAAACACTGAAGATCCTCTACCTTTCTCTGAAGGTCATGGGATTCCAAATGAATATGTTGATAATTAGGACAATACTACAAAGCATTAATCTGAAATAAAGACTGAGACTTTAAAACTTTGTAAGGAAATGTGTAAAAAAAGCCCAAAAACTCGCGAAGCTAACAATGAAATTCATTACAGTAAAATGGCCAGTCCGCTTTTCTAAGACTTCCAGAACATCTGAGACACTGCTGAATCTTAGCAACCTAACTAGCAACAGTCTGATGTAAGTGATACAGGTAGGATTAAAAAGCTTTCTTAATTTCAAAGAATATACTGGAACATCAACAGGAAAAGTGACTCTTTGGTAATGCAAACCTACTGATGATTTTCATCAGTAATTTCCCCATTAATTTTATATCCTTTGTCATGGACTGTTGCTGGTTACCCTGACTGGCTGGTACCACTGTAAAGCAAGAAGAGAATCAGTTTTGCAGATTTTAAGTCCAAGACAGCTAGTAATAAAAGAAAATATATAGACATCTGGATCAAGAATATCTTGAACAGGAACTTAAAAATGACTCATACAATGGAGCCATTAAATTGCAGAATTACTGAACATTACATACATTACAGAAATGCTGCTTATATTTTGTTTTATTGACACAGTAAATTACCAGCTTGTTCACTGTAACACATACTTTTAAATTATCTGCTCAGATTTATCAGCATAACTGGATTTATTACATACATGTAGACACCTGCTTTATAAAACATATCAAGTGTGCCAAAACGACCACATTGGAATCCTCTGGCGCTCATCCAAGAGGAAATGCATTGAAAGCATCACTGAACTGCCCTAAGAAGCCTCCAGTTGTTAGTGAAGAGATCACCAGCCAAAGTAGAAAATATTTTATGATTTGCTAATCTCCATGTCAAAAAGATTAAAGAAAATTTACTATATTTTGGTTGTCTGGCCATTATTACACAAGGTGAAGAGCAAGACTAAGAATTCTTTTCTTGTGAGAAGTGACTGGTATCTTTACTGTCACCCTAGTTCCTTTTTGCATAAACACTTAAGTTTTATTTATAACAGAGGTAAAAGTCAAAGCCCTTGCAATACATAGATCGCTTCAGAAAGCTACAATACAAGAATGAAATAGTACCATTATTAATAAATTTAGCAATGAATTCACAGGTCTAAGAATTATCATTATCTGGTTGTGACTGAGCTAACAAGTAGGAGTACAACACATCTCATTTTTGAATAGCACTGTCAAACAATTTTAAGAAAATATTTTCATGTGAGTGTTCCTTTCAAGATTTTTGTGGAAACTGGAAATGGGAGGGTTTTCTTGTCAAGATTTTTGCTCTGTTATGTATATGCAGTAATGGTGTTAGAGTAGTTCTGCTGAAGAGTTTCAAATCTGATATTTGCTATTAAACTTCAAACGCAAATCTGTGAACTTCTCAAAACATAAGAAGAAATAAGAAAATTGAAACTTGATACTCCAAGGATATCTTTTCCTATCCTAACATTGCACCTTACACATATCATTATAGTTACAATATAATTACTGCTCATTTTGCACTTTTACAAATAAGGGAGAATGTCAGAAGTCAGCATCCCAGCATCCCTCACTCCCAACATATTTTCTGATATTCATAATGCTTATAACCTATATAAGATCCTAAGGGCTTCCTCAAGCCTATTCACATAGCAAAAACTACATGAATACCTATTAAACTAAGTAACTAAGTTCTAATCACAACAAAGGTTTTATACATTTTCATAGAAATTTATACAATTTCATAGAAACCAGATTTTTTTTAATCAAACTGTCAAAAGTTCACTGACAATAGACTCCTACAGTTATTTTTTTTCTTTTCATTCAAAAAATAATGTTTTGCATTAAATAACAAGATAATACTACAGTAATCTGCATTACTCAGTTAATTTACTAAGGGCTGTTCAGCTATTTGTTGTGCATTCGATCTACATCTTCATGGCTATCCAAGAGTCATGCACAATCTTGACACCTAGGAATGGTGAATCCACTCTCCAATATACTGGAAGAAACCAGCAAGATGTGCCACATTTCCAACAGCATCTGGGAAACTTTATGTAGTCATAGCAAGTTCAAATACGCTCATTGTCCAAACCAGCAATTTAAACAGCCCTGATCTACGTGTACAGAAAAGGAAATCACTAAACACTGATTCTTTAACCATTTAGGGGAAAAAATATTATTAAGTTGTGTTCCCATTTAATCTCATTTTTACATAGATCAGTCTCAAAAAATTGATCTCCATTTCAGCAAAATCAATTCAATTACATCCAAGATGACAGCAAAAGCATTTTTGTCAGCTGCAACTGAAATGGCTAAAATCGAAATACCTTCAGAGATCACTAAAAACTTCAGTAAAAAACTCAATTTTTATATTCAATTACCTGGCAACTATCTCAAGAGTAATAGTAGTCTATTTCTTGCTATAGGATGCAGAAAATTTAGATCTGTATAACACTATAAAAAAATCATGTGTATAATTATTACCATATATATCACAAAGTGGCTTTCAGATCACTGAAAATTTTTATTAAACTAATGACATTGCTTGTAGAAGTGCCAACAGATAACAGTGTAACCTTACCCTACTGATGCATAATTTGAATGCTATGCAACCAAAAGAAATCTGTCATAACACCCCACACAATACAGAATAGTCAAATGCTTTATTCTTCCTGTCAAACAATTAACTGCTGCTTTTTTAGATCTGAAAGTGAGCATATAAATATTATGCTAACTTGCAACAAAATGACCTGGAATTCAAATTTGGATTCACAGTTAACATACATAACTTAAACAATCTTCTCCTGTAGAATACATAGTAAGTAATTAATTGAGGGAAAAAGCTAAAAATCACATGCCCAAGTAGAGGACAGAGTCTTTATATTCCTTGCATTGGACTTATTTTAGCCTTGTTCACCTTTTATGAAACAGTACAGCTTCAAATGGTAACATCAGGAAACCTCTGAGCTTCAAGAATAAAGGTTGGCATCAAGGAATTAAATGCAAAAGCAGTATTTTAGTTTCAGATGTGCTTTGCAAGAACTGAGTTTGCTCTTTTTTTTGTTAAAAGTGGCTGACACCCTGCATAGGAAACACAATTATTTTCAACTACTCCTGCAGGAAACAGCTCTGGTGGTTCCCTCTGAGGTGCTGTCCCTGCACTGGGATGGCCTCTCCCTTTTCTCAAAAGGAAGCATGAATATTGTGTACAGTCATCATCTGGTGTACAGACACAATCTTTCCAGTGGTGTCAGAGGTTGCCTCCTCTCAGCACAGCCAGCAGACCCGCATGCAAGTTTTGAGGAATTCCACAAAAGGAGGAGGACTTGGTACCACACCTGCTCCCCATCCTGCCTCATCAGGGACAAGCACCCCAACTGTTCTGTGCACCAAGTAAGGAGATCACACAAGGATGCTCCCCTGGGGGGAAAGGTCTGAAGCACAACATGCCTTGGTTTCAGCCTGGACCACCCAGTTGTAAAGGAGACAAATCCCATCCATATTATAGCAGGAAGCCTAAAACACTGGTCATGGGTCCACTACAGAGTGTAATCACCTTGCTGTAGGAGATGATCACCTTGTACCATAGGGATTTCAAAACAGTTATTGTATGGAAATAAGCATCGTTTTAATAAAAAAAACCAAACTCATACATTTTAAAATTATTTTGATTCCAAACACTAAAGAAATGCTGTGTTTTTCTTACTTTTCTTAAACAAAATGACTGCATATGCAAAGACAGAACATCTCTTACGTGACCATGAGCAACAGAACACTCTTGGCAGTATTTACCCAGTTTTAATCAGCAGACAGAGTTTAAAAAAAAACAACCCACAAAACCAAAAGACAACAGACTAAAAATCAAATAAATAACCTACCTCAGGAACCATAGGAAGCAGTACCATCTCAATGAAAGTCATGATTAAAGCTTTTAACTCAACTATGAACCTTCCCAATTATTTCCAGCACTGAGTAACATCCTGAAGTTAGCAGCACTGACCCTCACTCTTGGTTCCCTGCTGCAATGCTGTTTTCTGGCAGAGAAGGAATCTGCAAATCGGAAGTATAGCCCATATACAAGGCAGACTTCAAACAAAGGACCATTGTCACAACGAGGAGCCTACTATGAATAATCTCGTTATTGCAATCATGAATGATCTGACTCATGAAGTGTCTGCAGCCATGTTTCAGGCTACAATCGCTCGCTTATACACAAAGCACACCTGGCTATTTCACACTCCCCCAGCAAATAGATGCTTAGTAATGCTATGTGGTTTTATAAAAAGCCTGGAGACAGTACAGCAGGAGTTGAGGAAATTAATTCTCCTATCATTACGTATTTATCTTTCCCTTCTTTAGGAAAGGGGAAGAACGCCTACTCCTACCTAGCATATTCTGCTTTTCACATTAAGATAAAACACTTCAAATCATTCAAGATACAACCAAAGAAGCCTTAGGCAGCTCTAAGTACCCCATAATCAACTCGCACGGATCTATGCCCTGAGGAAACCAGCCAGGGTGGCCAGCACACACACAGGTCAGCTGCACCCACCCACCCCAGCACACAGGTACCCAGCAGCGCACCTGCCTTCGCCATCCTTGTCACCACCTCGGGCTCCGCAACACCCACCTGTGTGTGCACGGCACCGGGATGCAGTGACACACGCGAGGTGAGGCTGCACCGTGCTTCAAGGACACCCAGCCAAAAGATCTTGCAGTCCCTTAGAACAACCCTGCTTAAAGAAAATGCTGGTGACACAGCACAGCACAGGTACAAAGCCGAATGAAACCTGCGGGGGTTAGGCCACTTTTGATGGTTCTTCCACCTTTAGTGGGAAAACTGTCATTGTCAAGCCACTAAGGATTAATACTAGAAAATAAACATTACAGAAAATATTCACAGAAGACAAAAAGAAAGGTGCAAGTAAATCAATCTACATTCTTTATAAACAAGAAACCAACTCAATTTAACTGCAAAACTCAACTTACCAAACTTTTGGCAGCCCAAGCAGGCAGGAGTCCATAATGTGATAAAATGATTATTAAAAAAAAATAAAGAATTGAAACTTAAGAGAATACATAAGTGTTTCTTAGTAAGGCAAATTAAGCTTTTTTATGAGCATATTCCCAAGCTGAACACACATTTTAACTTGAAATAGAGGTACTGTTTTGTTAAAGCATTATGTAGATGTGAAGCTGCTTTTATGTAACTCAATTTATCAGAGAAACATGTTGTATCATGTTGTTAGAATATTATAGAGATAAAAGGATAATAACTGAAATATTTGCATATTTTTAGTACAAAGAAATAATGAATGCTAACAGACTATTTGTTGTCACATTAGCTTCAAACAAATAAGAAAACAAGTGTTGATTTATTACTATGTGTCTTGGGGCTGTAGGATGGTAAAATTCCACTGACTGTAGTTTAAATAAAGGTCTAGAAAAGTAATGGAAAAAATCCTATCAAGCTCATAATTGAGGACAAATCGGTACAATGTGAGGTGTTTAACTTTATTAAAACAATTAATGAATTTACCTTGTTTATTCATAGTAAACTGCAATTTCTTACATCTGCACTTTAAAGAAGCGTTGACATGTTGAGGGTTGCATGCCATACCCTTCAAAAATAACAAACCCACTGAATCTGTTCCGCAAAACTTGGCATCACCTCTGCCTCTGGAGTCTGGGTCCCCAGCCTGGGATCCTGGTGCTGCAGTCAGACACATCTCCTGGTACTTTTCAGTTCCATTTTTCATGCCACCATTGTCACTGTGACCATTTCCAGAATCTGATAATTTTAATTGTTACCTCCCAATCTCTACACTTAATAAACTGCAGATGAGTTTGTAGACCCCTCCATTTGCAATGCTAGCCTCAGTCAGCTAAAAGAGTTTTCTCCCCTCCCTTTGCCTCACTGCAGCAGGCAAGGTGAAGAAAGAGAGAAGGAGGAAGGGTAAAATAAACTTGAGCTTGCACATACACACATATGTTTACACAACACATGCATACATGTATGTACAAATACATATTTACATGCATACAGTACACATACAAATATGGGATGTATATATAATTAGAAATTAAAGGTGGAGCCCTGAATTCACATACTCAGCAGCTGCTTTAGCTAATGACTCCAGGTTTTGCTCCTGTTTTATATTGTAGCTCACTGGCAAACCAAATCCAACAGCTGGTGTTTGATTCAACAGGTTGGTTGCACCAAAAAAATTCTTCTGAAAATTCTCTCTGTTACACCTGATACCCATGAAGGGCACCTGGAAGGTGTGTGCTCACACCACTGCAGGGGTTAGTGCTAGGCAGCAAATGAAATGAGATGTAAAAAAATCATCATATACCCTTAATCGCACGCAGCAGTAGGATCACATTTGAAAGTACTTAAGGGATTTAAGAAATCAATTTTAAAATAGTTTCAGCTTTTTTTCAGAGACAGCAAGTAGATTAAAAGAGTGTTTATTTCAAGTAGTATAGCTAAGGCCCTACAACTCCATGTGTAAATATCCCTTAGAGAAAGAATTCCCTTCCATAGGTGAAACCAATTCTACTGTAAACAGATCAGATTAAACCAAAATGAGACACACTTAATTAAACCAAAATGCTGACACACTGCAGCAGAGGGATGAGGGTTCCAGCTGAGGGTACTCACAGGGATGAGGGTTCCAGCTGAGGGTACTCACACTTGAGACTGTGGTCTGAATGAGCAACTGCCTTTACAAAAAAAGCATAGACTTAAAAGAGCTTTTTTCATATTCAAAACTGTCAGCATATTCCCTTGTAGTTCCACAGGTAATTTGGAATGGCACAGATCAACCACAGATAAATAAAAGAAAGAGCAATTCCCAACTATGTATTTGTAACTATTTTCTCATTCCATCACAATAATAAAGTATTCTCCCGTAAATGTCATGGAATTACAGCATCTTAGACTTCATCTTAGAAATAACAGAGATGTTTCTGGGAAATAATAATACTTTTGGAAGTATTAGCAGGCTATTGTTCCGTTTATGTGTAACTTGAAAATTTTGAAATTTTAAAACTTGTAGAAGCTTTAGACTAAAGTTTCTTAATGTCATTCTACCAAGAAAAAAATACATACAGTAGAAGCAGAACTCCAAATAAAATTGCTGACATAGTCTTAAATACCAAGAAGTAGTGAAAAGTCCTGAATCTGAATTAAAAAATAAATTTTAAAAAATCAAGTTGTGATGAGATTTCTTAACCTAAGTCATTAGTTGTCTTAAAATTTGCAGCATATTATGGTTATTAAGCAGAACACATTTTTATGTGAGTGCAAAAGTTTGGGACTTTCCTCATATGACCTTCCTGGCATACTGCCAAGGCTCAGCTCTTGTTGACATTTAATCTGAACATAATCCCTGAAATCTCTGCGCCATTACTGGGTTGCATGGGAATGATTCCCCGACATACACGGAATTGTGCTGTAAATTTTATTTTCTGCTCATGGCTGTTCCCCTTCCTTACCAGCTGTTGCAAATTACTTGTTTGAATAAATATAAATTATCTATACCTTTTTTTGTTATAGAATCATATAATACCTAAAAGAGAAAACAAGTCCAACATTTCTTATTTTAGTTGTTTTTCTACTGATGGCTACCATATTGTTAAGGGAGTAAACTCCAGAAAACAAATAATGTTCAGCAGCTGATGAAAAGCCTGGGTAATGAGCTGCAGTGGCGCAAACAACCCCATTGACTCTAAACAGGAGCAAGACCACACTGCAGCAGACGGATGAGGGTTCCAGCTGAGGGTACTCACACTTGAGACTGTGGTCTGAATGAGCAACTGCCTTTACAAAAAAAGCATAGACTTAAAAGAGCTTTTTTCATATTCAAAGATGCCTCTGATCTCTGAAGCCAACTGCCTTTTTGTCATGAATGCTGTGAAAAATCACTGTCCAAGATTTCCACATCTGTGATTTTTGGCACTTGTGCAAGGGTAGGAACTGAGTAACTGATGTCTGAACAACAGTAACGAAAATGAGACAACACAGCAATTTGTCCCACAGGAAAACATGGAAAAGCCTCAGAATCACTGCAATAACTGTGGATCTCTCACTGTTTTCTGTGCACTCAGGATTTTACAAGTATTTTCCCCCTGTATTCCCTGTAGGAAGGATCTAGGTAGGCAAAGCAGCACTGACTTTAATCTTACTAATGCAGGTCCTAAAAGCAGTGAATCATACAGCAGTAAGAGCTCCAGTATGGGACGCAGAGACCTACTCATTGACCTGCATACTTAGTTCAGCAACAATCTAAGTGTCATTACAGTTCATGGGAGCTAGTGTCAGTCTACCTACATTTGCTAACGTCCAATTTCTGCCTGAAGCAATTGAGACTTATTTACTGAGTGATCCCAACATTTTCCCCTTTCCTATGCAAATTAAGTAAATAAAGTGAAAAAGAAAGATTAATTATTCCCTGCAAAAGATGAACTCAATTTAAGAAAGTATAAAACTATGACATATAAATCAATATTTTTTTTTTTAAACTCCTAATTTTCAGCAGAAAGCTCGCTTTATTCAGCAGGCTCTCTCCCTGTGCTTTAACACCTTCCCCAGAAGACTTTTCCTACACAAAGTTGACCAAAGACCATAATTCTGTGGGAAGAGAGAAAGCGCTCTGAAGTACTCATAAAGGCTTATTTTATTACCTCTAAGTTACTTCTAATGCTAATCTCTTCATACATGTAAACAAGTATCCTATTTCAAAGGTTTTTCTTTGGGTTGGGGTGCAGAGGACCTTTCAGTTCCACTTCTGCTCTTTAAGGAAGCTAAACTCCAACGAAAAATAGGAGCTACTTCTCCAGTCCTGTTTCCTACATCAGAGTGGCTTGATCCAACCAAGAGCCACTCAAGTCAATGGGGAGCTGTTAATGTTTGGGTTAAGCCATGTAACAGTGAGAAATTGAGAAACATGTTTTCACCTGGCCTTCAGCCATGCACAATGCCACCACTAATGAGTGGCTGCTATAACGAGACCTTTTGCAAGAGTCATATGTGAGATGAATTAACAAACACAATGCACACCTCACCCCCATCTCACAGCGGGGAAATATCATTGCAGCTTTACCATAAGTGTGTTTAGGTGTTCTGATGCCAGCCTACTGCCAAAGGAATTCACCGATAGGGAAGGGCTAGGTCTGTTTGCAATGCAGTCCTCCCTTGGGAGATGCATTTCACGGCTTCCAGCCAAAGCCTCCAAAACGCCTCCAGGGTAGCAGTTGGGCTGGAGCTGCCCCATCACGCCCTTCCACTGCAGCCGGATTTGCCTATTTTTGCAGTTGGCACCACCAAAGGCTACGAAAACTTGTAGTCAGCACAATCCCTTCCAGACTTTTCAGTCTCTTCAGCTAATAAATACTGAGAGCAGTGCATAGACTGGCAACAACTGTAAACATAGTTTACATGGGAGACTCTACACCTCTCTCGGTCTTTCTTTTTCATAACAATTTCTGTGTGACTGTTATCATCATGTCCCTCACTAGCCTCAAAAGAAAACTGCCTACCACACCAGCTTGTAAAAACATCATTTCACCTAGCATTGCCATAACAAAATCCTTTTTGCTCAGTGTTTCTAATCCCCATGATAACAGTGCTGGACACAGAGTGTCATGATGAAGAAAACAATACTGGTTTGAATATGACTCAGCAGTGGTTTCTTCCTTTGCTGCTCCAGCAGCACCAAGAATGGGCTCAGGAATTCTAATGCATGCTAAATGCATGCTCACTGAGTAGTCAATCCTATTATTTTCAGAACAAGTCTGTGCAGCCCACAGCTACCATTGATGTACATCCTACAAACAGTACACCACGTACTACCTAAATGAAAAATGCTTTCAACAGTGAGTGAGGAAGACTATGGTTTTAGTAATGTCTCCATTTGTAATTAAAAATTCAGACAAGAGAAAAAATGTCAGAAAGACAGCAATCAAGGATTATAAAGAATATTGCATATACAGGTGCACCTTGTACAAACAATTTTTGGAACATATTCAGTCAAAGCACCATCAGTGCTCAGGAATTCAATGTTCCTTTCCAACAGAGAACTGCAGATGGCTTCACAAACTAGAAGTCCCACGGAGGAAAGTAAACACTACCTATTTTCACATAAAGTGCTCCAAAGCAAGCCTGAAGACTGAAGTTAAAAAAAAAAAAATCTATGTGTGCAAGCAAATGTAAAACTGTATGTGCAATTACCATGACCCTGTGTGATAAGTAAATATATAAATACCAGAACAGTAATTACTTATCTAACTTGCTTTTGTGGGCCTGTGATGACACTGGCTTTGTGAGCTACTGCTGTATCTCTGCTTGCAAATGAGCTGCATGATGGAAGACCACTCTTGGGAAAGCTCATTTAAGCTTAGAGGGACTGGTTTTGTCGTGATGCTAGCTTGACATAAAACTTGAGTTGTGCTCCTAACCTGACTCTTATTCAAAGAGAAAACATCTTAGCACTATGGGGTGCTGTAAACTTGAGCAGATGGCCCACAGGGAAGAGGAAGAGGTGGTTTGATATTGTTGTGCATAACAGCACCTAGTGATGCAGTGAGGACGTAAACATTTGTATTTCAGTATCCTCTGCAAATGTTAAGCCTGAGAGAGGCTAGTCTAGTCTATAAAATGCATCAGAATCCAGAGGCTCGGGGGGGAAAGGCAGAGCCAGTTCAAATCCGCATCTCTACACTGTCTTCCCCCACAAAACATTGTTACCTCTTCAATAATGCCTGCTGAGAACAGTCCCTCTCCCACGCCATCCTGCCACAGGTGTCATCTGGGAATGCACTAGTTGGCACGGACCAAAATCATGTCATAGAATGTGCTAGAAATTAAACAATACGGACAACCATAAGATACAAGTCCTGGCCCTGATTAATTTACTCCTGCAGACAAAGCAGTGGTGGAGCAAAGTGGAAGTGGAGTCTTTAAAGCCCATCGCTGTGGTTAAAATACAAACATCAGAAACAGGGCGGTACAGCAGGACCAAACACTATGATTCCAAAGTTTAGCCCTGTAGCCACAACACGACCCAGCTAGTGCCACAAGAAAGCAGGAAGCACAAAGAAGTTCTAAACACAAAGTCAAACTTTTCTCTGGAAATAAAGAGGCCAGAAGATGAGCGCTACAATAGATATCAGGGCGCTGGCAAAGGCAAAGTGTGAAATGGATGCTTTCCAGCATTCAGTTTAGGAAGACAAACATTGTTCACAAATTCACTGTAGCCCTGCTTATTTTCCAAGCTCCTTAACTCATGCCAAAGGGCCTGGACTTTCTGAACATCCTGTTCTGTTTCCTCCACCGCTAGTCTTAGTTGTCAGTACTAAATGTCTTTATTTCAGAGTCACATTTTCTATCATTTTATTCCAAACTCCTCCCTCTGTATCTTTTGTATTTTACCTCTGGGTAAGAGTGAAGACACGCAGATTAATGAGAAGTCTGAACAGCACATTAAGTTACACCTATTGTAAGAACCCTTCTCTGTAAGCACCCCAAGGCACTGCATAAAAATAAAACTACACCAATCACATTTAAAACTGACAAAAAGCTTGCAGATAGGGGCATGCCTTGAAGCATAAAGACTGATGGTTAAATGAATTTATGATTCCCCAAAGTCTCAGAGCCACACAAACACAGACCATTTCCCCTGTCATTGCCTGGGTGCATTAGTGATCTCCTTGGATGTAAAGCTAAAGAATTTTCATGATGGCCTACTGGCAGGAAAAATATTCACACCTGACAAGGACAGGAAAACAGTTCTAGTCCATGAGTAGTAGCTGGCCATTTCAGGGATTTCCTATCTGATGAACAGCAAGTCCTCCTGCACCTCTCAAAGGTGGCTGCAGAACACACTTCTGCTCCTGTCTTTGCTCCTCCACAGTTGCGAGAAGTCCAAGGTACAAGTGGACTACAGCAGCACAAGCTTGGGCAGAGACAGCAATGTCACGTGTCACCCTACTGACTTAAGCTCCCAGATCCACTGCTCCTGGGACCCCACTAATGCCACAGGAAATGATAGCAAAGACCTTGACATGGCTGAGGTGCACCCTGGGTCTGGCTCACCCACCCACACAGGCACACCTCCTGGCCACTAGGGCAAATCACATGGGAGAAAGTGTTTCCCTTAGTACAAGAGGGAACTGCTGTTGTCACAGAAGTGCCAGGAAGCCTGTCACATGGACACAAAACGGTCCACCTGTTTCCCCCTGCTCTGCCATAAGACTTCCTATCTTGCTTCCTTCCTTGTCTTTCCCACGGCAGGCAAGGCTGAGACCAAAGCATGCAGTCAGAGTTACAAAGGAACCAACTGGTAATCTTATTTGCCTTAAAACAACTGCATTTCTACACTGGCCAGTTCCAGTGCTCAAGCAGCCATGGGGCACAGCAGATGCTCCCACAGGAACCTTACATCTCAATGGCACCTTCAAAGCACCCCAGAAAGGAATATGGATGACCCTGCACTTGGTCTCAAGGTCTCAAGGTCATCAGGAGCTGCTGCTGGCTGTCAGTACCTATGTCATGAGACCGAGCAGCAAAGCTACAAGCAGCAGGCACAATCCCACTGTGCTCCAATCCCCCATGCCCTCCATATAACCCTTTTATTGGAATCCTTCTGTGCAGCTCCTCATTCGTAGCTACTGGGCTGATCATGCTGCTGTCTGGAAAGCATCACTCGTGTGTAAAGTTCCCATGTAACTACTTCATCTTGCCCTGCCATTTTGAGGCAGAAGTGGTTAAAGCAATATACAGATAATCAGCTGGCCCTTGTGGAGATTTATTTTCCTTTCTTGAGATAATTCAGAATAGAACTATGTGATGCACTTGCAGTCTCTTCAAACAAGTAGTGTTGGAAAACAGCTGTGGCCTGCAAACCTTAACAAACAGTAGTGTGTCTTACATTACATTCAACCCTACTTTAAAATTACATCCTTATTAACACACACACAAAAGAGGAAAAGGATGTAACACAAATTAAAAGTGAATAGGAGGCTGCAGTTTCAATAGTGAATTCAAGCTAAGGCCTGAGTGCCATCAAAACTTATATCTGTTCCCAATTACTTTGTGTGCAGCTTAGGTGACCACCAGCACATGAACATTCTAAAAATTGCGGAATTAAAAAAAAACACAATTAAAAATTCTTATGTCTGCCAACATAGTGACAATTTGTGAAGAGCATTGACTTTAGTAAGTTAGCTAAAACAGAGCTACAAATTTAGGAGGGGGACAGAATAACATCAACGTAGGAAGAACAGGAGGTCCTCAACAATGCTGGAATCAGATTTTGAAACCAACTTAGGCCTATGTATTTGAAATCAACCAAAAAAACAAAGCTGATGTATCAGTTAAGAAGGTCTCGACGGACAAGACTTCAGGCTCACACTGCTCAAATAAGGAACACTTTCTTTACTATCTGGCTTAGAAATCACTTGGATTCCAAAGTGGCCATCTAATGGCCAACAGGAAAGCAGGGAAACTATTTTAAGTAAGCATCACTAAAAATAAAATAGGAGATGCAATGAAAGGAAAAAAGAGAAAGTGGTCAGTGATAAATACAGTAAAAAGATTTTTCTATTTATACTTTTAAGGCTATTTATATTTGAAAGTTTTCCTTTTGATACACAGACAGGCGGGCTTCCACATTCATCAGTCTGGAATTCATTCAAAGACACAGTATTTATAGAAACATGTAAAGGTCAACAGAAATAAAAAAGACATTAAAATTAAGTTCTGTCACAATTTGGGGTTACAATTATCACTTCATATTCAAGTTCAGCCACACATAAACAAAACATTTCCCAATATTACACTGATATGCATTTTGAATGCTCTCCTGAAATCCCGCTCCAGCAACAGGGCACATCGTGAAAAAACTAATGCAACAGTTTGACATAGTCTGACACAACTTAATGTTGCCTGGAGATAAGCTCTTTCAGGTGAACTTCCTGTGTGGGCTTGATTTCCCTAACAGCTGAATCAGGAAACCAGCACAGCATCTGTGATGGTAGGGCCATGGAGAACCTATACAACATCAACTCACAACAGAACAAATCTAAACGACAGAACTGGAGAGAACTCCGGAGACCCCTCAGAGCATCTTTCAGTACTTAAAGGGGGCCTAAGAGAGTTGGAGAAGGACTTTTTACAAGAACATGCAGTGACAGGACAAGAGATGATGTCTTCAAACTGTAAGAGGGTAGGTTTAGATTGGGAAGAAGTTCTTTATTGTGAGGGTGGTGACACAATGGAACAGGTTGCACAGAGAGACTGTGAATGCCCCATCCCCTGGAAGTGTTCAAGGTCAGCTTGGATGGGGCTCTGAGCAACCTGGTCCAGCGGAAGGTGCCCCTGCCCAAGGCAGAGGGGTTGGAACTGGATGATCTTTAAGGTCCCTTCCAAACCATTCTATGATTCCATAACTGAAGAGGAAAGGATCCATGAGTGTGCGATGAGTGCTGAAAGACTGATCATATGCTGGAGGAGAACTGCCAAAATACCCTGCACAGTCCTCTCCAAAAATGTTGCATTTGGCTTTTCAGAATATAAGGCGTCTAAAAGGAAAGTGCAACTCCTCTTGCTCATCTCTAAAGTTCTTCACAAAATACCGACAGTGCATCTGGTTATGAACAGGTCACATTCATGAACTCATTTAGAAAATGTGAGCTAAGATGCATGCTGCTTCTAGTAACCTGGATGATCTAACTTTAGTTTCAGAGTCAACTGACTGCTTTCGGCTAAAATTAAAATCCGTTATTAACTTTGCTCAAGTGTCAACACTGTTTAGCTTAATTACCTAGCTTTCCTCTCTACCAGTCCCTTCCCTTATGGATTTATTAAGGAACTATCTTATTGTGCCTCAGGTTTTACTTTACTAGCCTGCTCTGCTAAGATAAAGGCTCTCAGAAACGCTTTTCTTGCTGTACCTGTTCCAGTTGGAAATCGTTCCTGAATTCAAAATTCAGAACAACACATGAAATTTGATTTTGTGCATCTTTCTACACTGGCCATAAAATTTCCATGTCTCCATCACCTTCAAGTTACATCTATTCCATTCGAGATCCACCTTTATCTTATCCATTTAGGTCTAGATATTTGCCTCATTTTGATACAAGTTTCAAGAAGTTTTTAAAATATTTTCTGTACTTTTAAATGTTTGGGCTTTTTAGTCCAGCCAACTTAACTACCTACCAACCTCACAACCTTATTTCCTTAATTTCACAGCCTGGTCTTCTGTTGGAAGGAGTGTTATTTACGGACCTATGTTTGCTTATGCTTGTATTACGTTTAAATGGAACTATCTAAATGCATGCTTCATACAAACTTACTTTGTATAACCAACTCTTCTATAATGTCAACATGCTACATAAAAACAATATTTGAGAGTACATCAACATCTTAA
The DNA here is from genome assembly GCF_003945725.1 of Corapipo altera. NCBI lineage: Eukaryota > Metazoa > Chordata > Aves > Passeriformes > Pipridae > Corapipo > Corapipo altera. The sequence continues at coordinate 17,312,051 of NW_020884880.1, forward strand.
TTCAGCAACATTTTTAAGAAGAAATCATATTCGCTGCCTGTCACAGCTTGCACCAAAGACTGTCAATGCCCTAAGTTTCCATGGGATTGCATCTACTGAGCCATTTACAGCTGTATTTCTACAAGCAAAATAAACACGTCCAAGAATGTTGAGGCCAACTGGCACAGAAAGGTGCCATGTTAGTAAAGTCTATCCCCTTCAAAACAGGGTGGTTGCTTTCAAATTGCATACTGGGAACAATCCCAAGATAACTTTCAAACTCTACCTGGGAATAGTTCAGGTGAGTTCCTGTAAGTATAAACCAAAACTAGGCCAGTGACAGTCAACAGTAGATACATTTGATTTCTAGGGCCTGGGAGTGCTTCTAGGCACCATTTCAGATATGCCCATTGCATGAAGACCTTTTCATGCCTGCGTGACCCTGAGTTCTTCTTGAGTCTTTGTACATCTTCACTAGCTTGTCACTCTCTCACCTTCCTTCTCAGAGACCACACCAGCCACAGCTTTTAGGAGACTTTTCTCTGGCTGGACATGATAATCTTCATTTTGTTCCAAAAGGGACGCTGAGATCTTTGTCTCAAGTTTCTTCTTCTGGACTGCTTTTAGCTTTATGTTTGCATAATGTTTCTTTGGTCATGGAAAATAAAACACTGCTCTCCCCCCAGATGAACTCTGCTGACAGATGTGTCTTTTCACCTAAAGAAAACGAGTCTTCAAACACACACATCTGCATCTTCCTCAAACCACCAGGAAACCCAGATCTTCATGGTTTCTGGGTTTCTTATTTTCCTTTTTCCCCTGATGCTGCCCAACTATCTTATACCTTCTGTCTCTAGTTCTGTAATCACATCCTTCTTCTTCCTCAGCCAAAAATCTTTACTTATCTCCATCTTATCCTCCTTCTTTTCTGGTGCCACTCTGGTGTCATCTGTTTCTCACTTTTTCATCTCAAGTTCTCCATCATAAGAGATCAGTCTTTCACTTGATTTCTCCACTACCAATTAGTGCCAGCCTCTACACTATGATTATAACCACATGCATCTGTGGTCAGCTCCCTCAAAGACCTCTCCCTTCCAACTACTATTTTTATATACAGCTGTGCATTCAGATCACCTCAACTGCCTCTTCTATTCCCTCGTGTCTTTAGCTCCCTGCCTTTAGCTGCAACCAAACTACTTGAATATTCTCTCTCCTGACTTCTGTCAGGTGACATTTCTATATAAAAATAGATCCTATCAGGTAACATCGAAGAAAGTAAATCTCCTTCTGTTCCTACATCCAGTCTCGGTGTCTTCTCTGCTATCCTTCATTCAGTGCTGCATCACTGCACATCCTTCCTCATCTCTGCCTTCAAGGAAAAATAAACAGCCCAGACAAAATGCATCCAGACTCTAAATTTTCATTAAATGCTGGCTTCCTCTGGCCACTGACTTCTGAAATTTTTGGCCACATTTGAAAGGTATGTTATCTGCCCAGCCTAAATTAAGCTCTCCTAGGTGAAAAGTTTTAGTTATTATCAAAGACAGAAGAACTCCTTCATCTCCTTCAGCTGCAAGTTTAATCCACTGAAAATAGCAAATTGTTCTTGCAAACATCAGAAAAAAAAACCAAAAACCAAACAAACAAAAAAAAAAAAAAAAAAAGAAAAAAAGAAAAAGAGAAAGAGTAATTACAATGTAGAGCAGGAATTCTTGAGCATGAAGCTTTACTACAATATAAAGAAAAGTGGATGCCTACCTAAGTAGAAGAAAATGAAAGAAGTAGTGGGAGGAATTTCATGTCAGAGATCATAAATCCAGTTTGAGTAATCTTAATTTTCTGAGAAGAGGCTAGGTACTAACAGATGACTCCTCATGCTTGTGATATAGGAAATATAAGTTTACATGAATCTCAGATACAGAACATAATTACTGGAGTTTTCTTCAAAATTGGAGATGATTGCAGAAGCATGTGACTAAAAAGAAAATACAGTTCAAGGATTTAACAGAGATTTTTTTTGTAAACCAAAGTACAGACTCCAACCCTTGATTATTCCCATCAAATCATGATATCATATTAAGGACTTGAATCACACAAACTAAAATGCACTTTATTCTTTTTTTCCCTTTAAACAACACCGATTTTATAGGACAAATAATAAGGACAGAGCTTCAAAGTGCATGTGGATATGTAGGTACAGAGTACAAAGCAGAGTGTCATCTCAAGTCTTTTAGTATATAATAAAAATAGCACTTTGTTTGAGATTTGGGAGCTTATCGGTCTCACCTTCAGTGCAAGGCTTTCCTGCATACCCAGGCATGCAAGAAAGGACAAGCAATGAACAGCAGGAAAGCCTTGTGCCCCCAATACTTTGGTTTATCTCCAGAACTCAAAATCCAGCAATGCTGATAAATGAATAAGGCACACTGAGACATAAACAGAAAGAGCATGCAATTGCTTTCGTGTAAACAAGCAACAAGGCATCAACTTTAATTGTCAATAACTGGGAGGATTTTCTAAGATGCAAACAGACAGTAAATGCAGAGTTCAAAAGGTATTCAGGGTTGGCCTAAGTGATCTACTTGCTGCTGTAAATCTGCAATTCCTGAAAGCTATGACATCTCCTTCACTGTTGTTAAAGATTTTGGAACATCTATCCACTATAAACACTATACTAATTATAATTAATTACATTAATTTTCACTTATAATTTCCACAGAGATTCTCCTAAAATGAAGCAAGCCAAGAATACATCCAAAGAAACATTTCCTCTGCCAAGGCACTGAACATACCTGGCCTCTCGATCTTGGAAAAAACCTATTAACATCTTTCTGGCAGATCACATTTATCTGTGGCCTCTGTTACAAGGTACAGAGTCTGACCCATAGACCCTGTCAAAACAAACAAACAAACAAACCAAAACAAAACAAAAATATTTTAGCTGGCTTTAAATTAGAGTAATTTTTTCCATTAACAAAAAAAGGCAAAAGTGCAGTCCCTGTCTCTGACCAGTGCTGCCATAAATATTTTTTAGAAACATGACTTAGAGTAAAACAAACAAGAGGAGGTATCAGAGTAAAAGTCTACAACATTAAATCCATATTTGACATAAATTGTATGGAGCTAAAAGAAAGAACAAGTCTTTCACAGTTCCTTCTAAAACTTTAGAAATCTTCCTCTGAATTCCCAGTGTTGCTTTGACTTGCTTTGAAGACTAATCCTTTGCCAGAGGTGCTGTATAATTGTTTATGTCTCATCTAACCTGAACTGGAAGTTGAAATTCAACAAATAAATATGCAAATATCTCCTAGTGATTTGTACTTGCAAAATATAACCCAAAGGTTTATTGAGATCCTATTTAACAATTTCCCAGTGGACACATTTCTAGCAATGGATTAAATGCGAATATGATCAAATTTCCTGAAAGCCAATCGTAAAGGACTAGGAAACTCACGTAAAGAAATTTCTGAACAAGATCCCTAAGATAAATCCTTTTGTTATGAAAAATATGGAAGAAGTATGGTTAACAGGGAAATGTGACTGACTGGTTTAGTATTCAGCTACTTGCCACACATTTACATCAAGGAAAAGCATTTTTCCCACCAGTGGAAGAATTTAATTACATGGTGTACAGGAAAAAGAAAAAAAAATCCATTGTGAAAGGGCTCTTTCACTGTTTTAGTCAAAGTGGATGTCTTAGAATATATCAGCTGGACAAACTGAAAATACAAAAATAAAATATGATTAAAGATAGTGTATCTTCACCTAGCAATTGGTAACTATGTGTTCCAGCCAGAGAAAACACTGGGAAAGCTACTGGAGGAGTTTTCCTTTGGCTCAGGGAACAGATGAGCAAGAGTTCTCCTAAGGCATTACTTACAAAGCCAAAAGCTGTTAAATTCAGTGGCGACTAAAGCAAGTTACAACACAGTCTGCTCCAGACTATGTGGACAGAGCCAAACTGCAGTATAATAACATTGAGGGGAAAAAGAGAGTGAGCAGAGAAAACATACCTTATGGTTTTATCCCAAGCCTGTACCAGATTCATGGAGCTGTCTCAAGCAAGTCAGAATATGGAGGCAGAAAAGGCTTTCTGCTTGAAGATTGCTCACCTAAAGAAGCACAGATTCTATAGTGGTGTTTTCTAGTGTTTATTCAATCAAGTTTTCAATTCCTAAGTAATAGAGACACTTTCTTTGGAAAATTATGCCACTTGCTGTTGTCGAGGAAGACTCTTTCAGTCCAATAAATTGCATCTTTCCTGCCATGCATTCTTTCTCAATTAATCAAATTTTTCTCTCTGTCACTTTACCATCCCAAGCATTTGGATCAAACAATTTTTACAGAACTGCTTTCTCCATGCCCCATTCCTACAGGAAAACTCTCTCTTCATCTGTCCTTGTACATTTCTCTATGTCCATGGTTCATTTTCCTTTATTTTCTCAGAATTTCAGTTAAACCACATAAAATGCATAAAGACTAGAGGGAAGTTTAAAAAGCCACTGAAGTGAAAAAAACAGGCTGGAATTGTGAATTAAGGACTGTTTTTTGGTCAGCTGTGCAGTTCTAGCTCATTGCATAAGCATGAGTGTAAAATCGTTCTGCAGCTTCAAATAACTCCTATTTGTATAATTTCCACTTCATTTAAGAATTAGTTGGAGCAAACTGCACTGGCAATCTAAGGAAGGCAGAAAAAGTTAAGAGGATCTAAATGGTTTTATACAATGGCTGCAATACTGTGTCAGTCAGAACCAGGACTTAGGAACCGGTTTAGATTCTTTGTTGTGAAGGTGATGAGGCACTGGAACAGGTTGCCCAGAGATGCCCCATCTCTGGGAGTGTTAAAGGCCAGGTTGGATGGAGTTTTGAGCAACCTAGTCTAGTGAAAGATGTCCTTGCCCATGGGGGAAGGGGTTGGAACTAGATGATCTTTAAGATCCCTTCCAACACAAGCCATTCTATGATTCTATGATCCTATAAGAACAAGAAGTGACTTTTTTCTCTTCTGTTATTATTTTATGTTCTGTTAATTATTTTATTTCAAGGAAGCAAAGAATAATAAAATTTAAACATAATTATATGAATGCTAGTACATTTTTACAGCAGTCTTGTGTTTAACCTCAGTCTCTTCCCATACGTGAAAGCTGCAACCATAACCAACTTTTGGAAACACAGAACATCAAATCCACCCATGCAGAACAGGAATACACCAGGGTCAGCCTGCCATTTTCCCACTGAGGACAGAACTTGCTGAAAGAAGTGAGCACTCCCTGTCATTTTCACTTAGCTTTTGCTGCCAGCAAAGCTGGAGCTCTTCCTATAAATCTAAGTATTTTCCAATCAGTTAGTTCTCAGAAATGGAATTTTGGACTGGAAAAAGCACAACCCCCTATATCTCAAGAAAATCAGAGCTGGTGAACATGTGGATGGGCTAATACTGTCATTGTATTTTAAAGAGGTTGTACACTAAATTTTTTACTACCCCGTATTAAACCCACCCTGTAACTGAAAAGTAAAGCTCTCTGAATCAGCCCCAATCAGGAGGTGAGACTAATGGTGTCTATGGTTACCATCTTAACATAAAGAAAGTCAGAAATGTCAAAACTTGTCATAATTGCTCAATAGTATTCTCCTTCTGTACCAGCAAAAATTCAGTACTACTTTTCCTTGGTTACAGTCAGACATGGCAGGGAACATTTTCCTTGTTTTCTGGATGACCTTTATAGAAACCTGCTGCCTTTCTGTGAGGTGCATATGCACTTCAAGTCTCACTTCAGAACATACAATTTCCCTCCTGAAATTGTATTATTTTACCTTTACTTCTGGGCCTTTTCTGTGATAATTATATCACAGAAGGGATGACTGATTTATAAATTAATTTGTGAAAGGACAATGAAAGATGCTGGTGGCTAGAAGGATGGGAACAAGTTTCTAATGGATCAAAAGAGAGAGCATTAATGAACAGATGTGTCCTGAAAGGTTTTCTTAAATGCAGGCATGATGATTGTCTCAAGACTGATCCATTACAAATACAGGTCTGCCCACCATAGTACCAGGGAAGAGCTCTTACTGTCTCTTGAGCAGAAAGGGAAAACAGCAGAAGCCTCAGTCAGCGGTTCACATCGGAAAGAAAAATAAGGTGGACTCCATTCAGTCCTTGCTCCCTCTGCAAACACAGGAGGAGCACAAAATTTAAGTGCTTGTCTCCCATCCTTCTGTCTGATTAGGATCATGGGAGCTGCAGCTTTCATAGGAAGCCCACAAGAGAGTTTCTGTCCTCTAAGGGCCAAACTCTGCCACTGTGCTTGACAGAGCAGCTCAGATAAGAAATATTCCCTGCTCACAATGTTCTTTTGTACTACAAAGTGAGCCCCTGAATGAAGAGCCCAGTAGATCACATAATATCAACGAATTAGAAACTAACCAGTAAGTGTGACTCTACTCTAGAGCCACTAGACTGTTCCTTTCAGTCATTGAGTTGGGCTGGCATGGTCGAGGCAGCTTTGTGACTGAAAAGTAAAGCATTTCAGGCTGCAATTCTTCTTCTTCTTCTTCTTTTTTTTTTTTTTTAATGTAATTGTAACTGATCTAGTTCACCATACAGCTCAAGTCGATCAAACACAGATGCTAGCTTGAAGTTAGTTTTACATTTATCTTTTTGGGTTCTTTTCCTTTTTCAGCGAGAGGGACTTTTTAACTTTGCAATGAAGTGTTTTCTGTCAGAAACAAAATCAGCCATCAGTCCTGGCTGGCTGCACCTATAGTCCATTAAAAAAATCTCTAGGATATACATGCATTTTACTTTGAACATTCTGCTAGATTGCATTGCACTTACTTGAGTAAAAAGTTAGAACTTCTCTCCCTGCCTAAGGGAACCAAAAATATTAGCACTGATTAAATATTTATTTTGTAGCAACATGAAATCTATCATGCTACAGAAAACTATTTTGAATTATATGTCTTGAGAAAGGCTGCTACTTACAGCTTTTCTTTTTACTAAGCTAAACATTAAAAAAAAAAGAAAGCTGGGCCAAGAAAACTCTGTTTTGCTTTGGCAAAGCATCAGACGGCACCTTCTGGTTTGCCAACATAGGCAGAATCTTATCTAACTGTGGGATATGCTTGGATTTACTACCTATTAGCGAAACTATTAAGAAGCACTGAAAGGTTCCAGCCCCTTTTACGTATTCTCAGTCAAATCTCATTAGCCTGCATGCTCTCAGTTTGCACACAAAAATACAGCAGTCTTTTTCCAACTCTCAGGGAAAAATTAATAGGACAGTGTTAAATCTCATATTACAAGGACTTCATTACTTTTACAAGCTATGATAAATAATTAAACTGTGCTTGTCAAATAACTGATTAGAGAACATTTTGTGCCGTGGTGTATGTTTTTACTGTTTGTTTACCTCAGCTGACAAAATTAAATCACTTACAGAGTTTCCTGCACAACACTGCAAACTGAGACCCTAAACCTGGAGTGAAGAAGAGCTACAGGACTCAAAGGACAAGTGTATATAGGATGTGATTAAAGAAAGAGAACAGGATTAAAGGCATAGATGGGGAAACTGAAACAACAGAACCAAAGCTTGCTCTGAGAGAACAACCTAGAAGCAAATCTAGCTAACACCATCTAGATCTCTAACAGTTTCTAGACAGGCTTTTATCCCTTACAATGAGCAAGAAAACAGAAAATGGATACATATTGCTTAGAGAGATTAGTACTTATAATATTGAGCCAACATTGACTTTCCCAACCTTTAATTTACCTTCTTATCCACATTTTCACAGTAATATATTAGTGGGGGTGGGGTGGAGGCAGGGAGAGGCTTTGACTAATGCCAGTAGCAGGGTACAGTGATCTGAAATATTCTTTCAGGGCTGAAATAGAGGTTGAAATATGTGAAAAATGGAAAAGGTCGAAAAATTAGACTAGCAACCTCCCCTCCACCACATCCATAAGACAAGGCTATTTCTGTAATGCCAAAAGACAAACAGAATTTCTGACTCAGCGCATGTTGTCCTACCTGCCTCTCTTCTCCACAGGCAAGTCTCTGGAGCCCACTTCATCCAGTGGGACAATCCACATAGCCAAATGAAGGAGATGTAGTCAAATGAACAGCTGCCTCTCCTGCTGATGGGAATTGATCTGTTTGACCAACCTGGCAATTTTTCCAATTTACTCTTCTAAAGGTTACTCAAAACCAAAAACCGTCTGGCTGTAAATCTCCTCTGGTAGCAGCCAGACATATGCTGTACCAGCTTGCTGCTACCGGAGCCTCATCCGCCCTCCCAGGGCTGCAAAAACCAGCAGGATCTGCTGTCCTGAGCATCATTATGATGTTCAAGTTGGATTCTGTCAACAAGACCATACACACAATTTTTTAAATGTACTAGTCACCAAAAGCCACATTTCCATTAAGCGGGAGAGAACATTCCGGATGCTCCCATTCTCTCACGGCAGCAGAATTTCCCTGAATCAACACTTTTTGCAGAGTTATGTAACAGTGAGCACAGCACGCTTGACTCTCATCTAAGCAGACATTGCGAGCACAGTAGAAGCACCAGGGTACTTCTTTACACCAAACTGGGCTCCAAGCCAGCATGTGGATTTAAAAAATTTGAAAAATGGTGTATTTATTTCTTGGAAGAGAGCAGCAAGTTACCCAGGCAAAATCATGGATTCTTGCAGAGGAGTTAATAAGTAAACGAAGTGCAGGAAACAAGATTGAAAAGCTTTCAAATGCAGTCAAACTGAGGTTTTAAAGCAAGTGCAGTTCTTCAATACAAACAGTGAATTTGGGACTACCAGTGTGCTGGAAATGCACCAAAGGAACTCCCCAGACCTCAACATAACTCCTCCTTTCTGTAATCTGGAATGCCTTTACAGCATTGCCTGAACAGAAGGAAAGGCCAAGGAAACCCTCAGCCGTAACCAAAGTCAATTCTGCAGGCTTGTGTACCACTGTCCAGTAGAGGCATTTCTTCTGCGGTAGGAAAGACTATTTTCCTTTACATTAATGACTTAGCCATGAACTTTCACACAGAAGAAAATAGCAGCAATGTGATGTCTCAAATACACTTATGTAAATACACTAATGGAGACAGCAATTTTCTTTAGTGGCACAGCCTCCTCCACTCCTTTTCAGAACTGAAGTACCCATGGATAGTGACTCAGTGGTAGCAAAAACATATGAAAAAAGGACATACTGAAGTTTGTTTTTAAATACTCTCCACAGTCAGTATTATGGCTATCAGGAATTTGTGAAAACCATGGGTATGTAATATATTTTCATGAGACATGGTGCATAAGAAACTTCATACTAAAATATCACAACTAGTGCCTAGTAACCAGCCAAACATGTTTGATTCCTAACTAACCAAAGTCTTCTCTCCTTTCTACTTCACCACAGCCACAAAACCCTAACCTACTAGCAAGGATAATTAATCTCTTTTTTCTTTCTCCAACATCTTGCCCTTCCTGTCCTTTCACTCTTTCTTAGATGTCCGCGAAAGCAGATGGAACCTTCACGTGGAGAGACACACTCTTACTTAACTATCTTACTTTGGGTTATCAAACACAAGGGTATTTCTTTTCTCTACTTTAGTTTTCCTATTGCTTTAGTCTAATAATTTTTCCGATTCAGGGTTAGACCATCCTGTGTAAACCATATGTACACATCAGTCCGAAGAGGGAGAGCAGTAGGGATGGTCCGGTACCAAGTGCCCACCACCTGCTGTCAGGTTGGGTATCAGGTATTCTGGAACAAAAAATCCTCTGATATGCCTGGGCTCACCCTTGAATTACCCTGGATAATTTTACAGAAGAGCTTTTATGCAGGTCTTTCTACATAGCCAGAATTACACAAAACTCTCCTGAATAATTTTTTATGCACACATTTAGCCAGCACAACTCTTAGCTGTTCTCCCTGTCATGCTGCTGTGGAGTTACACTGAACATTCCTGTAAGAGAAGCTATGCAACCTAAGTGCAGTAGGGTGACATAATTCTGAGCTCAAGTCGATGGATTTTTCCATTGCAAGATTTTGCACAGTAACTCCTAATTAATTTTGAACACTGAAATTAATGAGCTTATCTAAGTAGCAAGAAAGACCAACTGCTATCCTTGGTTCACCACAGTGTTTTGTGTTTCTTCTGGTATAAAATTACTTTTTGACCAACCATTTTAATCTATTTTCTGTTAAAAAGATTTTGTCTCTTACCCAGTAAGACAAGGATGCAGCTGAAGCTGTAGCTGAAGAGAACTGAAAAATTACTATCCTCCACTCTCTCTCAGTAGTCCATGCAGGTCCCAGAGCAAACATATAAGTTACTACTTTTTCAGTTTTGGGGAAAGCAGATTATTTTATATTAGGAATTCTACAAAATCTGTTAAAAATGTACCCTGCCCTTCCTACTCATATGGATATTAAGACTGGCTACAGAAGATCCTATGTTAAAGATGACAGCATTATGCTCACTGAATAACTGAGTAAAAATCCGAATTCATTCAGGACACTTGTATCACAGAAGGGATTCAATATGCATCACAGAAAAATTATTACTTTTCATTGAACTCAACACAAAGCAAGCTACTAAGTAAATCAGGTGAAATATCAGAAGATTATGCAGAAGGATGTGTCTGTGGACTGACCAGATAAGAACAGAAACTGGCTCAGGACTGGTCTGTATGACTGGAGCACACAAAATCTGCAAGGTCAGCAGCACTGAGTATCCACCACCGCGTCTCTGCAACAATCTGCTCAAAGACTTTTCAACCTTTCACTGCCAAAACAAGAGTGACCTGCTCCAGCTCTGATTTTAGAAATTCTGTGGCTGCCTGTACCACATAAGAGTCTTTGTTGGTGGAGATGTGGATTTAAAAGGCCTGAAGGAATTCTTATGATAATCTGGTCTGACTTCCTGCCTGGCACTGCCCATAATACCTCACGCAGCAATTTCTTTACAAAGCACAAGAACTTGTAACTCTACTAGAAGATATTTCAGAAGGAGATATAATCTTGATTTAATTACTCCAAGTGATCTACCGCATTCCTTTCTAAGCTTTTCCAGTGGTTAATTACACCCACAGTATCATAATTCCAGTGTGAACTCTTCTTCCTTATCTTGCCATGTTTTTGTCTGTTGGAGCCCTATTCTATCACCCTACACTGATATTTTTAGATACTAACCACATTACATCTCAAAATTCTCTTACCTGAGATAAATAGTTTGCCTGCTTGGCAAATCAAAACAGGGATTCCTGAATCCAACATACAGCAGCTGCAGAGGAGTAGTATATGTAGTGTTTGACTACAGAGACTGAAAGAGAAAATTCAATTCAAGTGCAAAGGAAAGGCACCAAGCATCTTCTTTAACACGCTTTTCCAGCTTTCACAGCACTCACCCACTTTTAAGACCTGGAAATTTGAGATAAATAGCACCGCGATCTGCATAGCTTCATTTTTAACCTAACTGATAAATTCTAGCTCAAACAGGGTCAGTAGTTACTAAATACTATAGTTAACTCATAAATAAAAAGTTGGCTGATGGAGGGTGGTTTTCTACTACCCATATGTCAAATCACACAAAAATTATGCTAACAGAATTACCTGGTACTTCTCTAGGCACTGCCAAGGCAGAAATCCAGGAGTGACCAATGTATACCCTCAAATACTTCCAGTTGTGATTCTAGTAAACAAAATAAGTAAATTTCCACTATTGCCATCACGCCATATTACTTGGGCATATTACTTAGATATTTATATTACTGCAGCATTCAGAGGCTCCACATAAGACACTCTTGTGTTAGGCGATCAACTACAAACACAGCAAGTTTAATTCATTTTTGCAATGTTTGCCCAGTTCTTGTATGACTGAATCCTGGTAAGGAGACAGAAGGAGGACTTGTGTCCTCCCTGGAGCACAGATGCTGATGAGCTCAGTATACAAAGACTGCTTAGAACTAGAATTTCTTCTGGCATTTGCTAAATCCCTGTACTACCCATGTGGTTCTCAACACGTTATAAAGTTCCTTAGCTTCCTTAGCCTTATTCCAGAAAGGTTTTCAGTCTTTCACACTGATTTGGTACAAAGAGCAGCATCTGGCCGTCTAGGACATATATCATATATGCACACATCTTTGCAAACTCTCCATGTACTAATACAAAGTAAGAACTGCAAAGCTAGATAGTCTGCTATTTACAACATCATTTGTCATGACACCTCATTACTTTTTCACAACACTACTGTTTTCTCCATTAATATTTCACATTTCTACTCACTTGTGGTTTCTAACAGTTTACATTTTGCATAGCTTAACTGCTTTTTTTTTAGTTTCCCTCTTCCCTATTTCAAGGATATCCCTTTGCAAATCAGGAACACAGTTTATGTAGATGTATCAACTTCTACTGGTTTAAGATGTCAAGGTTTTAGAAACATTCCTTTTAAACACACTTCCATTTGGAAGGCATTTAACTTAAAATAGATGCACGAAATCCAGCTAAAAACTCTGCAAACTTTTACTTTAACCATCGATGAAAAAACCAAACAGGCAAATACAGGAGGAAAGGACAACACTAAGCAACAACACTCCCCTTCCTTGGTAACCTCTGAATGGCTATTAAAATGGAAACTATTACCCGTGACTGAAAAGCAATTATATATTTCTGTAATGCCCTAAACAGGTTCATTCTGCAGCTGCCTATCAGAACAACTTGCTATTGTATGCCTAGTTATGTTATTTGACATAGATGCTTCATTTTCTAGAAAACACACTACATGAATGTCCTCACTTGCATCTTCACTAGCAGTGGACAAAAGGAAAAGATAAACACAATTTTTTTAACATCCCTTGCAGTTGGTAATGTTTTGAAAGACCTTTTTCTGCCTTTTGGCCATCTACTAGATGCATACAGAATCCATTTCCAGCATGCAGCCTGAATTATATTAGATATAACAGGAAACATTCACTGCTAGAAGAATTCACCCCTCCTTTATTTATTTAACTATGTAACTCATAAACTCCTACCATCACATCTCAAAACCCAAAAATCTATGACCTAAAAATCTATTTTAACAGCATATACTCTAAAATTTCATTTTCAAACTGCGAAAAAAGTGAAGATTTTCACCGACTGAGTAGTGAAAACTATAACATCTGCTGAAAAATAATTACCTGTAAATTCCTTATAGGCAAAAAGAAGTCTTCAAATCTATGCAAGTATCTTATTTTGTTTAAAAGACCAAAGAGTAGCTTAGTAACAACAACAAAAAAAAATTCAGTGTTAGACTCATTCTTCAATACTGCATCCTTTCCTATTTGTGCTTTGACATACTGACCCACACTATGTCTAGGGTCTACTCTGAAATGCCGAGCATATTTGTTAAAATTACCTCAAATTAACTCGAATATCTTACTAAAGTCAAATTAAAAAAAAAAAAATCTTACCTTATTAGAGCTTCATTTTCTGTTCAGTCACTGAAAAGAGTAAAGAAATCTGTATTAAAGATCCATTTGATAAGAAGTACTTTATTAAGTTATTATTTTAGTTTCACTTCAATTAACACCAAAACTATGGGGTTCTTTTTACGTAACTGGAATAAGTCTCCATTATTTTGGAGAGCTACTCTGGGGTGGAGGCCTTTATTTACTTGTCATCTTACTATGCTGAAAAAAACATTTAAAATGCTTTGAGAATATCAATACAAACAACTGATCTCACCAATTCATCACCCAAACTGCAGGCTGATTAGGCACACTCGATAGGTTTATTTTCACTGCAAGATGTATTTTACGACCAGCATTTGTATTGCCATTATTTTTATTGGACATTTCATATTTTCTATTATAAGATGGGTTTACATAGCAGTATGCCCATTCACAGTTTCCCAGTCTGGAAAGTTTTTTTAGAAGTAGCTATTTTTTGCCTAACCCCCAAACACGTAAGGTCAGTGGTGGTTTAGAAGAATGAAAGCATCAAGCCATTTCATTAAACACCTGCTTCAGCTAAGCCACTCTGTATGACACATTTGTCAACAACTTACCAAAATCAAAAAAACCAAAAAAAAGCTTTAAGACTATTCTGAAAAAGTTCAGGCATGACTCAGAACAATCAATGAATGTTGAGGCCTGCCAAATATTAATTAACCTTTCATTTTCTCGTGAGTTTTGTTCAGCCCTTTACAACTGGGGAGAACTATTTGCAGGCATCAGTGTTATAATTGGGAATTGGATTCTGATAATTCTGAAGCAAATGGGTATTTTTGCCACTAATGTATGCAAGAACAAAATCACAGCTTTTCTTATTTCATTTTCTAAATTAGCATAATACACAGCATGAAATAGAAAACAAAAAGACAAGTCTAATAAAATCTGACAATTATTAGCAGTATTTGTTGTAAAGCAGAGAAAATCATGCTGAGTCACAGGCAAAGCATCTCAACCTCTAGCACTTTCTGTACACTTCATTAGCCATCAGTCAGTATGGTTAGAGATTTACAGATGAAGGAAAAACAAGGAGAGACCTTGTTCATCTTTGCCAAGGACGAATTCGAAGCTTGCCCTCAAAGCATGTGATCAACACAATGGTTGAAGAGATGAATTCTTTGCTCTGCAATGAAAATACTGTGATATGGGGGACAGAGGGGTTAATAATATTCTTCTAGAAATGAATCTGTCAATCTGAGGGAAGCGAAGCTTAAGTGAATACCAGAAGTGTCTCTTCCCTCAATTTACAGTATGGTCACCTGATATTTTATGAGAGACCTAACAAGTGAGACTATTACAGAAATGTAACAGGTAAGCTGAAAGAGAGACATTCCTGGAGTGCAGAAAATCATGAGATAAATGACTCGTTTTGAGAAAAGGCATGAGATCCCATTTTTATGAGTCAGCTCATGAGAGCTGACTGACATTTACAGTGTCTGATTTCCCACAACAGAGTATCTGCACATGTGCACCTTTAAGGGAAAAGAATAACTATAAGGTCATTTAATTACTTAGTAAAATATATAAAACCCTCATGGGTTTAATTTTCTACAGTTCCTTCTAATAATCAGCTATTAAAAACGTTCATCAGCACCAGATTCATTCACATTTACCTATGAGGCTTCAGGTGTGGGTAACCCACAAGAGGTAATTTAAGAAAGATTTTGCTGTAATCAAGGGGCAGAATCAGTAGGTATTTTATCACTGGATGCTACGCAGGGTTTCAATAGGATTGAGTGGGATTTATTACAGCACGGGCTAAATCCTTCTTACTTTTCTCATGCAAAACACCCATTGAAGCGAGACAGAGTGCAACTGAGGACATATTACATCTCTGATTCTTTATTACTCACCTGTCACAATACTACAGTGGTCCACAGCACAAAATTTATGGGACCAGAATGGTTCTTTCTGGGAAGGGAAAGGAGTATCTTACAGGAGAGTCTGTTTTAATCATAAAGCAGGTACAGAGGCAAGTCTGAAGAAGACTAAAAGTCATCCTGGACTTGTGACAAGATCCACAGGTTTTAAAGTACAGTATTTCCATGCTACAAACACAGCACAAGCTGCTTTGAAGCATATTTAGTGTATCCTACATACTTTTAAAGAAGAATGAAAGCTTATTTTGGCAGGGTTTGTGACTCCCATAAAGAAAAAACCCCTAGCATGCTTCAAGAAATGATTTGCATAAGTTTTCCTTATCTGATCTAGCTGTTGATAACAGGACAAGCTATAATGAGGGCCATCAGCACCTCCCATCATAGGTTCTCACGGGCCCCTGCTGCCTCTCTAGCTTGATGGTCTCAGCAGACATTTGCTCCTGAGGACCCACTACTGTTCTCCATCAGGTAGCAGGAAGCTTCTGTCTTCAGATGATCTGGCTTCTATCCAAGTGGAGATAACTCCCACCCCAGTGTGCCCAAAACCACAGTGGGTAAGTGAGGTTCCAAGAGTTCAATGGTCCCTGCAGAAGACTTGTCCAGTTTCCTGTTTATCCGCCTCTGACACCTTCGCAAAGAGTTTCACTCTTTCGAAAGTGTAGGCTCTACACTTTCAAATAAAAATATGATACTTCCTGTTTATTGCTTGTACTTCATGCTTAATGCCTCCTTGCTTAGATGGAGGGGGAGAGCGTTACCAAAAAAAAAAAAAAAAGGACATTTTTGTTGCAATATTCAGATGTGTCATTTTTCTAAGCATATGCCTCTTTACAGTAAAATCTATACTTGCTGCCAGTCACCAAATGTGTTAACTCTGGACAGACTCTGGAAGGATTCTAGCAGACTGCCTCAAAGGCACATCAGTACCATTAAGTTAAACCAAGCAGACAACTGTCCACACTCAGTGACAACAGGCTGTGTAAATTCAACAAGGTATTTACCACTGTCCTTTGAATTCAGGTAAAAAAAAAAAAATCAAATCTTTCTGAAAGCTCCATCTTTTCCAGAACAACTTCTCATGAACCAATCTTGTAAATACTAAAATTAACACTAAAAAAATCTACTGACAGAGATTGTTTTTACAATGTACTTTGCTATTGATGCTATTCATGATTTTTCTCAAAGAAGATTCACCACGGACTCATCGGACCACAGAAAATCAATATTGCCAAAATGATCGGGCAGCAGAATAAATTTCCTCCTTTGCCACATTTAGAAAATTCCTGACTGCATGGAGTTCTACACATAAAAATGTTCCTTTTTGTTTCAGTCATCATTATTTCACCTCTTCTGTTTAGTGGAAACTGCAAAACTGAAGATGTGGAAACTGCAAAACTGAAGATACAGAAACACATCTTGCCATTAACTAAAATACATGGTTGATTCCTATAATGAATACACCCAATTAGCTAAAACAAGTTATTTCCAAATGATCCAGCACTTATCCAGTATGCAGTAGGAGAAAAGACATCCAGGTGCACTTGAGAAAATTTAAACTACATATTCTGCCTACGTTTTTGAGCAGATATCAGATCAGGGACGAGAGCACTACTTTTCTTCTTAATATTTTCTTCTTATCCAACAAAATCTTATTCATCCTATTAAGACTTATTTTCAGGCTCCTGACACCCATCATAGACATCTTCATTTAGAAAAAATGAACTTAAAGTTACCAAAAGACGAAAATCTATTCAGTTCTCTAGACAGATTCACAACCATCCCAGAATTTGTTTCAGTTTACTTTTGTAGTCCCTGCAGAATCCTCTGATGTTCAGCAGTCCACAAAGAGACTGACTGAGCAAAGTAACAACAATTTCCTTTTTCACAAAAGATGACAAAAAGCCACCCAGACCTGAAAAAGCCACAGAGTTCTCATTCCCCTGGAGCCAAGGAAGGAAAAAGAAAGGGGTGGGGGACCAACAATCCTGACCAGGACATAAATTCATTCTTAAAGACACACCAGTAAGTTTGGCTTTCAGTTCTGCTGTTTAGCAGCTCCCAGTAAGAATTAAAATGCATGTGAGGGGGGGAAAGAAAAAAAAATCAGAGAAAATCTCACTGACCTCCCTCAGCAAAGCCCTTCCTCAAGATGCAATGAACTCTGCTGGCACAGAAAGGTAACTTAATTCTTCCTGCCACACCAGTCTTGACTCAAGGCCATTTGATTTCACAGTTCCAGTACTTGCAGTAGTTAGCAAGTTGTGCCATGCACTCTGTAGAGTGAAAAGCCATGACTGCAGCAAGCGAAAGTCTAATCTGTGACAGGCATTCTCATTTCTGGAGCTCTGTAAAGCATGCCTTGGATTGGGCAGTGCTGCAAGGCAGCAGACAGGCCTGTGTGCATAGCCTAAACTCTGAGACCTAGGGATGCATCCTGAGAATGTTTACTACCAGTACAATGCTAATTACAATCGTGATGCGGGTATATGCTCTCTGCAGGATAAAAGAGTAGAAGAAAGCCAATGTTTAGATTGGACAGCAAAGACAAGATCATAGCCAGAAGGCAGAAAACTCATAAAATAGTTCCAGATAAAGCATACATACAGATTAAAAATTAACCACTGTTGCCAAAAAAACACACATAGCCCCACCCACAGCCATACATGCCTATGTATGACTGCCAAATGCAATGTGCTCTGTGCTCTGCTGCCCCATCACCATGACCAGTCACAGAGCCACCATCTCACATCTGTCCTGCTCCTCAAGAAAATGCCCAAAAAAGCATCACCATTTATTATTGCTCTTAATGACTGGCTGCCCTAGAAATCAGGAACTTCAATGATTTTTTTGGAAGCTAGTCCTCCTTCTGGGTCTAAGAAGTCTTAAATTTTAGCCAGGTAGCTTGGCCCAACTGTGCAGAGGTGAAATAATGAGGAAACAAAAATCACCACTGCTACCGCTGTATGCTTGTTGAGACCACTCCAGAGAATAAAAACTCACAGCTGCTTTACCGAAAATGCTACAAATAAGCTGTCCAGAAGCTATTATCTTCTCCAGTAAATGATGAATCCACAGACAGTAATGTCTGCAGTCCTGTTTTGCCAGCATTTCCATTACAATTCTCTGTTTTAATGAAGAATTAACAAGATTAAAATACACTTTGGCAAGTACACCTTCAAGTTCTATTACAGTACATTGTATTAACATTATCAATGTTAATGCCACAATTCTCCCTGACTTAAAAAAGGACAAAGATAAATTAATTTACTTTTAAAATAAAAACTGTACCAAACATAATTGTTTAAAATCTTCAAACTTATTTCTCTATTTTTTATTAAAAAATACATTATTTATGCCAGTAAAAGGAAAAGCTTATTGTTGCAATGAAAGAGTTTATTGAATTCAAGAAAACTAAAGCAGATTCCAGAAAAGGGCAGCTATTCTCTCTGTGTATAACATAATCATATGCCCTAACCCCAATTATTTTCTTCCTCTGAAACATATTTAAGGATTTCGTCTCTGTAGGGCCTGGCCCAGTGCCACTGAAAGTAAAACGATGCACATTGTAGCCACCAAGAAACCTTGCATTCACCTTAGACTTCAAAACCTTGCCTAGGACCAAAAACTCAATTGCAAAAAGCATCAGGATGTTGAAAACAGGCCTTCATATGTATTTTTGAACTACTGATGTTCATCACTTTTCTGACTATTGCCCAAAACTTAAAAAACCCCTAACTAATAGTCAAATCTGAGGGGAATCTTCAGGCTTTACATGCAACGTATTGCGAACTCAGAAGTATACAACCCACATGTGTTTATCCATATACTGCAGTTATCAGTGGAAGTCACTACTTCTGAGATTGATGGTACAAACAGCACCCTGGAATTTTCTCGTCTCTTCCTCCAGCTTACTGAACAGGAACCCAGGGAGCAAACAAGCTGAGACAGCCAAACAAGGTTTCATCATCCATTCAATCATCCTTAGATTTAGATTGTTTTACACCAGATACCTGATTTTAATCATTGTCTGTATGTCTGAGTAAGCATAAACTACAGCAGAGATCAGACTTTGGACCTTCAAACCTTTTATCGGAAAGCACGTATTTTTCTGCTTATAATTACCCCACTGACATGAGAATGATTACTGTTGTCTTAATTGTCCCTAGTTTTCTTCTATGGGATGGTTGAAGTAAAAAAAAACTAGTATCTTCAAGGACAAATGTGCAGTAAGTATTGCTGCATAATATCCCCAGCCAGTGAAGTTCATTATTGATTCTCGGAATAAAACATGACACACTTTGTTATGTTATCTTTTTCAGGGTGTCAGTACCAATCCAACATATCCCAGAACATAATAAAGGCAGGCTGTCACCAACTCATGACACATTCAGAATATGTATTTTTTTTCCCCCACTGCTTCTTCTAATAACTAAGTTGGTGGTGCTCTGTTGTCCTTGGGATGGTGGATGACAACCATCATACCTGCACACAGGAGTGCAGCTGTCATGGTAATTCCACCCAAACTTAAAGCAAATTCTATAAAAGCAGAGGTTTAATACATGCTTCTAACGATGGAAAAATATGGTGAACTGGTTTGTAGAGTATTAACTGATGTGGCAATGGATTTGCCATATGCAGGATGGAAGAAGTCCTGTCAGAGATGGATTAGTGAAGAAAATGAGAGCAGTTCAAATGTTACAGAAACTGAAGTTTTTAAGGTGGTTTAAACAGGTTTTAAAATGGCTTTTACCTTTTTGCAGAGTCACTGATCTTCTTCCCAACATCCCCTGTGCTCCCACACAAGGTGTCCTGGGAAGGTGTCCTGAGATGTTTCCCATTGGCCTTTGTTAACCCCTTTCTATTGGCTGTTGACCCTTCACCTGATGGTTTTTTCTATGTGACCCTGAACTTGTGATTGGTCCCCTTTTGACCCTCCTGAAAGCCTTATAAACCCCTACCCCACAATAAACTTCCTCTTTCTTTCGTCCGTCCCTCCCTGGTGGTCTGTGTGCTCCTTGCGGGGTCGCAGGGCCACGTGCTGGGGCGGGGGGAAGGGCATTCACCTCGCAGGTAATGGGCTAGCAGCCTAAAGCCTGGAGGTCTCCCCCATTCCCACTAATCCGTCGGAAACTGGTTTGTCTTTGATTTTAGGATCTTTTTTTGTTACATTTCTTTCTCCTACTTTTTTCCTACCTGTATGGCACGTGCCTTCATTTAAGTCCTAAGTATAGCACGTGTCCCAGTAAATTGTCCCAAAGCAGCTGAGAACTGTGGCATAGACTGCATGATTTGAGCAAGAAATATCTCCTTAAGCTTGCATACATTTTGAAAGATATGATAAATACCCAAAGAATAAATAAAATGGAAATCTGACATTTGAAAGTCAGTGGAAGCAAGCTTAAAGAGAAGAGTAATTTCTTCTTATTTATGGTACTGTAAAGATTTTAAGGTATATTGTACAAAAATGCTGTATGATCATCAGGCAGCAATTCTGCTGGGAAGTGCTTTTCACATGGCAGTTTTGGTTCCCTATATAAGAAACAGACAATGAAACAGAAACTGGTATTTCTAAGAAGGGCTTTGGAAATCATCTCCCTATGCCCAGTATATAGAGCAAACATAAACTTTCACTGAAACAAAGTTATATTTCAGTAGTGTCTGCAGCTGCCTAACTTCATCTTCTCTGAAGACGTGGTGGAAAACACTGTTAGTGACAATGACATCATTTGCTAGTGATAACCAACTATGACTAAATACAAAATATTGTTGAATCAAGGTTTTCTGGCTGAGCTAACAGGATAAAAGTCTTAAGAAATTATATTTGCGTTATTTTGTGGAGCTAAGGTCAAGCATGCTGAAGCTCCCAGTTTTTTTTGAAAGGTTGATTTGGGATAAACTCCAATTAAGAGACAAACTGACAGATTTAGACATTTGTTTAGGAACTATGTAGCAATGTATCAAAGCCAATCCACTGGAATTGTCTTTTATGTTTATTTCTACCAAATGAAATCAGAATTAAAAAAATCTATCAAAGTACTCAAATTCAAAACTGCATTCAAGCACATTGAAAACCTTTGAATGCACAACCAGCAGGAAAGGGGAAAGTGGTATTTTCCCCACTTTGGATGCTCCATAAAAAAAGGCTTCATTTACACGTCTGTATTTTTAGAAAGATGGTATATTTGCTGCTTTCTTCCCCCAGTATATCTCGGATAACATTCAGCTGCCAGGTTTATGAGGTATTTGCAATTGTAACTTAACAGACAAATCCTTTGTTATAAAGAGAGAACAAATAATGGGGATTTAAAAAGCTGTAATTACAGCAAGAGGGTTTATGCATAAGGATATATTAAAAGAAATACTATACTCAACATAACTTTTTTAAAGAAATCCTCTGAGCATTATCACCACTTACACTAAGGACCCTTTTATAATGTTTCCATAAAAAGGATTCAAAATGCTTGTCATCCCTAAAGGATGCCTGCAGACTCTGCCAAGCTCTCCTACATAGGCTGAAGTTGATAGCATATACCTGTTTTACGGTTAGCAAATTATGATGAACGAGCACAGCAAACTTTGAGCCCAAAACAAAACACACTAAAGGTAGACGATGTACTCCAGCAACCAGCCAAAGCACGTCAGCTGCTGCAAACCTTGGCAGTGAAATGGGAGCAGAGACCAAAAGGTGGTGCGTGCCATCCCCACCAGCCAACACCAAGAAGCTGCACAGTTTGTTGCACAACAAGCACAAGCAGAACCACTGATCAATGAGCCCACTCCAGCTGTGGATCAGGCTACCATAAGGACACCTGCACACAAAGGACAATGCATCCACTAAGTAACACACCACTGAGGACAACGACCATATTCTTGCCTTTGCAGTGGTCCATCTGGTCATGAAAGGCACTTGGACGCACAGGAATGGGATGCCTCAATGAATGGGGGATGCAGCCAGTATTCTGGATCTCCCATTCTACCAGCAGCTTCCTGAGGACAGGTGTTCCCTGTGCACCAGAGACCTGTGGCTGGTTGCACAGCATTCCCCAGGGGACGCATACCAGTTAAAGTTGTGCCCTGAGGACGCTTTGAACCAAACTGCCAGCCAGCTTGTCCCAGCAGTGAGGAAACACAAAAAAGATGACTTCAAGTATCCCACCATTCTGAATTAAAGAGGATGTTAGGTTAGGTTTCACTTTAATATATTCCCTGAGCAGAACGTAGCTGAGAAGTTATTTTACAATACGGTGCACATTGGTTATTTAGTTATCAATTGCCACTATAGTTTTTGTTCTTGCTAAGTCAGGAAGATTTCTACATCTCCTCAAAATAAAACATTGAGCTGGGAATCACAAATAAAGTCAAAACATTTTGTATAAATTTATCCTGAGATCCTTTTGATCCTACTGGCTTCTTGGTAAATTAGAATGGGAGAATCTGACTGTTTTTCAAGAAACTACAGTAAAAAAACCTGGAATTACTTTCCCAAACATCTTCTCTAAGATCAGTAATTCATTATCATAGATTTTGATAAATCTATGACAGGTTTTGTAAACAACTGATTTTGTAAACAATTTAGATTTTGTAAACAATTGATTATTGATGTAATAGCAAGCAATTCTGTATTGGATTTTTAGGGTTACACTTGAACACACTGAAACAGTTACTAGTGCAATATATGACCAAAAAAAAAGTCCAGCTCAGGATATTCTATGATTCTATGACAAAGCAAGTGAATATTGCAGTGAAGCTACAATGAATCATAAATCTGCATTTTTAATTTTAAAAACCAGAAGAGCTTTTGTTATATATAATATTTCAACTTTTGTGTTTGAACCTGAAATTAAAAAAAAAATTTATGACTTTTGTATTTGGGATTGGTCATATGGACTATGTAATGGAAAAGCTTTATAACTTATCCAAATCATTATTTTATTTTGTTCTTCTGTGGTTCCAATTGTTCATTGTTAATTAGATCCAGCCATAACAACTCATTGTGCAAAAGGCATACTCTGTTTTAATCAAAATCTTGGACGGCATTTTGGATGGCATCTTTAAAAACTTGGACAGAATACTCTGTGGTTTCCTCACCGATGAAGAATCAAAATGATTAACTATGAACACATCTTCCACTGAATGCTGACAGTTATTATCAGGTTATTTTGATGAGCAGCTGCTTGTTTCATGGAACTATTCTAGATTTCTTCCTATTCTGTACCTGCTTTCTTCACTCAAAACAATAATGAAGTGAAAACCTGTCCCACAGGATACACCCGTGGTGAATTCCTAAATAATTTTTAAATTTCCATTTTATGCTATGCTGAAAGCGATGCATTAAACACAAAATACGACTGTGATAGTCTCATCTATTTGAAATCAGATCTTTTTATTTATGATGTTCAAATTATTTTCCCCATTGTTTTAGCAGTGAAGAGAAATGGCCACTGTTTGGGAATGAAACACACCAATACAGTCATGCTTACGGACTGTCTTCGTACATGCATTTTGGTGACAAGGTACTGATTCAGATTATCCTCACTGATGCCAAAAATCTGAAAAATGTTTCTTTACTAGGAATAAACACAGCACTCCGTTTTTTTTTCTATCAATACATAAATTGTCATTCGATGGTACTTTTGATTTTGGTGCTGCTGTTTTGAGAACCCTTGCTAGGTTTTACATTTTGCTCCATAAGATTCAGTTATTTCTTTTATGTCAGGCCATTCAGCAACTTTCCTGCTGTCTCGCCCCACTTCAGCCCCAAGGAATCACAGACTCACAAACTGTCCTTCGCTCTTGCCTAATCACCTCTTTGTAATGGAAAAAGCAACATTGTTTAGCATGTTTGTTGGGACTGAGCAGACCCTCAGCAAACCTGCTGATGACACCAAACTGTGTGGCATAATCAACACACTGGAGGGAAGAGATACCACCCAAAGGGACCTTGACTGGCTTGAGAGGTGGGCCTGTGCAACACTTATCAAATTTAACAAGGCCCTGTGCAAGATCCTGCACTAGTGTTGGTGCAATCCCAAACTCAAATACGGGGTGGGCAGAGAAAGGATGGAGAGCAGCCCTGAGGAGAAAGATTTGGAGGTGTTGGTGGCTGAAGAGCTGGACACGAGTCAGCAATGTGCACTTGCAGCCCAGAAAGCCAACTGTATCCTTGGCTGCATCCAAAGCAGTGTGACCAGCAAGTCAAGGGAGGTGATTCTCTTCCCCTACTCTGCTGTTGTGAGATCCCACCTGGAGTACTGCATCCAGCTCTGGGGCCCCCAGCAGAAGGATGTGGACCTGCTGGAATAAGTCCAGAGGAGGGCCATGAAGGCAATCACAGGGCTGGAGCACCTCTCCTATGAACGCAGAGGGAATGGAGGTCGTTCAGCCAAGAAAAGAGAAGGCTCCAGCATGACCTTAGAGCACCTTCCAGCACCTGAAGAGAGTCTACAAGAGACATGGAGAGGGACTTTTACATGGACATGCAGTGATAGGATAAGGCAGAATGGCCTTAAACTGAAAGACAGCAGACTTAGATTAGATATTAGGAAGAAATTCTTTACTGTAAGGGTGGTGAGGCACTGGAAAAGGTTGCCCAGAGAAGTTCTGGGTGCCCCATCCCTGGACATATTCAAGGCAAGGCTGGATGAGGACTTGAGCAACCTGATCTAGTGGAAGGTGTCTTTACTCAAAGCAGGTTCTTTCCAACCCAAACCATTCTCTAATTTTGTGATTCTATCAAATACCCACAAAATCAGTGTTTTAAGGGCTGTAAAGAGAAAATTACAGAGGGTTCTAACATGTTCTTTAGCCATCAGTTATTCCTGCTTGCCTTCTCCTTGCAATAATACAGGCAGTAATACATTTTTTTATAATAAATTACATTATATCATAAATTATAGTATCATTACATTACATTGTATTATGTAACTACAGATAGATGTAAAAATTTGTCTGATTTTAATCTTTTCACCTTTTTGAATTATGAAAATCTTTCAAACACAGTCTGAAAGGAAATCTAATAAGCTCTGTTTGCACATACAGCTGGTGATTTTGGATGCCTGGCCATTTCTCTGACAAACCAAAATGTCTTTAATAAAACCTTGTTTCCAGCAAGAACTGAATACCATCTTTCTGATGTTTTAGGTTATGCACTCTAAAATGGCCTTATGCCAAATCATGAGCCATTTTTGAAAGTCTAAGATCCTATATCTAGTATCAAAACCCAGCAAAAAATAAATTCCTTAACTATTATCAGAGTAGCACCATAGTTTGGAAAAAATGAAAGCTCACTTTGGTTGGTTTCTTTTGTAAAACAAAATGAAACACCACAGGCAAGGCTTTCAACTGACAAGTTAAAAAACAAACAAACAAACAAAACCCACAAAAATAAGCCTTCTTCATAAATGGAGGAAATAAAAAGTATTTTTGATTTCTCACAAACAACTTCTGCCTGTATTTTAGAAGAAAAATCTAACAGCAGTAACAAAAAAGAAATGAGCACTAATGGGGTCCCTCAATCTGCCTCACGCAGGGTTGGCTTCAAGGTACCTACCACATCTGAAATGTTTCTACTCTAACGCACGCAGCATGAGGAACAAACAAGAAGAGCTCAAAGCTTTGGCCCAGTCCCAGAGATTTGACATCACTGCCATAAGTGAAACCTGGTGGGATAAGACCTGTGACTGCAGTGCCCTGTTGGATAATTACAGGCACTTCAGGAGGGATAGGCAGGGCAGAAGAGACAGAGGGGTGGCACGGCATGTAAGAGAAGGCTTAGAATGTATGGAACTCACAGTTGGCAATGGAACAGTTGAGAGTCTCTGGGTAAGAATCAAGGGGCAAACAAATAATGGGGATGTCATTGTGGGAGTCTGCTATAGACCACCCAGCCAGGATGATGACACCAACAAACTATTCTTTGAGGAACTAAGAGATACTTCTAAATCAAGTGCTCTTGTCCTTATGGGGGACTTCAACTTGCCAGAAATCAACTGGGAGCATCACACGGGTGGTACAACCTGGGCCAGAAGATTCTTAAAAAACCTGGATGACAACTTTATGGAACAGATCCTAAGGGAGTTGCCTCAGAAAGATGTTCTTCTTGATCTGCTGCATGTCAACAGCGTGGATTTCATGAGCAAACTGGAGATTGGTGGCTGTCTTGGCCACAGCAACCACAAAGCAATCGAGTTTAAAATCTCTGTTGGCAGAAGGAAAAGTGCCAGCAAAACCTCAACTCTGGACATGAGGAGAGCAGATTTCAGGCTGCTCAGGGAATTAGTAAATAAGGTCCCCTACAAAAATGTTTTTGCAGGTACGCGGGTCCATCAGTGCTGGTCATTTTTCAAACATCACCTGCTGAGGGCACAGGAACAGCATTTCCCAAATGTTGGAAGTCAAGCAGGTGAGGTAGAAGGCTGACCTAGCTGAGTAGGGATCTTCTCTTGGAAATATGACAAAAAAGGAAGGTGCATGCCCAGTGCAAGCAAGGTCAGGTGACATGGGAAGAATTCAGAGATGCTCCTTGCTGCTGTAGGGAGAAAATTCGTCTGGCCGAAGCTCAGCTGGAGTTGAAGCTAGACAGAAATGTGGGGGACAACAGAAAGAGTTTTTTCAAATACATTAATGGCAATAGGCAGTATAGAAATATCATTGGCCTCTTACAGGATGGGAATGGTCACCTCACAAACAAGGACAAAGACAAGGCAGAGGTGTTTAACACATTCTTTACCTTTGTCTTCAACATGGATGATGGACCAAGGGGGTCTCAGTGCCCTGAGCTGGAGGATCATGACTGCAAGTATGATCAACTCTCAGTCAACTCTGAAATTGTGCAGGTTCTGCTGCTCCCACTGGATCCCTACAAATCTAGGGGGTCTGATGGAATTCATCCCAGAATCCTCAAAGAGCTAACTGATGTCATTGCAAAACCTCAATGATTTTTGAGCAGTCTTGGGAATCCCAGCTGACTGGAAGCTGGCAAACATTGTCCCAATTTTCAAGGAGGGCAAGCAGGACCGTGGAAACTACAGGCCTGTCAGTCTCACTTCAGTGCCTGGTAAAGTTATGGAGATTATTCTGGGAGGTATTGAAAAACATCTGAAAGACAACATAGTCATTGATCACAGCCAGCATGGCTTCATGAGAGGAAATTCCTGCTTATCAAACCTCATTTCCTTTTAGCATAAGGTAACCCACCTACTTGACCAAGGGAAGCCAGCTGATGTAACCTTTTTGGATTTCAGTAAAGCTTTCAATACTGTCTCTCACAGGTTCCTTCTGGACAAAATGTCCAGCACAGCTGGATAACCACATCACCTGTTGAGTGAGCAATTGGCTCACGGGTCAAGCATAGAGGGTAATAGTGAATGGGGTAACATCAGACTGGTGAACTGTCACTAGTGGGGTTCCACAGAGGCCCATCTTAGGCCCTCAACAGCTTCATAAATAACTTGGGCACAGGACTGGAAGGGATACTAAGCAAGTTTGCAGATGACACAAAACTGGGAGGAGCTGTTGACTCCCTCAAAGGCAGGAAGGCCCTGCAGAGAGACCTTGACAAATTACAGGACTGGGCAATCACCAACCAGATGAAGTTCAACAAGGGAAAGTGCTGGATTCTGCACATGGGATGGGGCAACCCTGGGTGTTTGTGCAGACTGGGGAATGAGATGCTGGAAAGCAGTGCCAAGGAAAGGGACCTGGGGGTCCTGGTCAACAGCAAGTTGAACATGAGTCAGGAGTGCCTTGGCAGCCAGGAGGGCCAACCGTGTCCTGGGGGGCATCAAGCAAAGCATCACCTGGTCTGTTCAGCCTGGAGAAGAGACTGAGAGGAGACCTCATTGCAGTTACAACTTCCTCATAAGAGGAAGAGGAGGGGCAGACACTGATCTCTTCTCTCTGGTGACCAGTGACAGGACTCAAGGGAATGGCCTGAAGTTGTGTCAGTGAGGTTTAGGTTGGATATTAGAAAAAGGTTCTTCACCTACAGCATGGCTGGACACTAGAACAAGCTCCCCAGGGAAGTGGTCACAGCACCAAGCCTGACAGAGTTCAAGAAGCATTTGGACAATACTCTCAGGCACATGGTGTGATTCTTGGACCAGGATTTGGACTCAATGATCCTTGTGAGTCCCTTGCAACTTGGCATATTTTGTGATTCTGTGAAAAGCTTGTCTACCTTTTTGACATGGTGGTTTATATGCCACATCAGCCCACGTGAAGCACTGTGCCTCTAAGAGTTTAAACTAAACATATATTTCTACCACTGAATATAAATGCTAAGGGTCAAAATCACAAAAAATTTACCCAGTAAAACTATCATACATGGCAGTTTGCCTGTACAACACTTGAAGAATTGACATTTCAAAATTCTTAAATTCTGCTTTGCCCTGAGAAGAGACATAGAAAAGCAAAGACTGGTGGGACAGTAGCCTGCTTCCTTGTCACACAACTTTTATGCATGTAATTCCAAGCAAGTTCTGTAAAGTGACTGACAGACATAAATTTTCAGAGGGGAAAAAAATCAGCATAGCTGAAATTGTGTTGGTTGAATGCTACAGCACGGCAGACAGCAACTCTATATGCCAGCACAGCAGGAAAAAAACCTCAATTGCTTTTAATAGATAAACATTTAGTGCAACTAATATAATCTGGAGTGACATTTCCCCCTGTCTGTTATGTAAGATGAAAGCTAAACTTGTGCTTTTATACAGTATATAGCCTATTTTCAACACACTGCCTAATCAGCTTTCTTTCCACTTTTAAGGTATTTTTGTAGCAAAAAAGGGGGAGACTTATCACATCCTTGAGATTCCTTCTTAAACTCTTATTTTCTTCCACTCTGTGCTCATGTTGCCACACAGACAGACTTCAATAGGAACTGTTCTTTGTTTAGTTAGCGTGGTTCATATTCTATGTCTAACAACCTCTCAAAGAATCTTAACTCTCCACAGAAAATAATTTAAAAGGTGAAGAAAAATCCAGGAAACTCCACAGAGAAAACATGGAATTTCAAAAATCACTAACAGTCAATCCATTTTACCAGTATTATTGCCTAACACCTCCTTTTCTAAATTTCAGGAAAAGAAGTGAAAAAGAAAGGAAATGGGTAGTTAGAGACATTACCATTTTTATAACTCAGTCATCATCCAGAATGTGTGATATCTATCTACCTTTGTGACAGCAATTATCCTTGACAAGATTTTCAAAATGGCATTCAGCAGCAGACTTAGAGAGATCAGGAACTGTCCACAAAAAGAATAAAACAGATAATGACAGACTTGCTCTGTTAAAACATTCGTTTATAACTCCAAGATACTTAAATTAATAGCTAATTGTTTCCCAGTCTTTCTGTTCATTTATGGCTATTCACCTCTGTGCTGCCACTGGATAAAGCTGATATCTTAACTGTAATCCCTTCAAGATAGCCAGCTCCGATAGACTGACTTGTTTGTAATGTATTTTGATAGACAAATAAAGCTGTCTTAGTGCCAAGAAGTCTGCATATTTAAGATTCAGTACTCAAAGAAGTGAGTGATTAAAATCTAGTGATTTTGCAAGACAAGTTCATAAGGGCTATAAATACAGCACATAGCATCAAAAGACCTCATCAGCCAGACATCTGAGTACCAGAAGGAGACACAAAGCATAAAAGAAATCAAACCTTCAAAAACAACGTACCAAATTGATTAGGCAACACTGGAAGTATGAGTTGTACAGGAGACATTTTATTGTGCATATTTGCCAAACATGTTTATGATTCCTCTTAAAAGAATGGTCTTGCATTATCCTGGTAGTACCAGATAGTTCATGCCCCACCTGCCTTCCCAAACTTTGTATCCCACAGTAAACAATGCTGCCTGCATTAGAAGAATGCCTCTTCCAGGTACATATCACCTCCTGAAAGGGCACTAAAAATGTCCTACCCTGATGCTTTTAGAGCCAGATCATGAGCAGGAATCTCTGATTTTCCCAGTCTGAGGCAGGAGCATTCAGCATACATGCACAGACAACACTGCAGAGCTTGTTGGACTACCTACAGGTACAAGAGAGATGCTGACCCTTGAACCAGCTCTGCACACCATGTTGTAGTCTGTAAGTCTTCTGCTCTCTCTCAGAGCTGTACATCTGCTGAACCATGCCACTGATGCTACCCTATGCATCTGATGGAAAGCCTCCTCCACGTGAAGCCTTCTTTTGGGAGCACCGTGGTGGATGTAAGACACAGCAGCTGCTGTGCTACTGCACTGACCACCCCGGGGTGCTGTGCCTAGGAGATACCAATGCCCTGTTCTCCACTGACATAAAACTTTTTCATAGACAGAGCAGAACCCATGAGTGTGCCTGTGAGCTCTGCAGAGACAGGATCAGAAAAAAGTCTGTAAAAGCCTTACAAGAGGAAGACAGAAATCTATGAAACTGCTAACAAACTCACTCAGAAACCTCAAGATGCTCATGCAGGGAGCAGTGATTGGAATTTCAAATATAAAATATACCATCTACCCCATACCAGACAACACTCTTCACTTTCCATTGAAATTTGGTACAGGGGCTGAGAAGACTGCCTATGCCTAATCTGGAAAGGACTGTGAAACAAGCAACAGCCCATGCTCCGCCCTTTTTCAGAAAATAGATGTTGAATGAGACAAGCAATGGGAAAAAAACAACCTTAAGTTGTCTCAGAGCAAAGAGATTGTTTTCCTCATTACAGCACAAAAAACACGTGGCAGGGCATATTTCCATTTAGTTTTCTCCGGGTTTGCTTCCTTCTTTTGTATCCGATAGGTCTCGAGTTAGTAAGGCTGAGAGCCATATACACTTAGCTGGCAGAACCCAGCTGCAGGTAAGGTCTTCACATCATGACAGCACTACCAACATTTTTCCCTCTAATTATTCTTGCTCACTATTCTGTTCTTCAGGTCAAAAAGGAAGGAAGAGCTTCAAACACTTAGGAGAGATGCCTCCTCCTGAAGAGAATTATCCAGAAAAAGCACAGTTCAGAATTAATAAAGCCACTTTTCTTCAGAGGCGTTTTGAGTCCTATATATGCAGAGGAAAGTTTTGCATTTATCAGGCAGCAGAAGGGGAAGGGCTTTCTACAGGGAGATTTTGAAATTCTTGGTCAAAGGTTAACTTGGTTTTTAACTTCAAAGTGCAGAAAATCTTGGAGGTTGAAAAAATACTGCAAAACTTCAGAGGGATGTTACCAATCTGAAACCAGGCTATGAAGGCACATAAAGCTGCCCTCTGTGCTACACCTTTCCTCGCTCTTGGTTTCAGACAGTTCCTAAGAAATGAAAAGACAAAGTCCGTTTGGGAAAGTTTAAAATATAATCAGATTTTTCTGGCCGGCAGCACTGAAGGAGGAAAGGCAGTTTCATTAATTAAGATCTGAACTCCTGCTTCAACTTCAGTTTTTCATGATGTTACTAGATATTTTAAAATATGGTACTCATTCATTGCAGGGTGCAGCACCCGCAGGGCAGTGAGTAATGGCTTTACTCTTGCTTCAGTACTGGCAGCAGCATGTTGGACTGGAAAATGAACCTCTATTTCCTATCTATTTTTATAATCAGTTTATCTATCATCTCCTTAATTCTTACCCCTATATACACACAAGAAACAAAACATTAAAGACTCAGTACTATGCTGAAATACATTCACAGCACTGCCATTGACAGCTCAATGGCAATGCTGACTTGTAACTGAGGACAGAGTTTGGCCCCAACCAGTATATCTGCAGTCTGTACAAAAAATTCATGAACTAAATCTTTTAACTTCTTTTATAAATAGGAGACAAAATGAGAGAGTCATCACTTAGTCAGCCAAGGAATGATTCAAAATCTAAACCTAGGATATAATTTTAAGGAAAGTAATTGGTAATAGATACAAAGTATATTTCCTCATTGTAACAGAAAAATGACAAAATTAAGGTGTCTGGTTTATACCAATTTCTTCTTATTTTCATTAATTGAAAAGGTATAAAATACCAACTAAACATAGCAGTAAGATATCAGACATAAAACAGAAATCTGTAGTATTATATGCCCAGGTATATTTTACTGCAGCCCTGAAGTCATACGTGTTACTGAGTTCCAGGTTATTTGTAAGCTTTCCTGTTTCTCTAAACACAAACATTACTTCTGGTATTTTGTAACTAGCTCTATATTATGAGGTGATATTAACTGCGGAGGTGACAGCTGGCAGAAACTTTTGAATCGAAGGGTCTCTTTCTAAATGATACACACAAAGCTCTGTATTAGCTCTCACAAGATGCACTGTTTACCAGTGATGATTACCCATGAGTAAATAATGAGTCATGATATCCTTAAAAAAGCAAACACACAGAGTTAAAGAATAATTTCTAACATGGGTAAACAGACAGTACTGAAAAATTGAATCACTTACGTGCATTTGTCCTAATAAAGTGTTAAAAATGAGAAAAACTAGAGAAAATAGCCGTAATTATATAAAAATATGTTAGAAGATCTTGGCAAGACTGCATCTCTTTTCATATGACTGTAAAGCACCCTTTACAGGCATACAAATAGGTAAATGCAGTCTTAAATATATGCAGGAACAAATGGAAAAGGGATTTTTATTTGGTTGACACAACACAGACCATGGTAGTTTTGTCATTCTTGATGGGTTACTACTCTATCCTCACAAACAATGCAGACCACTGAAATGCCACGTATTAAAATTCAGGCAGGAAAGCAGCACTGTAATCATAATAGGGATGCAAACTGCTCATTTTTATTTTATGTTATCAGATGACTTCCTAGCATTTTGGGAATTTACTTTTGGGGAATTCATTTCCAGACGATCGCCAACGATGGTGAAATACTCTCTCCTTCATTACTGCTACTTCAATAGGCATCTTATTTCTAATGCTACCTTATGCATTTCTAAAATCAGCACTAGGTTCCAAAAATTCCTCAGGGGAGTACAATGGCAGACTGAAGATTATGAAAAATATGCTTATATTATGTCCATTCAAAACACTATTCATCTGTAAGGATTTTGCCTAAAACAGTTTGCTCCTAGCCATTTTGCCATTTTGCAGAGCCTTCCTTGAAGCTTGTCAGCAGTTTTACAAGAAAAATTAAATGGAATCTAGTGATCCTTATACCTAGTGATCCTTATATGACTTTTCATATAACCTTCTGAAATGTTTCCTTGTGAAAACTGAAGTAGAACAAGCTGGACTCTAAAAAAAATTAAAATAATTTAATACATTATTTAAGAACAATAAGGAATTATGTGAAGATAGGAAAAAACAGGCACCTAACTTGCTTTTTTTGTGGACACCACTGTATTATAAAAAACATGCAGACTGAAAGTTGAAATGGGTGTTGACCAAATGTTAGGAGTAATGCTCTTGATTTGACATGCTACATCCTGAAATTAGGGATGCCAGGATATATTTGAAGATTTCATGAGGATGAAATAGTCAAATTAGATTTCTTTGAAAAGAGCACTGACACCTCCATTCAAGACTGGGTATGATCATCACATTTTGGGGACTGATGCCCAGCTGGGGTACTAAGCAACTAGAGGAACATACACCAAACCTGGTAATTCTGACATGGAGACAGGGGTGCTTTCTCCGCCTTCTTCCCTGTGTACTCCTTCTACTATATTCATCCTGAAGTGTAATCTCTCATGCTTTGACCAATCTACAACCTCCATACAGTTAGTCACAGTTCACTTTTTGAGATTATGTGATTTTAAATCACAAGTTTCTCAAAAGTTGTTGTAACATTTTAAACAGATATTTTTGAGAAGCCCCAGACAGCCAGTGAGATGGCCAACCACAGCACAGATCTCACAACCTGTCCTTCAAGTTTCTTAAATTATAGACACAGTTCTGAATCAGGGTCATACATAATGTGCAATTCTGCCAGGTCTTCCTCATTTTTTGGCTGACTGGTGATTGCTAAGATCACTGAAAAGGCACCAAGAAACTTTAGCTACCAATGTTCATAACAGGAAAGATGGCATTTCTTCCCCCACAACTCACAAAACTTAAAATACTACCAAAAAGAAAAGGAAGAAAAGATCAGTGCAGTCAGAGCACTTCAACTAGAATAAAGACCCCTTTGGGGCACTTTAACTTCCAGTCTGAAGCTTAAAGGGAAAATTAAATAAAATCTAAAATGGCACACAGGGCTTACAAGATTACATATGCTTACATTAAGCAAATACAACAGAAACCTATTTTTGCTGTATCTAGCTTTATATTATTGTGAATGTTTAATTAAGAAAAAATAATACACTAAAAATAGGAAATAATTTAATGTATTTTCCTTTTTTCTTTCCATGATGTAAATGGCCCATATTCTCAGTGTTGTTATACTAGAGTTAAATTAGGTCAAAGGCATTTAGTGTTCAAAACCAGGACATGTCACTACTATCAAAAATTATCATACAAGAGTGGATTTCAGTAGCTGCCTATCCCTCATTGTACCAAAGTTGTACCATTTCATAACATAAAGCTGCTGGTGCTTTATACAACTTAGATTCCTATCAATCAATTACAAGGTGATACCACCATCACACACAGACCAAAGTCTTAGATCCATCCCTTCTAACAAGTAGATCTCTCCATTAAAATTTAAAAACCACACTTTTTTCAGTTACCTTTTACAACTACTTTCAGACAATTCAGACATGGTCGCTAATAGACATGTGCAGACACCTTGCAGTCTTTGCTAATGTAATTTTCTTTCCCACTCTATTATTTTTCCCAATCCTGTCTGGACTCTCTCCTGTTTAATCTCTTCTGGTTAGAAAAAAACCCCAATAAATAATGAGCAGACACAAAATGTTCTAGGACTGGGCTTGTATGAGCCATAGGAAAATGGTATAAAACTGAGAAGAGCTGTGAAAGCTGTAGCGTGATGTCATGACCTCTGTTTACAGCAATAAATTACATCAACAAAGTGACAGTGTTATGCGTGACCCTGCATTGTTTAATTTTTTCTCTTTTTTAATTATTTTTCCTCTCTTTTTTCATTATTACTGTGCCTGTCTTCATTTTACCAGTTCTAGTTACTTCCTCCAATTTGATAATGGTCTAACCAAACACATATTTCTCCTACACGTCCAAGCAGAAGACCCAATTTTACTGTCAACACAGCTGGATCAAAGCAGCTAACCTGTTATGGAAACAGCAAGGCCAACACCCTAATAATGTCCCAATTTCTTCTGTTAACCAAAGAGATAAAATTATTCTTAATTAACAATGGGTAATTCAGCAGAAACATAACTTCAACGTAAGTGTTGACAGAAAGCAAAATTTATAGACTCAAAAATACAATGCATTTACTTCCAAAAATTCACCTTCTAATCTACAAAAGGTTCAAAAGATACAAAATTACATGCTGTGCTGCACATCCAGAGATAACAGAAGAGTACAGTCTTAAATTCAGTAGGTTTTGCTCTATTTGTTGAATTACGTAATGTTGATTAGACAACATTAGCTTGGATTACAAAGAGAAGAGCATTAATTGCTTTCAATAGCAACACCACGGGCTAACTGAAATATAAGGGTATAAGGACTCTTGAGTTATCACAAACTTTCACCAAGTTTTTCATGAAGATGTCAGTAAACAAAATACAACAAAATTCAACAATGAGATTCCATGCTATATCAGAAAAACCAAACCAAACCAAAACCCCAGGTAAAAATCTGAAGAAACAAACAAGAGCATGGTATAATTTTAATCCCTATTAGACTTGCCACATACATAGATGCAGATGGCTGAGTATATGGATTCCAAATATAGCACTGTAGATAAAATTACCTCCATCATAAAAACACACTGTAATCAGATCATTTTGCTCACAAAACTGTTGAGCTTTGGAAAATAGTAAGCTTGTATCACCTATCTTCATTTTTGCCTTTCTCAGTTCTCCAGCAGTAATAACCACTGAAGGCAATCGCATATTAAATTTCATTTTCGAGTCCTGAACCCTGATTTCAAATATTGCAGGAATATGTGCATTTATTAAACGTAAATAATGTTGATGGAATTGCAAAAATCACTTTTGGGATCGTAACCTTTTCTTTCAGACATATCACTTCTGGGCACTATTTAAGGTTATAATCTGCCTGTGATACTCACCAAGCCTTTTTCACATCAAAATGAGACAGTAATTCCACCACTTTGATATTATTAAAAAAGTAGCTTGTATCACCACTAGGAAAATCACTGAAGAAAACACATCGAAGTAATTAACAGTAAAGTACCACAAAGACTGCTGGCATCTGCTGGCTATAACCTAATAGCTCAGATTTGCTGTGCTGAGACAGCGCATAAAAGGAGTAACACCAGACATCATTTTTTCTGATTTAAAATGCTTCCACTCAAAAATACAAAGAGCATGCAATAAATACGAATGCCCAATGATCATCCTCAATACAGATAAGCTCAGCAAAAGTAAGCGCTTAAACTGTAACTTCTGATCTGCCCATCTGCTTTCCCCACTTTGCCCTGCTGTCTAGATGAGAAAACAGGTGAGGTCTTGAATTACTCATATGTCGCTCTGTAGTTTTGCCCACACCCTTCTTCCTGTTACACCATCACCCAAGTGTTGTGAAATTTGGAACTCCTAATAGAGATTGCAGATCTTAACCTTCACATGGCAACAGGTAAAGCTCAGTCCTATTCTATCCCATGCCTTGCAACGTCTGCCAGGTTGAATCTCTCAAATTCTTCCTGCCTGGTGCTCTTTCTGGATTTAAATACTTGTTCTCTTAAAGAACTAAAAACGACATTGAGGTTTTCACAATCCTAATTTGCAAATTGTTTCAAGCTCTTTTAGATTAGATTACTTTCCAAGCAAATACAGTAATGCCCTACTACTCTCATTTCCCAAACACAGACTGCCTTACAACTGTGCAGGGCGCAGAATGCCTTTGCTTCTTTCAGCTGCCCACATTCACACAAATGGCTTTCACTAACTCCAGGAGATCTTTGCAAAAGTACAGGGTGTTCCACTCATCCAAAGCTATTTAAAGGAGAAAGACCTAAAGAAATATTGACAATATTAGGCATGATGTATCAGGAAACCCTTAGCAACAAAACATTTAAAAAAATATTAGACTGTAGATTTGATCTTGTAGATCTGGACTCCAGTGGTAAAGGTCTGCCTTTACATTTCCTTCTTTCACCACCAGCTGCAGACTTATGATCATCAAAACGGACTATGGCTATATCTACACAGACAGGTTTCAAAGAAGCTGAGCTCAAGTTATAACTTGGCTTGGCGTTGAACTTTACAAAGAGGAGTCCAAGCTTTTCATCTTCTTGCATTTTATGCTTGCCCAGACAGCAAGCAATATCCTCTCAGCAATCCACTTGCCCTTTTCCTTCTATCTCCAACATAAATTGCTGATAAGCCTTCCTGCTAGTCCTTAGTTGAGAAAATAAAGTATGTTAAAAATATTGAGAAATAGAAATTTTTCAGAAGAAAGGCCACCTGCACTGTTGTTGCAAAATACAGGTTAGAGTGATGTGAGCTTATATTATGGGTATGAACTTCCAGCTGCCATTTGTGGATGAGCTCCATCTACGAGCAAAGGTAAGGAGATGTCTGGTACATGCCTGGCTACCAGCCAGTGTCCACACAGGTCCCCACAGGGCTGCCTCATGAGCAGGTGGAGCAGTAATGGGAGAGGGAACATTGCTTGAGTTCAGGTTTTGTGGCTGCAATTCTACCACTTTCTTGCTTACAGAACTTGGGTTTCTTGCTGGAGCAATACATAACCCACAAAAGAGATCTCTAAAAAGTGCTGGGAGCCAAACGGGGCAGCAAAAGTTAAGAGTGAGGGGAGGGCAAAGGTTCACAGAGTCTGATTATGTAAATTTGACTTTTTACATTTAAATTCCTATCAGCAAAGCATGATCAGAAAATTACTCCTAAACAGCCAGCAAGTCCTGGATACTTTTTATGCACACGATTCTTTCTATGAGATCAAAGGCAATGATGCTGAGAATTGGCCTGTTATGCTCAAAGGTGAGAGCATGAATTCTCTTTCTAAGTTTTAAGTAAGCTCACAGCTCTGATCTGTGCATAGAAAATGCATTTAGGGCACTTTTTAAAGTTACAGAGATACTTCAGTTGTTTATATAGACAGAACTAATATGATTTGCTCTCTGTTATTTTGGTATGAATTCATAACGTTTTTATTGACTCCCCAGAATTTATTATGGGCAAGCCTGGCAGAGCAGCTTAATTTGAAAGCGTGCTCTACAGTTCCCATTAAATTAATCTATTTTAATTTATTTTTTGCTTCCCTCCTCTCTAACCAAGTGAACTTCGATTCTTTTTCAAAACCTTTTCAGAAAGTTTCAGTCACGGAATGGCTGAAGCTGGAGAGGACCTCTGCAGACTGTCTAGTCTACCACCCTGTTCAAGCAGGGTCACCAGGAGCAGGTTGCCCAGGACCATGGCCACCTCTTTCTTTAGTGGATGGAGATGCCATAACACCTCTGGGCAACCAGTGCAAAGAGTCTTGCTATTTCTGCAGAAGTAGCAAAGGAAATGTTTGGGGTTGGGGTTTTTTTTGAGTTCTGTTACTTGGAACAGAACCTGTAACTTGGCAAGAAAGGCCCTTATGACAAGGATGAATCCTGCTGTCCTGTGAAAATCTAGTCAGAAGGGGAAAACGGGGGAGAGGGGTTTGCCTAAGTTTATTTGTGCTCCACAAATATTTGTTATAGTATTTGGAGAAAAAAACATGTTTCATTCAGATTCTGGAATTTACCAGCTATCAGGTATTTAAGATGTGAAGACATCTGGAAGCAGAAGGAAGCATGCTCTGTATACATATGGTTCTTCCATGCAAGGAACCTGGCACTCTAAAGCCAGTCCAGAGCCAAAGCAAGGAGTCTTATCCATGTCACTGCAGGTAGGACAGAGAGATCAGAATGGCTAGCTCAGGGAACAGCTCTACAGAGACAGGGCTCTATAGAGCCTTGGGAATTATGGAATACAGCACTTTCCCATCCCCCAGGTCATGCCATTCCCACTCACACCTACCCTCCAAGCAGCGAAAGCACTTCTACCTTCATCAAACTGAGGAGTGTTTTGATATGAGGCCTCTTGAAGAGATCACAGTAGAAGATCCTTCTGCCTCGCAAAACACACTCCCACCATCCACGCACTGGGAAGTCATGGCCAGAATGGCTGCAAGCACATTCCCTGCATCCTACTGTGAGAGTGACACCGGGTGAGATTCATCTTCCCTGGGCAGAGGATGAAAGGCTTCTTAGGAGGCCTGACTATCAGAGCAGTTTCTGGGTTCTCCCAGAGTTCAATGCAAATGAAGACAGCTGCCATCAAGATGGTATCTTGTGCAACCACCTACTCGGCAAGAAAGAAGGTTTCCTACATTTCAGAGGCTATAGAGGCTATCACCATTCCTGTCCAAGTCTCACAGCACATGTCAGTGGTCACATACATACACAGCAGAACTGCCAAGTAGGGGGGGGCAGGGAGGGCCAAATGGCAGTGGGACTGGGGACAAAGAAAACTCCCCACCAACCAAAGAACTCAACACTCAGTAACGCAGAAAGACAAGAAGATGAAAGCATAGGGTTTGGTCAAAACAATGGCAAGCAGGACTCTTGTCATTGGCTCATACCTTCAGGTGGCAAGAAGACCCTGTCAGAAGCAACTAGGCAGCAGATGACTCCACGTGCAACGCACTCTGCCAACATCAAGAGCATGGCAGCTGCCTTTAACACCTGCCAGATTAAGCAACTAGAGCTTAAACTGACAGGACATCCTATGGGGAAAAAAGATTGAGGACACTATCTCCGTGCATAAGACTCTTCAAGAAAATAAAATGTCTGTAGCAGCCCTGCCCCATTTCTGGCAAAGGAAAAAAGCATGAAGTATCAGAGGCAGGGGACTGGCGGTGGTGGGGGTGGGAGGTGGGCAACGAGATGGGCAAGAGAAAAAAAAGAGAGCTTAACAGTTTACAACAATTGAATGCTAAGCTGGATAATCAGGTTAGATGCCTTCATGGTGCAGAGCTAAGTGATTTTCAAGTCAAAATTCACAATAACCAGTGACAAATTACTGTTACATGCATATAATTCACAGGCAAGGACCACATGCTCACAGTATGCTACGTAACCAACTGCATTCTCTGTGATCTAATATTCCCAAGTTTCCTGGTTTCAAATAAAGTTAAGAGGAACTGTAGTTTTCATTACTACATATGGCTAAGCACCCTGAAAAGTGAAGCAGTACCATCCATGGACTCTAAGCCTTAGTTTATCTGCATATACTCAAAGATACCTGAATTAAGGCTGCATAATCAACCTTAGTTCTAGTATTTCTTTTCCTCAGTGCTTGACATTATAATCTTAATATCAGCAACTTCTGCAGTTAAACAGTTGATCCAAGTCCTCTGGCCCAAAGCTGTTGTATTCTGGTCACATAGAACATTTCAATAAATTAATCATTTCAGTAAGCCACAGTGAAACAGGAACAACATAAAATGCATGCGGTTCAATGCTGCATAGGAAGTACTCTTTGTTCCAGATACAATTTTCTTTGTATTTGTAGAAATAAAATTATACTTTCATATTTAATGGAAGCAATTACTTTTCCTTAAAAATGAAATTTGTCAAAAATACTTTATAGGTGAATATTCTTTTAATGCATAGGTGTATGGGCATGTATATTCTGGATTTACATGAATACGACTCTGTACAGACTCTTTCCATGTTTATCTAACTGCATAATGTGTTTCACCTTATCCTTTTTTGGAACAAATGAAACATACAAAGTAAGACATCTTACTTAGAAAAGAAGGCTCAAGATAAACACTTCCATTTCCTGAAGTGATGAACGAAGTCATTCTAAGCCTTATACAAAAATGCTACAGATCTTAGTTACACTTTGAAGCACCTTGTGCACAAACACACCACATTTTTAAATAAGATGTATGAAATACTGAAAAAAAAACAAAAATCAAACCCAAACCAAAGCCAGGGACAAGTTAATAAATCATGGAAATAAAATTATTTTAATGTAAAGACAGAAAACAGTTTGAAGTCACATGAAGGCAATCCTACCTGTCAAGAGTTGCAAGGAGCTAGGCAAATGGACTAGGAATGATATAATTTTGCTAAAGGTCAAAGGAAAAAAACGATAAAGAAGAAATATTATCATTTTATTAGTGTTCATTCTTTCTATTGGTAGGAAACCAAGCAGCAGCAGCATTCCATACCTGCTGAAGTACAGCTTGGCTGAAGCACATGGCAAATAGCTGGCACAGCCAAGTCAAGAGAAATAATGCAAAGTCATGAGTGGACGGTGTGGAGTTAACAGGACACTAAAGGAGGCAAAGGTGCAAGACCAAGACACTACAAACCCATGAAAACATAAGAAAGGAAAAGGTCCAGAGTTCAAGACCATTGCACGGATGTGAATAATGAGAGCAAACATGACACATGACTCAAGGAAGGCAACTTGCACTGGGGATGAAAACAGGTCTTCTTACCCACACATTTTTCTCGTGAATGTTTTAAAAATGGTTCACCCATTTGCATGTCACTAAGATATTGGTTAGTGAAGAATTGTTCAAGGATCCAACTACTTATGTAGTTGACAGCTATTTCTGATTTTCTTCAAAGAGCTCCTTTATTTTCCTACACCACAGCTGTTGCAAAGAACATCTACTGTCAAGCAACATTGTTGCCGTATCTTCGGCATACAGTTCATTCCTACCAAGTCTCATGAAGTAATCCAGAAGACAGTCAAACACCAGGATCAAAACAGGCCAAAAAAAAATGTAGCAGGTGAGCAGAACTAATGATCTTCCACCCCAGATAAAACAGTAAGCATTGTGTATGCACACTGAGAAGCAATTTGGTTCTATGTGTACCAACTTCATCCAGACTTACGTTTTGTTTGACTTTAAATTCACTTGATCAGACATTGATCTTCTTGCTCTGTTTTCTACCTTACTATTAGGCAGCTCAACAATCAGTCCTTTTACTTCTTCCAATGGAAAAACAGAACCCTAATTTATTGGGTTAGGTTCACCAGAGGACACAGAACAGTTCTGTAGTCTAGAATGATCACACTGCTTTCATGCGTATAATCTAATTATAACATAAGAGTATTTGCCCTTTTAGTTCATCAGTAAAAATTATTACAGCTCTGTATATTTAAGACACATGAGGATATACAGGGGTTTTTTTAAAAACTGCAATTTATTTCTGTACTCTTTGACTAGTTCACTGGTTTCACAGGATATTTAATTTCTAATAAGCTACAATAGGTCACAGTAAAATGAGAATTTTTATGACCAAAGCATTCAGAATGGAATACACAATTTAATTTTCATATTTCAAAAAGGCATTTTATTTGCTTTCAATTTCCTCCTCTCTAGTTGCAGGCTGTTACACACACTTTGGCAGTGTGACCATAAACCAAAAAGGCTAACAACAGAACCAACTTTTCCAAACAGTCCTTTTACTTGCATTGTCCCCCTACCATAATCACATTTAAAGTAAAGTAGTTGGGATGAATAATGGAAACAATCTAATTCACATGTTGTAAATTAAATGAGAGAAACAACTTGTGCAAGATTCAATCTCTTTATTCAAAATGTCCTTTTGGACCACATACAACCAATGAAATAACACAGAACTGAAGGAATACAATTCTTTAATCTTTTACAGAAATGTATAGTCTGCCCTTGATTTCGATTATAAAGGTTCTCATAACACATGCATTGTTTGTTTAGTTATCCCTGTACAATACGTAAAGTCCTAGCTCACCCCTGAGAAGGGAAAGTAGTTCTCCACTGCACAATGACAAGTTCGAAAAACATCAGAACCAGTACTGCCATACTAATGGCCATGTGAATTATTCTGGTAACTTTTTTGATGAGATAAATTAAGCCAAGCAGACCCTTGAACTAATATACTGCATTTCAAGTACAGACTTCTTCACCCACCTGGAGGCCTTACTTAAGTTAAACAGATAGGAGAAGGAAAGCACCTTTGTGACCTGGCAGAATTCTCCTGTTATATACCCAAAGAGCTACCAAACAACATCTGTTTATTTATTTATTTGCTTATTTGAATGGGGCCATGCAGGAGAGAATCTAGGACTACATACATTGCTATTTGTGAAATTTGGAAAGGAGGGGACAACAACAAACTGTGAAAATATTAAGAAAATCTTTCCTGATCGATCCTCTGACCCTGGCTGACAAAAAATTCACAAATTTATATCCTGACCATACTCTCTGTAAAAACCCATGGCATGAACGTGCTGCCTTGTTCCCTGCAGGCAGGTGGACAGTGCCCCAGCAGTATCTCCACCCTTCCTCCAGAGGCCAGATTCTCATGTACTTTGGAAACCCTGCATGGAAAAGGACAATACGCAGGAAATATGCAGCTCTGTATTGCTACCCTGCACCCTGCAGTACAGCTCTGCTTTCTGCCATGACAGCCATCTCCTATTAAAGACAAAATTAGTTTGGCTGGAAAAATTAGCACTTCCCAAGTCCTAGAAGGAAATCCAAGACACGAAGGCTCATAGTAATTGTGCTTCTCCTGCCTTCCCTCATCTCAGGCTATTTATCTGTGCTTCATTCACATGCATACCTCTTATGCCTTCTTCAACTTTTAGTAATAAGCAAACCCCAAATCAGTAAACCAGAATATGATGGAGGAGAGATAATGAGCATCAGAATTTCCTTTTCCAAGGAGCCAAAATTCCTGGTCTCACCCTTCCGGTGGCAAACGAGATTCTTGCTGGAGGATGTCCTGCCTCAAATCAGGTGGGTTTTTTTTGAGGTTTCATCTCTTGATTCCCTTCCAAATGGAATCAAATTTCAAGACAGGCTACATTAAACTCTGACAAACTTCCATGACTTAAGTTTAGCAATCCTTCTCCTCCCTACTTTCTCTTGGCTGGGTTTTTATATCTAGCCAAGAGGAAAAATCCTGCTCATCATCAGCAACGTGGAAGCCAGGAGAGGATATATGCCTATCACAGGTATGTGTTATTCTGCAAGCTTTTTTACAGAACACCAGTATCTGTTATCACTAACAGCTTTCTCCCCTTCATCTTCAAAAAAAAAAAAAAGGCAGCAAACAACCATATACTGAACAAAAGAAGTACAACGTGCACCTCAGAGAAAGCATGTCTTTCAACTTCACATGTCCCACTACTGTAAACTCTTTGAAAAACACCTGAAGAAACCTGTCTTCAGGGTAAGCAGCCTTCAGCAAAAGCAGATTCACTTTCACTTTTTCCAAAATCCCCCATATGTTGTCCTCACATAGCAGGAAATGATCAGATAATAAAATTAATGCTATAGCATATAGAAGAGTGAACAAAAACACTACCACCACTTTCTACTAAGCAAAAGAACATTCCCACACAGGTGACAGCGCAAAAAAAAATTGACTTTACATAATGACTTGGATATGCAAAGAATTTCAAAAGCACTGAACAATTTGGAGTAGCCATGATGTG
Organism: Corapipo altera; assembly: GCF_003945725.1. NCBI lineage: Eukaryota > Metazoa > Chordata > Aves > Passeriformes > Pipridae > Corapipo > Corapipo altera. The sequence continues at coordinate 17,356,919 of NW_020884880.1, forward strand.
CTCAACTCCAGCTCATAGAAGCCTTTATCCAAAACCAGTAAAAATCAATGGGAGATTTTCCACCGACTGTAACAGACTTTGGTTTGAGCCCTTTCAGCTCTGAATTATTATACTCCACACAGTTAGAAGCACATAAAAACCACAGATAAATCCTCCCTTTTCCAACATGGAGCCATGAGACGTTTAAATTTCCTCAGGACCATCCAGCAGCAGTGTCCTTGGTTTCACAATTGGTACGTCAGGACTAGATTATTCCATCATTAGCAAGTAACAATGGAACATACCAGCTCATCCAAAGGTCACCAATTCAAATAAACTGGAAGAAGGCTGAGACTAATTTAAAGGTCCTGGGACTAATATGAAGGGTGATTTCATGCCAGTTAGTAGAAAAGAAAAAAAAGTCTTGTGAGGAAGGAAGTAGGCATATACAGTTTCACAAAACTTTTGTTTTTATTGTGCCTTAAACAGCTGTTCTATCAGAAAGTGAAAAGCTATACTTCCCAGTGATTTAGCCCAGCTTCTTCTCTTTAAAAAAGGCTATACATTCATATAGCTATATTATTTACAGTTCAAAGTAAGGGAGAGAAGTCAAGCCTCTCACTGTAAGGCAATACAGCTAACCAATGCAACTGAAGTGATCATGGTAAGGTCTTCTGAAAATTACCTTGTTATTATTTCTTATAAAGAACAAATTTCTTATAAAGAGCAAACCCTTTGCTCTGTTGTTTTGGTTTTTCTCCTCAAATGTTTATTCAGAAGTTGGAGCTGGGAAAACAGGAATCAGAAAATCTAGTAAATTGTCTCAACATACGAGTAGTACTGAACTGTAAAAGGAAAACAAACCATTTTTTATAAAAAAAACTAGTCTATCAATTAAGCAAACATATATTTACGACAGACTAAGTTTTGTAAATAAATGCCAAATATGTTACTGTAACTACCAGATGGCTCAGTTGGAATGCATGAATTTTGTGTTAAGTTAAAATAATAAAGGGAACACGGCTTATACTGTAGAAAAAACATCCCGTCTGCCTTCCTGGTCAGAGCTGGTATTTATTACAGCATTTTTAACCTGTGTTTCGCCTTCCTCCGTTCCGATTCACAGGAGGGCAAACAAGGTTTCTGGGGACCACGGGGCTATGGGGCTCCTGCCACTCACCAGAACAGGTGCGATCCTTCCTACCGGCAACTGGCTTCGTAGGGCTGACAATTTTCCCTTTTCCTTTTTACTCATACGCTGCCTGATCAATCCACCCACTACAGCTTCCAAGCCTTCTTCTTCTATATTTAGTTAACAATTAACACATTTGACTTTTTTAACTTCGCGGATTTCTGTTGCTGTTGTTGTCGTCGCCGCTTTAGAAAGCCAAACAGAACTTCAATGCATAAACTCTTTAACGGGGAAATACCACCTATGCTGCAAACATAAATAAATCAGGAAGCGCCGGCGGCCGCGCGCGCCGCCGCTCCCCCCGGCCCGGCACCGCCGCCCCCCGCGGTGATGAATACCGGCGGTGCCGCGGATCCGTCCCTGCCCTCCCCGCCGGGCCGCGCCGCCGCTCGCCCCCCGCCGCCCCCGGATGCTGCTGCTGCTGCTGCTGCGGGCGGGCGGCGCCCCGACGGGCCGGCGAATCTCCCTCCCCGACAGCGTTTGCGCGCCTCTGCTACCGCTCTCCCCGCCGGTGACAGCTAAATATAGTGAGCGGCCGGGGGAGCGCGGCTCGGCTCCCCCGCGCCCGCCCCGCAGCGCCAGGCGGACGGCGGGCAGCGCGGCGCTCCGCGGGGGCGCGCCGGGACTCCCAACCTACGG
>NW_020884880.1:17359128-17371566 GCF_003945725.1 Corapipo altera
ACACACAGTCAAAGGGCTTTTTGATGGCTCCTGCATCCGGCTGGATTGTCCCGCTCTTGACTCGTATGTTTTTCCCATGGGCTTTGACAGGCGCACCCCGCCGCGGGGCCTCCGTCCCAGGGGTGCGGGCAGCCCCGGTGGGTGCTGGCGGCTGGCATCCTCCCTGCAGGGATGCCCAGTGGGGGCTCTTCCCTTGGCCCCGCATCTCTGGGTTTGGGGAACCGAGGGGTCAGAGTGAGAGGGCGGCTGGGCAGCCCACCAGCCCTGCTGACAGCCGACCCGTGCAGACGTCAGCAGCAATGAGATGGGCTGTAACCAGAACACCGGCTCCGACAGGAAAATGAAGACTGACAGTCCTCTGGCCTACAAAACCAGGGCAAATTGGGTCTCAGAAACATGATCACCCCACATCATCCCAGCACAAGTGCTGCTCCTTGCTCTTCACAAAGCAAACAGGTTTGGGAGGCTGTAGGTTCCCTGGCCTTCGGTCATGCTCAGAAGAATGTGCTCAGAAAAGGATAACAGTACATCCCCACCACCCATCTCTAATTCATGAGGCCGGGAAAGCAAGGAAGAAGTACCCAGAGTCTCATTACCAGCTATCAGCTTGAGCGAGTAAGATGGCGTCTGAAATAACAGGCGTGAAAGCAATAGCTACTTGAAAGAATAAGATTGGTTTGTTTTTCCTTAAGGAATTACAGGAATATTAAACCCTTCTTGCAGTTATAAATCATTTAATGCAAATCATTTAATCCAAACAGAATTTTTACAGGCTCATGAGGCTCACTCATTTTGCCAAGAGTGAGTCATGTACAAATAAAATGAAACCAACAAAGAAAAGTGCTCTCATACCATGTGTATGTGGGTGATCCTTTGAAAAACTTGTAATTATTTTTTTAACTCTACCACAGCCAGGAAGACAGGTTTGTGAAGCAAGAGCAAACCTTGATAACTGCAGCCCATCGACGTGTACTTTTTCCTTCACTCAGAAAGTAACACAACAGGTCCCTTGTCCATGGCGTGACTCATGTATCAGCAGCCCCTCAAACGCCACGATTTCAAACCCAGTTGTGTGCTGACATACTAAGGAAGCAAAAGACTTTTCAAAAAAATGAAAATAATGTTCAGTGATTAATACTTAGTAAAAGAATGCAGTAGGCAGTTAATCCCTCACTTACGGGTTAGTTAAGGACGTGAGTTAAACTTCATTCTTCGCTCCCCATGTCATAAATATGTGCTGCTAAACACAGAGCACAGCACGAGCCAGTGGGGTGGTGATGCACTGCTCTGAAATGACTAAAATGCAGGGACACAAAGCCATGTGATGGTGAGAATGGGAGCCTTAAAATGTGTCATCATCCCCATCAAATGACACTGACATGGAATGCCATTCACTGATGGCAATGGCAAATATTTGTAGATACTGAAGAGGTATGGCTTCCTCCTATATTCTGATGCCAACTCCCTGCATCATTTGGAATAGATATGTGAAAGTATCTTGAAGTGTTCCTCTAGCCACCTACTTTGCATTCTGACATGAGGACAGATGCTCCTGGGTCCTCGCATAACCGCAGTCTCCCATCTGCTTAGCCAAAAGACAGTACTTGCATATGGACTGTAACTGCCCAGATTGGGGCAATCCAGGACCCTAAGCCCTCTGTGACTTTCACTAGTGGTGCCCTCCCCCCCCCCCTCCCCCCAATGCCTGAAATACCATTCCCATCTGGCAGAAAGTTCTCTGAGTTTGAGGGAATCCCTGCTTGCCTCAATGCTATCAGAGATGTGCTGTGTCTACCATGCATTCACATAAATGTTTTTTCTTAGTGACCATGAGACAAGGGTTCAGTACTTGCAGGACATGTCAAAGAGCCTCTGAAACCCTACACTACCTGTGCTGCCTGACCTGGAGCAGGCATTAAAGAGGGAGGAGCAAAGGGAGGGAGCACATAGTTTGTACAGCCAGGAAAGTCATGACAACATTTTCCTTGTCCCTGAGAACAGTTCAGGTCATCTACGGGCATAATTTCCCACTGCATCAGTTACCCACAGGCCATGACTTTGTTCACAAATGCAGGAGTCAGAAACTTCCTTCAGTTAAAAAGCAACCAGCACTGACCTCATCAAATGCCTGATAGCTGGACCAGGAGCACATAGGATGCAATCAAGCTCTGAGATGAGCTGGAAGAGAATCTGTACAACTTCTGTGGCATAAAGCTTTTGTCAATGAAACAGCATTCTTTCTTTTGCTTTTTAACACAATGACTTAATTTGATACCTTGGTGGATTTCAGCTTTTTATCCTTTATTGCTCTCAGTTTACTTTTCCTCCTAAGTAATTTTTGCCTGGCTTTCATACCTCAGGGCTGGGCAGGCAGGGGAGAACTTTAGTTTATCTGGGCTTTCTAATGGCAATGGATAGACATTGTGCATCTGCCATCAACTGCCAGATTTCCTTGTTACTTATTGGTTTTGTTTTTTCCTATGCATCTTTGATTTTAGAATGGTTGTTTGGCAAATCAGATACAAATGACTTTGCGTTTTTCTTAGAAGTACTACACACCTCATGGTTCCTTTTTGAGGAGGGGTGTTACTAATTTGTTTATACACAAGCAGGCAGAAAGCACAGGCAATCAAACATGAGCTAAGATGGATCACTTGACCATTTAGCACACATTAACTGGTGGACAGAGGAGCCCCTAATCGCTTTCTGAAGGAGGGTCTTACAAGACACTCGGGTTTTCTTATTTTTTGTAATTTCCCAGCCCTCTTATTTCCTCAGTGCATGGGAAAACAGTGAATAAAGATGAAAACAGTTGTGGTAAAATAGCACTTTAAAAGTTACTCTGGAATCTGCTGATTAAATAAGAACCTCACCTTTGGACAGACAAAGAGAATCCAAAACATTTTGTTTTAAAAGTGTTACAAGCAATGTGGAAATCAGGAAGCACACATGCCCCTTTTCATTTTTTAGACTATGAGGAATGAGTCAGCACAGCAGGAAAGCATCCTGTGTGGTTCCCTCTTTAAACCACAGATGACCAGTGCTTATACATGCAACAAAAATACTGTAAAGTACATGACTACAATGACTTTAGATTAATGTCCATTTATTATTAATCCTAGCTGAGGCCTATCTTCTCTAAATGCCATGAAACACTTCAAAGCCTATTGGTGTTAACTGAAGGTATTTGACCAACATCCTTTACTCTTTGTTTGGGGCAAACATCCATTTCCTGAAAAAAAAAAAAAAAAGGAAAATAAACCACTAGTACTATATACTGCTTCTTTTCCTCTTCAATTTCCATTTTCCAATACAATGTAATATATGTCTGTTTCAAGATTTCTGGGGAACAAAAAAATAACCTAATTTAATAATACTTTGTTTTTGAACAGAGATCCAATTCCATCCTTCCATCGGAATTCGAGGGGAACCACAGGAGATGTGTGAGAACAGAAGAGAAATGAATGAAAATTGAGACAAATAAGAAAGAAAAATAAATAATAAGAAGGAAATCAAAAGAGAGAGAAACAAACCTAGAGGCACAATCTAACCTCCAATGCACCATTCATATCCATTTTTGATCTTCCATGAAAAAACACAGCAGGGATTTTTTTTTTTCAAGTTATGCAGGGATGCACATGGCACAGGACATTAGTGCTCTGTCCACAAAATCAAATGAACAAGGGCAAAAAAATATGAACTTAAAGAAAAGCAGCAAGATTAAATTATTATAAAAAACTGTTTTTAAGATCTGTGTTTCTAAATTGCAGCAACAAAGTATTGGGGAAAACAGTTTCAGCTCTGCTACACTGAAGCAGGCTTCCAGACTAAACACATATTTGTGTATATTCTCCTTTTTATTGCAAAAGCTGTTTTACTAAAAAAGGGTATTTGGTCTGTTATCAAAGGATGATGGGGAGGGTCAAGAAAGTTCAAAATGAAACAGACAATTTATGGTCGACAAGTCCATTGATGGCTAGTAAACATGATGACGCAATCCAGTGAAAATTCTGGTTTAGGAAATTCCCACAGTCTCTGACTGCCAGAAGTTAGGAAATCCTACACTTGTCCTATTTTTTCCAGTCTTTCTGCAAGCATCCTCTACTCATTAGTCAAAGGCAACTAGGCTAGATGGGCTATTGGAGTAAACAAAACCAGTAGTTCATTCTTCTTATACTCCAAATAGATCATCAAGCCCATTCCTGTCATATTCTGCTGCCATCGGAGATTAATTTTTTAATGATCCAAGTCATGGCTCCAAATTTCAAGATAGTGGACCTAGTTTGGATTTCCCAAAAATACACAGCAGAAGCAACTACACGTTAATAAATTAATATTAATGCAAAAAGTAGATGGCAGCTGACAGGCTTCATTAGCTCAGATCTGTAGCTTTTCTTTAATTCTGAATGGGATGGACAAGGGGTGAGATGGGCACACTAGTAAGGACAGCCCATTAAGCAAGAAGAAATAGCACTTAACTGACCTGCAGAAAAGCCTCTAGCTCGAAGTGGGTGTGATAGCACCAAAGGCTTTGCACACAGTCCCCTTTCTGTAGTGTATAAGGGATATCTCTTTTAAGAAGAATCAAAGGAAGAGCAAATGCAGCTCTGAGAGAAGGTAGAGTGGGAAGATGGCTGGAAGTCCTACTGAAACCAGCTCCCTTTTCCCAAACCATGGTGGTTTCGGTTAAAAGATTAGGGCTTGGAAAGGGTCCTGCAGTTGGAATAATTATTACTGGGTTACTCTGAGGGAAAGCAAAAACCCGCCAGGGAGAGGCTTGATTTTGGAGGCCTGACAGAAGCAATTGCTTTGCAAGTTCTCTCATTCCTAATCCAAGACCATATGGAGCTCAAGTACCAGGTGGGTGGGTATATTAATTGAGGGAATGTGCAGCTTGTCCTACTCTAAATCTACTTATTCCTCATAAGTGATCATTACTATAGAAAACAGCAAGAAACATAGAGATGCTGGGAAACAACCTCCACCTCTACGTAAAAAATAACAGCGTCTAGGAATTGAGATTCCACCTTTCTACTAAGCTCAGAACAGAAGGTAGAAGCCTGGTATCTCTTTTCTGGAGAAGATGAGGTCATCTACTCAGTAAGTAAAAACATGTAAAATAATGCACTATAATCTTCCCATTCATTCTCCATCTCTTGCCTTAGCAGCATTTTGCTAAGCTTTATTTTAGCAGGCCTAAAACATGCAAAAAATGAGATTACCATCTTCATCTCGAATTCAGTCATAGCTGTATTTCTGGAAGGATTCAGAGACATGCACAGAGTTTTCATTGAAGTATTTTGGTTCCTAAGTTCTCGAGAGGCATAGAAGAGAAGTATTACCATGGTGCTAGCAAAAATGCTATAATGGAAAAGCACTATAATTCTATTAGTTTAGAATGGCTGTTGCCATATTTTGCCCCAAGTGTAGCATGTAATGTAGCATAGATACCTGCTCAGTGTAATATGTAGTGCTGGTACACTTCCAACAGTCATATTTCAGTAAATGCCAAATTAAATGTGATTTGCCTGACATACAAGAGGAAAGCATCCTCTGAGTGTGATTATGGGCTTCATGTTGTGATATTTATGCTAATAGTGTCTGCAAAAGAAGCAGTTCCTTCCCCTAGAAAACCTGACCTGTCAGGAATCACAGAAGGTGCTTTGGAGGCCAGCTTGAAAAATCTCTCTGTTGGACCTGCCAAGGAATAGTCCTACTTTAGTCAAAACTCTAGGTTTTCAAGTGACCTTCAAGTGCTGTAGCAGAGTGGCAGTGTTACCCCATGTGCATAAATCTTTGCAGAGGGATGTGTTTCAGTAAAAGCTCTTGCTTGACTTCTCAAAAGTATAGGAAGTCATAGCATAGCTACGCATAGCATAGCATAGCATTGCTATATATTTTTTTAGTTACCTGGTCAGCTAAAACCCAATAACATTAAAATTAAAACCTAATTATGACCCAAATGCAATGAATGGTAGTATGGAAACAACTACAGATCATTCCTGATGTGCTCAGACCCATGGCTATGAACTCCTGGAACAAATTAGAAACTGGCACTACCTTAACAGCTGGGTATCTCATTTCTTTAGGATACATCCGAATGAGCAAAACATGAACAAACAAGCAATGGATGAAACAGATAAGTGGCTAATTCCAACATGCAGGAACCTCCTGCTTATTAATTTATCCACCCTAGTCAGTCCTCTGACTACAGGAAAAACAATCCACCAAATCTATACTTGTGTACCAGAGCATTAAACAAATTATAATACACAGAGACAGGCTGAACCACTTGCATGTTGTTTTTAAATTATCTTTATGAAAACGAGAACTTGGGGAGGAGCTGGGGATGATTAGAAACTGATGATGGCATACACTGTAGGCTTTTCCTTCTTCCAAACATATCCTTTAATTTCTTTAAATTCCCTAGGTCTTCAGACACAGAAAGAGCAGTTTCTCATTCCTTCTAAAGACTTTTAGAAAGCTGGCACTTAGACTTTTAGCACTGTGAAGAGGAAATAAATGTTTGAGGAAATCTTACCTGTTTAAAACACTTTTTAATGGTCCAATGATTTTTTAAAAACAACAACTTGAATGATGCCAAAAATATCATTACAAACCAGAATTAAAGTAATTTTACACCCTGACTATAGAATTCCTGAAACAACACAATAATAACCTGAAGGAAGGAAATTCTCTAGGAAAAAATGTGTATTTATTGTTCATTATAACACCATATTTCATCATTCAACATTGAAAATGTCCATTAATAATATAGCATTCATTGGTTTTATAACAATCACAGTTCAAAATCTTCTTTTTGGAACTCTAATTGATCCTCCAAATGAGCTTTATTAATCATTGACGGAAAACTGGCAAAATCCTACCCCATACTTTGGCAACATTTCAAAATGTCCAATTAGGTCAAATCAAGAAAGCCCCAGAAACCAATTACAGCAGCACTTCTAAGCCAAAAAATCTCATTGTACTCTGAAAAAACTGCAACTTTATAGGAAAAAAACCCAAACAAAAATGCTCAATCCTGATCTGGTTATGCACCTGAAATACCACCTCCATAGAAACATGCCAAATAGTCACTCCTTGAACTACATCAATTAATGATATTTGTTCAGAGATTTTATTTATCAGTGCCATAAATGTCACCAAGCAGTTCACCACAAGGAACGGTGCCAGCCAGTTCCTTAATCTGTCAAGCAAACACTTGCTCCCCTTCAGCATTTTTCTGTACATCTCATCTGCAGTGCTGTAATTGCATGTGTATACAAAGTCTTCACCTTTTTTATGAGTTTCATATGTTCTGTATTTCACCTCCATGTTTGTACATTAACAACTATGTTGACAATGAGATAAAAATAATCTTGGCGGCAAGAACAATAGCGACCTTTATCTAACTTCTCAAGAATGTGATCTTTGCTTCTGCAGTACTTCTGCACGTACAGCCCTATGGTGCTGGTGGGCTGTTTGAGGTGTATTTTGCTGCCAATCCTAATCCCACCACCCACAGTCAAGAATTAATTAGGACTTGAAGTTGCCAGAGGGAGGCAAAACAAACAAAAATAGCATTTTAATTAACTACAAACAATAATTAAGATTCTGCATTATGTTTAGCATCTGCACATTTCTGGACTTACTGCAGTGACTCTGAATCTGATGAGATCATTCATCTAAATCCCAGAGGACTGAACAGATCTGAGATCCTAAGTACATTTCCTATTATATCTTAAAACAGTAAATAATTCATGCATTCTTTTTGTGAAGACTGGTAATTAAAAGTTTTTAAAAATGTCACTGTAAATGAACTGAATCCATATATCCTGCCCAGACTAAAGGAGAACAAAACATGCAGCCATATAGTAAGTAGATTTGAGTTTCCAATTCCAAATGTATACCTGTTCTGCCATTTCATAACACAATGGTCCCCACTTCACCATACTTAGTTATTTAGTTGGTTAGGTTTTTATTTATTCACTTACTTATTTACAGTTCACTTTTACTTTTTTATTAGCTTTTTTTATTAAACCTGTCATTATCCTAACAAAATTAGGAAGGCAGCATTATATGACATATTTTTGCCAAAGTCACAAAAGTTATTTGCAACATTTTCCACTCCAGTGCTCTTTTGAGACACAGAACCCTCCAAATCTCTTCCTATCTATTTTAGTTACTCAGTTTTCTCTGCCATTTGATCTTTAGCTGGCTAGTTTACAAACTGGATCTTGGCAGTTCATCTCAACACAAAGTATTACATTCCCTCAACTCATGCTTGACACAGTTATATATCCCTCAGAAGTCAAACCCTCTTAACAAAAACTCCTTACCTTCACCAGGAGAACAGGTAAATTTCCTCAAGTTTACTTTACCATGATCTTGATGAAGGGTAACCACCAGGACCTAGCCATACAGAAGAAAGTCAAGGGTTCTCTTGCGCCTGTCTCTAGAAACCTAAAGGAAAACATCTGTCTGAAGTAACCACGTGGCTTTAGGATTCTGTCATTTTCCAAAAACAGCTAGACCAAACCTCTTAACATACATTAACTACAGCTAAAACCTTAGTTCACCAAAGATAATGGAACTCATAGTACCATTTATATAATGCAGCCCCAACATCTCATTTGAATTTTAGCCACTATATGGCAGACAAGTGCAACGTTTTAGCTAATACGTTGAAAGCTTTGTGTGGATCCTTTTCTTCCTCCCCTTATTTGTTTATTAACCCATTAATATAAAACCCAAGAAATGTTTGGAAGATCCTGCATATCTCTAGCCCTCTTTCAGATTGAGTTTCATAGGTTCCTCAGGTTTCATAGGTTCCATGTATTCTCCCTTAAATTTTGCTAAACTAGTAGATACAGAAGATTAACTGATTCGTAATGATATTGTTGTTTTCACCTCCACAGCAAATTTTTGAAATGCAAATGGAATAACTGTAACGGAAGTATTAAGAACTTCATAAAAGCAGTAAAAACAGACTGGTCTGTATTTAGAAAGCTGAGGTCAGACCTAAGTGTAAAGTTTATGTCAGGATGTAATGTAATGTGATGTTATGTCAGGATCCTAATGTAAGGATATCTTTTGTTAGAATGACTGACGTTATTTATGACTGATTGCAAATGGGGCTGAATTGCTTTGTTGACCTGGGAAGGTCAGGAAGTTTACTGTTTTTCTTCTCATTTTATTTATGTCATGCCTTTTCTTTAGCTGTCTGTACTCTCATAACTGCACCACTTTGTTATACTTGTCCTTCTACAAAAGCTTTCCTTCCTTCTTATTAATTTTTTTTTCTCTGTTATGGTGGCAAACACTCTATTAAAAGTTCTACATTTCCTCTGAGTGGATGAAGAAACCAGTAATTGCCCCCTTTCTTTACATGAAATGCTGTTTTGTCGTGGCCTAGAAAGCCCAGCTTGGTACAGGATAGCTATTAGGCTGCTGCCTGGTCTGCAGGACATCCTGTAACAGATCATACCTCATAGTCGTGTATGTGCTGCTGTACAAGAGTGGCTGAACCTCAGCTCTTATCACAGTTGCTCCTTCTAGTTGGTAATGCTTTCCAGGAAATTGCCTCATGATCTCTTGTTTTGATTTCAGGTGTATATAAAATCTGTATTTTCTATAAGCACCTTTGGCTTGCAGTGCTCCTTAACTTTCTTGGCCTTCCTTCTGACATCCCCTAGTTGGGGCAGATACATCATCCTATATCAGCTCTTTTCCTGCTTAGTCCTTATCCTTTTCCTGGAAATCCAGACCTTAGCACATTCAAGAATTTCTCAGGTTTATCCAGAGTATCTTCATTTGCCAAGAAAATAAAACAGTAAGGTCTCAGGGGTTGGGGTTCTAGTTTTAACTGCCATCCACATAGCAAAACAAGCTCACAGTTCCCTTGGACAGCAGCTTTGCATCCCTCCCTCCCAGAGGAAAGTCTCCAGAAATGCCTGTAGCAGTTCAGCTGCCTACTTATGCTCTGTTTCCCACTCTCTTTTCTTGATCCTTTTCCCCAACTTTTCTACTAGCTACCTCACTTTTTCTGTCTTTCTCAGGCTGATCTCCAGATTGTGACAATTTGTGTAATGAAAATAAATGTAATTTATCTCCTGCATCTCGACTTCTTTCTGGTTAATACCATCCTATGTCTTTTTTGTTTGATTCTCTTGAGCTGGTCAATTAACTCCAATATTACATTCTGAAAATGTTTGTGTTACCTGGAGCATTTCAACTTCTTTTTAATAAGAGGTTTCCATCATTATGAAAAACATTTTTTTTAATTTCACTTCTTTCCCCTGCCTTTTTGCACAAAACTTTTCATTTCAGCTTTTTCTATGAAAACAAAGCATTGCTGTATTGGCAGGTTCCCTTTCTTTCTTTCTGCTAGGCCTCATTTTTTAAGAGATTTCCTTTTTACATCTGAGACAATATGTCTTTCTTCATTTCCCTAATAAATCCTGATACCATATCCCTAGCCTTTTTTACTAACAATGCCTTCTCATTTATCCTGTTCAAGTTTTATCTCAACTGCTCATATAAGTTTATATTAGAAGCTGTATATTTTTGGTCTATGTTTATTGATTCAATGAAAAAGACCAAGACTTTAAACTTTTGCAGCCCAACATGCTGTTGTGCTTTAAATTCTTAACCAAGTCTTACTCCTTTTGGCAATCTTGCTTGTGCAGATTGACTCTACTAACTTTTTTTTTAATGATACACAGTATCTTTCTGTTTTCTTTTGCCTCTGGTTTAGTGCTGCAGTCCCCTGCAGTATTTTCTTTCAGGTATAATTTCTGGGTAAAAAAATAATCTTTAACGAGTCAAAGAACTGTGAATTGATTATCCTTTATGTTCTGCAAGTGCTTTCTTTTCATTGAGGCTCTTTTTGCTTTTCACTGCCTCCTGACTGCTCCAGAGCACAACTGCTCCATACTGCGTGACGTTGGAGAGCATCCTCCTCTGATGGCAGTGGTCACCTCACAACATATGCCTTCAGGAGAGCCTCAATTTCCTCACCAGAACATTGCTTTTCTGGTCATACAGTCTGAGCACAACTTACAGGGACATTTTTTTTTTTTTTTTGCCCAGAGTTGCTTTCCCAGTCTAATAATAATAAATTAATTTTAGTTCTTTATCACAGTTTTGGTAAGCAAGAGCTCATCCTGCCTTCCTTGCAGCTGATGGTATTTTGCCACTGTTTTGGTGAGAGGAAGCTCTACCCTTTATGGAGGAAAGCTGTGCTACGACAGATGCAAGACAGAGAGCCAGGACACGCACTCTCTTCTCCTCAGCTCTGCCACCTGTTGCTGCAGGACTTAAGCTACTCCATATTCCTGTGCCTTGCATTTTTCACATAATGTTTATTTTGTGTTAGTTTGTTTACATCTCTCCCGCAGAAGTGTCCTGCAGTACACCCTATGAAACTCCCAAGTTTATTCCCATGAGGTATTGACTTCACTCGACTAGGAGGCCAGTAGCGTCCATTTTTAAAAAAATATTGGTTTGTGATCCTTCATAGTCACGAGTACGGTTAACAGTGTTACTATATTTGCAGTGAGGTTCTTACAACTTGTCTCAATTCGTCAGTTGGTCACAGAGTGCAGTCTGGAATGATAACACACGGCCACTGCCATCTGTGGCCCGAACTCCCCAGCGTTTCCCAGCCATCTCCCATGCTGCCATCCCAGCTGAGCTCAGCGCTCCCACACGCGCCGCGCAGGGAAAGTGGCTGAATTCCCTGGGGAGCAGCCTGGACCCTCCTGCGAGGTCTGCGCAGCTCCTAGGAGTGGGGGAACTCTGCAGAAGCAGCAAACGCGTCGTAGCCCTTCCTGGAGCCTATATTCTTTCCGTGTAACCAGTAAATACGTCTGGCAAAACGTAGGGCCGGGGACACTCGGTAGCTGACGCTGCCCTTGCATCTATCTCCAGCCCAGCCCTCGCACGACCAGCGAGGGGAGCCCGGGGCCACGAGGGGAGCCCCGGCACGGCTGGGAAGGGGAGGGAGCGTCGTTCCCCGGGCGGCGGCACACCAGGGCCTCCCCGCCCCGGCGGCAGGCCGGGCCCCGGGCTGCGGGGGCGGCCGGCGGCGCCGCTCCCGCCCGGACGCTTCTCCATCCCCGCCGGTGCGGGCCGCCCCAGCCCAGCACCGGAGAGCGGCCCCGGGCCCCCGGCCGCGGAACCCTCGCTCGGGCTTCCCGCCCCACACGCCGGCCCAGGAGCGCTCCCCCCGGCCCCGGCCCCTCGGTCGGGGACCGGCGGGCACACCGTGCGGAGCGGCCGCCGGGGGAGCGGGGAGGGACGCGGGGAGTCTCACCTGCCACAGGAGAGCGCCGAGCGGGAGGCGCCGGGGCGGCTGCGGCGCTTCCTGCGGCGGGAGGCGGGAGCTGTCCCTGGGTGACCCCGCGGGGGGGCGGCGGGACGCGGGGCCGGGGGGGG
>NW_020884880.1:17371966-17464315 GCF_003945725.1 Corapipo altera
GGGGCCGAGCGGCGCGGGGGCGGCGAGCGCTGCGGGCGCTGATGGCGCGGAGCGCTGGGCACAGCCGCGGGGACAGTGGAGGCTCTCGCAGCTCCTCACGCCTCTCCTGGGCGCTTCTGCCAGCTGGGCCGGGGATGGCACCCGCAGTTTCCCCGTCGCTCGGCGGAGAGAGGCCCCGCCGCTGGAACGCTTGCTTTCTGCACCGCTAAAACTGCCGGCGAGTGAACTGTGCTAATTCCAGCGAGCTGGAGAGGTGCAGGCAGTTCTGCGGTTCCTAGCGAAGTGCCAAGGCAGCGCTCAGGGCTATCGCCGCTCGGCGCCGAGCCCCGCTCCGCAGAGCCGCCCAGCAGGACAGCAGCGGGTTGCGTAAGAGCAGCCGCTGCGCCCGGGCTCGGCGGAGGTGGTTTGCAAACATCTCGTGGACACTGAGCACCCCGTGTTTCTTCCAGATTGCAAAGAAGTTTGTTTGTTGGCTTGTTTGGTTTTTTGTGGTTTTGGTTTGGTTTGGTTTGGTTTTTTTTGAGAGAGGTGGTTTTTTTTTCCTTCACAGCACCGTTCATCAGTGGCCAGGTGTGGAGGCTGATCTACGGGGCTGCCAAAATACACACCTATTTGGCTTAATTGTCTTACTTCTTTCTGTTTTCAGCTTCTCTACCAGCAATTTTTACGTGTGATAAGGTATAAAAGGAAAGAAAAAGGTACAATGACGAAGCACAATTTAGTTATCACAGTGCTGCCTGCATTAGAAATATAGAAATAAGATAGGCACCTACATGACTCCTACAAGGGGATGCAATTAATTTGACTAGACAGCCTCATAATATCACAGCTGAGACAGGAGTGTGGTTCAAAGGCAGTAAAAGGATTAAAGCTCCAACCCAGTTAGCATTTAAGCTTCTTGAACATGGCTCCTCTATAACGTGATTCAGCTCTCAAAATGGGATAGCATGTACTGACTGTGTCTCAGTGCTTTCTGCATCATGTTTCTGCTCAGTTTACATATAGATGTTGCTGCTGAATAACAATCCTACAAGGCCAACTGAGATCTTCAAATAACAGAATAATTATTTAAGTATAGTATGCTGAAATGGGTTAAAAATCTAACTCCTGTACACAACACAATACCTACAAGCCTTCACTAAAATTACTCAAAAAAAAGTATGACTTCTCATAATCCATATGAAACATGCTACGTCTTTAAATTAATTCAGTCACGTGGCTCAACAAATGACAGCAAAATGCAAGAAACATATTGACCTGAGCAGGAAATAGTGCAGGTGAGCAAACAAGCTTCTCTATTCAGATCATCGAATACTTTGGCCCCAACTCCTGACAGCACACTGCAGAGGGCCGCTCTGTATTATGCTTGTGGATATATCAAATTAGGAACTCACTGTAATGATCAATGATCTAGAGAAGTTTTAATGTATTCTAAAGACCGGAAGAAGGACTGCTCTTACTCTAGAGGGAAAAAAAAGCTATGTGCTCTAAAATATCTAGGGGCGATGAACTGAATTATATTTATTAATTTTTATCCAAACTTAACATTTTTTCAGCTAGCGCAGATACACAAGGTGTCTTTGAACCACCTTTGTCCCCTAAGTCTAGTTGCTCTATATAGAAGGAAGTAGACTAGGACTATAATAAACTGGGAAACAGACACTGTTGCGCACATTATTAATGACAGAAGGTGAGGAGACTGATGACACTGAAATTAAAAAATCCATGACAAAGAAGCAAGGTGAAGGCAAGTAAAGACAAACTTCACCTTAATGTAGCAGGGCAAGGGAAGCGAGCTGGATGTTCATAGGGGTGTTGTAACCAGCAGTGCAGGAAAGGATGGTAACCAGGAGGAAAGAAGAGTGTTTTTTCAAGACCTTTCCTGAGATATATTTTAAGGATTTTGTTTTCTTGGGATTCCCCATAGTTCCATCCAACAGCAAAAAAAATGGATCTAACCTATAAAGGACTTTACTATTGATGCAGTTTCATTTTTTTCTGTGCTAAAGGACTAGATAGGAAGACACAACTGGTTGGAGCTGGGAAGAACTGAGAAACATGTTTAGGTAGACAAAGCCCAGTGTAATGAAAAACAATGTCTGGAGTAGGGTCTGAAACTTTGCTATTCATGCTTCCTACTAGACTGTCACACTATTTTCTAGAATGATGATTTTTTTTTGAAAGTATAGAAATAAAAATGGCCAGAATTGTGTTTCTGTATTTGCTTACAAAAAAGGCATATCTTCTCCCACAGACTTTGCCTTTCAAATCTTGAGTGGAATGAATCTACTGGAAAACTCCCAGCCATACAGTGCAACCAGATGAAGCAGCTGTTTGATACATACAGCCACTATTTGAGTCTATTTGAGCCACTACAGTATTTTTACCCTTCCATCCAGACAGCACATGGTAGCACTTGGTTAGCTGTGTTGTACAAACTAGAAGGAATTCACATACGCTCTCAGTTCTCATGACTTGGTTTTCATAAAACTCCATTTAAAAGATACTTATTTTCTGAGATTGTTCCTCAGTTTGGAAACAGCAGCCCAGAGCTCCCCCATGCTCCAGGAGCTCCTGCAGTGGGAGGGGGCAGGGAAGGTTAGCCTGAGCTGTCCTTGGTGGGGGCCACCAGGAGCATCTTAGCAGCAGCCACATGGGCTCGACACACAGCAAGTTTTGTGATCTTCATGGTCGGGAGTCCTGTAAGCATTGCCCTTTACAGTGTTCAGCAGGTGTACTTTTAGCTCTCCCCTTTTGCACATACTTCTATATATACTTTTACCCAGTAGATTCATTTTTATTACCAACATATATCTCAAATACAACTTTTTTTTTTTTTTGGTTGCTATCTGGCAGATACTGTTAAATTTTGGTAATCTTGTTAGAAATTCACTTATTTTAAAAAATACTATTTTTTCTAAGTTTAAGTTTTCCAAAGTCTTTTATCAGGCTTCTTAGATGACTGCCTATACTTTGGGTAGACTTTCAGCTTTCTCATCCATCTGTCAAGTTGAAAATAACAGGAGTTGAATATTCAGTTTGTTCTTTAAGTTGTAGATTTTCAAGCATTGAATCTTATTTAAGTGGATAAATGCAGCTGCTGCCTTGCCAATTTGTGACATGATTTCATTCTGGATATCCCCACTGGCTTGCATATTACTGCCAAGGTATTGAGACTGACTCATCTCTTGCACTTCTTTGCATTCTAAAGCAATACTTGAATTTTAGGTTTCTTGTTCGAACTGTTATTTTTCATAATATTGTCATTAGCCCTGTGTTTACTATCAGGCTTTCAACTCACCTTTTTGGATGGTTTTGCATGTCTGAGTGGATGCTGAAGACCTAAGTCACCAGCCGAATAAAATTTCAGCATGTTGCTATTAAGCCATTTGTTATCTAATAAGCTGGCTGCCTCAGCATTTCTGATAGTAAATCAGTAGCAATTTAACATTTAATAAAAACATTTAATAAAAAACATTTAATAGTAAATCAGTAGCAATTTAACATTTAATAAAAACATTTAATAAAAAACATTTAATAGTTTACACTGTCATTTTTTGTTGATGTGTATTCATATAAAAAACTTTGGCATCTCTTTTTTCAATACAATCTTGTTCAGTGTTAATCATCAAGCAGAATATTTTATCTCATTTCACTTGCGCTTTATCTGTTCATGCTGCCCCTGGATATAAAGCTGTGTTGATATTAGTTACTTTCCTTGATATAACACATTGTATCAAGACACAACAAAATAAAACAGGATAGAGACTGTCAAATGCTTCTGTAAAATGTGTGTGGATTTGTATTAGTATTTTTTTGTCATTCAGTCTTCCTCTGATGATTGTTTTTAGGCTGTGCTGATACACACTCTGAGAAGTTAGAGTAACACAATTAGTAGAAAAATTATGCATGACAGAAACTGAACAGAAGGTAAATGCCCTCTGTACACTACTAAAAAAAAAAAAAAAGGCAGCCAGAGTTTATATGGAGAAAGAGGCATTTTGGCATACTTGGTCATGCACTGACCACTTGGCTTGCTCACTACTGTGAGCACTACACAGTATATACTGGAGCTATGTGTAAACTATTTATCTCTAAACCAGCAATAATCCTCTGAGGGAAATATCTAGTAAAGTAAGTCTGGATGAAAGTTTCTGCCATGAGCTTTGCCTCAGGCAGCTCACCATATGAAAAGATTTATTCACCAAGAAGAAATAAAGGAACAGACAAATTCTGTGCAGCTTAGTCAATGGACTCTCCTGACATTGTTACTCAAAGAACATAGGCTTGATAGCTGAAAAATTTCAGAAAGAGAAAAGCCCTGTACTATGTAGTGGTTCTCATCCAGTGAAGGAAATGTGGGCTGTCTTCACAGCTCCTGTCCTCACACAGCTCTGTCTTGGCCATCCCTTCTCCCTCCAGCCCAGTAACTCCCTCTCACCTTTCTAGTTAACTCTCTCATCGTGTGATCCTTCCTTCCTACAAGAAGTGGTATTAAGAGACTAACTAAGCCCCTAAGTGATATTCTGTTTTTTGCATCTATAGGAAAGCATGGCTGGTCATGTGTTAAAATATGGATTTCAGATAGTAAAGAAATGTGGGTTGTTGATGTTTCTAGTAAGAGCATATAAAGCAATTTCATTACTTTGTTCTGACTCAAAGTGCGTCGAAAATTTCCATTGCTATCATTCTGCTAGGGGGCCCCATTGGCTTAAAATCAATATTAAACATGCAGTTGAAATGGCAAGTTTATTCAAGATTTCTTCTGTAGTAATATGCTGTCATACGTGTTCTGAGAGGACATATGACAGACATCCACATACTGTCTCCTTTTAAGCAAAGTATATATAGATATATTTCTTACAAATCCCTGCAGGAACAGTGAGGAGAAAAGCCTTTCAGCAGAAACTTATTCTAAACTCCATGGTTTTGCTAGTGGGTAAGGAATCTACTTCCCTTAAGTAAAGGCATCATTTGTTCATTCCCCAATAGGGAACAGAATTCTCTGTAATTGGAAGAGAGAGAGAGAAAGCACAGCCACTCCTTGTGTTTGGTTCTATTTTCTACCCATGTTAAATGACCCATGTAATGAGTAAAGAATTGTTTAGATCGAGTAGTACACAAGCATGCTGGGTCAATGACTACTCAGCTGCTAGCTGGAGTCTGAACTGACAATGATCAGAATTGGTGCTGTCATTTCACAACTTTTTTAAACCAATGCAGCTACAGAAATACTTTCTAGAACAAACAGATTTCTTTGTAACATGATGATTCACACCAAGACCTGAAAGATGCCGAGAGGCCCAATGTGGTTTTTTTAAGAGCCCAGATGTCTCTTGTTTTGGCCAATGGCAGCCTTACTGGTGAATATAAGATTCTTACAATAGTCCTTCAAGAATATCTAAAAAAAAATTAATAAATAAACAAACAAAACTCCCCAGACAACAACCAACTATTGAGGCTTCTCAAGATGTACTTTTGAACAACCTAGTTTTACATGAATGTGTTTTTTTTATCCTACCTCTCCTACTTACTGCACTGATTTGCTGTGAGCTTTTAAATTACCTTGCAAATTCCACAGGGTAAGAGCTATAAGTGGGTTTGCAAGACACCTAGCCCAGAAGAGACAAACCTAGAACTGGAAAATAGCATTTTTACAGAGAGCGAAAAAGAAATTATATAAAAAGAAAAAAAAGTGAGAAATGTGACTACTCAAATCTTTCAAACTATGGCCATCCTGACTTTTGACTGAAGTCACAGTCCAGCAGCCTCTGCGTTTTGAAAGATGGGTTGTAAACAGACATCAGGGTGACACTACTCTTATTCAATGGGAATGTGTGTCTCATTAAGGGAAATACCACAGTGGTCTCAGTGTGCAAGAGAGTATCAGGAGAAGAAACGGCTTT
Organism: Corapipo altera; assembly: GCF_003945725.1. Taxonomy (NCBI): domain Eukaryota; kingdom Metazoa; phylum Chordata; class Aves; order Passeriformes; family Pipridae; genus Corapipo; species Corapipo altera. Next base: position 17,377,873 of record NW_020884880.1, read on the forward strand.
GCTACACCACACCATGTCTGTTCGGAATCTTCTGGTTCAGGTCACCTCTTATAAAGTGTCGTTTCTTGACAAATCTTACCTTTTTTTTTTGTTAATATTTTTATAGGCTACATGGACAATTAACAGATGTTTCCATGGCAATCATTGACAGCTTCTCATGGATGAAGATAGATTTTAGCATTCATAGACAAAGACTCCATTCTTCCTTTCTGGTTATAAAGTATTTTTAAGGCTAACCAAGGAGGATCATGTAGGAGTGTGCTCTATTACAGTAACAATATCACTGTGAGGATATTTAGGGAGGTCCAAGTTAAAAGTAGTCTATTAATAACTTAAACATCCATGTTAAAAACAGATTCAGATGAGATCAGAGTGTATGCAAGTCAGTGAGTTTTCTTCTGTAGGGAGGGAAATGTCTTATGTTCTTCTTTCCTCAAATGAAGCTGCAACCAGAATAAAGTAAAGGAAGGGCTCCCCTGCCCAGATCTCACTGTACCCTGATGCCTGTTGGGACCAACCAAAATCTATGACAAGGTAACCCAGTAAGGGGGCAAAACCACATCAACAAATTATGTTAGGCTAAGGGACACTGTGAAAATATAAATTTAATTGGCTCAGTTGTTTCAGAAAAACCATAAACTGTTCATATTTTGGGATAGGAAGGCTGACACTGGTCTGACAAGAAAAACTAGCACCTCACAGTTAGTATCTTCTTGTCTGGGCCAAGATCAGTGCTCTACTGGGAAAGAGATTTGGGATGAGGAAAAAACCCCACCTCAGCCCTCCAAAATAGGGTTAAATTTTGAAGCTTCAAAGAAGACTAACAGTGTGAACCTTGGTACAGTTATGGATGGATTAAACTAGTTTAAGAGTCAGTCATTTCATTTATTTCATTTCAGACAGACAACATGCAGTGAGACAATGCGCAAGTATACTTCATTCTCACTCTTGAAGTGTATTTGGAACAGTCCACAGGATATGTCTTGGAAATGAGAACTGTAGAAACAAACAAAGGAAAAGCATGTCAAGTTACTAAACAAGTGTCAGAGAGAAAAAGCCTACTTATTCCTCTTCCACAGGAAAGTCACTTGATAAGAGCAACCCTTTGTGAGGAGGAGAAAAGGAGGAACTGCTGTCACTCACTGCAAAGTGGAATTCTGATCGCCTAACCTATGGCTATGCCTCCATTAGTAATTTTGCATGTGAGCAACTGAATGAAGACAAGCAAACAGTGGGGGAGGGGGGTGAGGGACATAATAAACTATCCCAAACTCAGAATTTTAACTGAAGTGTCAATCATATCTATAAATTATTTGATAATTTATGTCTAAAAGTATAAGGTTAGTTTACCTTCTTGCCTTTCTAACCGTCTTATTAACTTAGCTCTTTCTTTTTTTTTTTCATTTCTTATAAATAAGAGATAAATTTTTGCAACTACCCTATGTTATAAATAGTCTTCTATTATATTCAGCATATAATCAGAAGGGAAGCATGAATTGTTTCCGAACTTGTGGTATGGTGGGTTTTCCAGAACTACTGCATTTTTCACAATTCTACAGGCTCTAGAAACATTCAGGAGAGGCATTTTGTCTCCCATGTCATGGGTGTGTTACACCTTTGTGTGCAATCAGTTCATGCTGGCTCCATAGGCACCAGTGTTTGCTGCTCAGGGAAGCTGAAGCAGTATAAATTTTCTTACAAGCAGCTTTGTGGTAGAGACTGGTGTTTCTAAAAACACTAATTTTGTTTATTCTTAAAAGTATCTTAAATGCAGATGAACCATGCCACATTTTTTAAAAATCAAATTTTTTTTTCTCTGTGAGAGAATGGCTTTTTATTAAGGTTGCAAAACTAGTGAAACCGCTTCTTCTTATAGGAACTGCATAGACTGCTGTGTAATCATGAGCACCCACCTGAAGCCTTACAACAAAAACTGAAGTCTTAGATTTGGTTGCACAGACTGTTTGGCTTCTCAGACCAGTTTGTTTCCTTGATCAAAGCTGAGTTTTAGAACTAAGCGGTTATATACATGTGTATATATTTATATTACTTAAAAAAAAATCACAAAAAACTCCCTAAAGTAAACTAAATATATATATATTTGTGTTTTTCATGAAAAGCAAATAAGTTTAATCTTCTTCCCAAAGCAGTTTACACAGTTTACAGGTGGACTTCTGTATTGAGAGAGAGTTAATACTTTACCCTTCTAGAAATAGAAATGAATGGATGTTGCAGGAAATTTACTGTGGAGCAGAATATTAGCCTCTACAAGCATGTTAAAATAAAACTGTGCATCTATGGTCCAGCATCCTTCCCATTTGTGTACTGGAAAGTTTTCCTTGAAAGCTAGATCTTCAAACCTGCATCACTGCTAGCCCATCTTACAGTAGGAGGTACCGTTGGTTCTTTTCAGGTGATGCCAAATAGCATCACGGTCAAGGGCAGTGGCACGAGACTGAGTGCCAAGGGACTTAAGTAATACTGCTAGGACTGCTACCACCTTACTCTGTGTTCTTATACAGGCTTTTAATTCCTTCTGTTTCTTGTTTTCCCTGAGAAAGGAAGTGAAACCATTTTAAAGCAACAAAAAAAAAAAAAAAAAGAAAAGACAATAACTATACCTATTTAATAAATTTAGGTGCAACTTCAGTCTGGTGCTCAAGTCTAATAAGCAGATAAATCAGTGAATTTAAAGAGCGAATGAATGCACTGCATTATCTACACAGCAAAGACCACAGAAACAATTAAAATTTCCTGAAATTCAAACCTACTCATAGCACAACATGGTGGTGAGGAACTGAGGTAAAGTCAGTTCTGGTATCTAGTACCTCGCTACACAATAATCAAAAAAAGCCTTGTAAACAGTCTTATAAACTCTTCAAAACAAAATACACATAAATAGTCATAGAGCATCTGAACAGGGTGGAAACAAAAGAAATTATGTAATAATTTCAACATATAATTTTCAACTTAGATCTGCATGACATGCTACTGTGGTTTTTTTTCACAGTAATAAACAAAGGTTAATACTGACAACAGATGCTTTTCCTTCATACTCAAAATAGTATTATAATACACTGCTGCTGCATTTTCAACTCATTGAGAGTATTACTGCAAAGACTGCTATAGAGAAAAGAGAAAAAGTCAAAAAGTATAATATTGTTTCTATGCTATGCCATTCTGGAGGCAGCTTTTATAGTCACAATTTTGTAGTTTCCACCATCAATTCCTTCAACTGATGTTTATTCTAAATAAATTATTCCTCAGTGTCTGTGTGTGTTTTCTTCTCAAGTGTGGGCTAAACAGAGGCGTAGTGAAAAAAATAGCTACCACATTGACTACAATGGGCTTGAATTTCACCGAAGTGATCTTAACCCAAGGATGCATCTCTCTCTGTAAAAGCACTGCTGAAATTCCAGTTCTTTCACTTAACATTACAAGCAGAAGTGTAGCGGGTTAAATTTCAATCCCACTGAAGTTAGCAACAATCCTCCTGCTAGCTTCACTTACATGGACAAAACACAAACATATGGTTGAATTAGGAACAAAGGAAAATAAGGAGGAACAGGGGAAATGTTGTCACTGAAGAAAAGCAGGGTGGGTGGGCAGTACCCAACCTTGTCCACACAGGTTTCCACTGTAATTTTCTCATGGTCTGGAAGAGCTGTTCCTTCTTCCACCAAAAGCAATGGTTTGTACCTAACAGAGAGCATAAGAAGGTGAGGTGAAGAAAAACAAGACAGTTCTTGCCTAGAATGAGACATCTCAAAAGGACAAAGCTCAGCTGATTTCCATGTTGCTGTATGTGCCTGCCACAGCAATTGCATTATCCATAAATTTGCCCATATCTTTGACAGTTAGGAGAGGAGTAGCCTCTTCTTCTGCAGGCTTGTAAGACATAACTATGCTAGAAGGAGTCCAGTTGGAGAAATGGATGGATAGTTTTTTAATATTGCTATTTTTAGATTATATGAAAGCTAGGGCTTCTGGGGAGTCTGTTATTTTAAACAAAATGGTAGATTGCTTCTTTCTCTTGCATGCATAAAGCTGTGTCACGATGGAAAAATAAACACATGGTTGAGAGATTTCTTGAACTCCTGTATGGTGGTTAATTTTTCAACAGTTCTTTTAATGGCTTCGAGAGCATTATACAGCAGAATCCACCAAGAGTCAACTCTCACTGTCAGTTCTTCATCACACTGTTGAAGAAAATCCAATCTGTCTTCCAGTGTTTTAATTTTTAACTATGTTATTTCCCCATCTCTCTCTGGTCAGCTTTTGAATGAATTGCAAATTTTGAATCTGTTTTTTGAAGCAGTCTACAAAAGCATGGCTTTTTTAGCCATCTTTGCCTAACTCTCCATCTGACTAACTTGCTAAATTCCTTGTCCCAATGGACATACAGAAATGACCCAATTTCAGTGGTGTGCTGACTGTATACTTAAGGACTGCGTAAGTTTGCCACAAACAATGAACTGCCTCTTGATAACCCCTGGGGTTTTTTTATTGTGCTGGAATGAAGCCTTTTTTTTTTTCTCTTCCAGAGCAATGGAAAGAAAAAAATGTAATTGAATTAGATTGGAAGACTTGATGTCTTAGGATTTAAAATCCAAAACCAGCTCAGTTACATGTGGTGAATCATTTTCGGTTTATGATAGGCTATGGAAGACAATAAAGTTCTCATACTGTTCCCAGTGGCCAGCTATTCATATCCCAGACCCACCAGTGTATCTGAATTACTAGCATGCTTTTTGGCAATCAGGGAAGAAAGACTGCAGGCTGAATGGGTGCCAAGATGGATGTATATTGTGGGCCAGTTCTCCAGGAAAAGTCTGATCCAGCCTTGCTGAGTGGACCAGACATTCAGCAGAGTAGTTTGAGAATAATGAGGGGGTTAGGGGGAGACTGCCTATGCCTTAGGAAGAGTTTCCCATTGCTTTCAGAGGCAGGGTAGCTTCCCATAGGATCCTTCAGAAGTTTGGCCGTTATTGCTGCAGCCTTAGTCCATGTGTGTTCATGTTGATTTGTTTGCTTGGAGGTTAGGGAGTTTATTTTTAACTCCTGTTAGCTCTGTATAAACCAGAAGTAGTGGAATGGTTTCTGTTATTTCTCTTGTACAATGTCAGAATCCACTGTATGTGCGTAAAGCTACTGAAGACAATCTGATTGCCAAGTGTTTCTGGTGGCAGAACTGGCCTGTTCATTGCAACACAGTGGAAAAACAAGAGAAGGAATCCAAAAATGACATTCAGCTTCTAAGCAAGCTGATTGAGCCAAGTATTGGCAAGTTAATACATTAGTACTTAGAGGGGAGATAGCTTTCCTTTCCACTTGTAAATTTGATATGTTTTGTCTGGAACAAATCAGAACAATATAAAAATATAACTTGGTTGTATCATTTTTCTAGCATCATTTTTTGGAAAATAGATTTGTAATTTAAGGTGCTATGTAGTGTCTGGGACCTGCTCCATCTGAAGCACCAGAAGCTTGCTAGTTCACCATAGCTGACCATGGACTTGCTTCACCACAACCAAAAGCTGAGGAGTACAAAGTCTTATCGATCTGGCTACCTTTTGAAGCTTTATTTATTAATCTCATTATGCAGACTTGTGAGAACATGGTGGGAGAAGATTTAGATGGGAAGGAAGCTTTTATCTGTGTAGTAAATACAAATAAGAAGATAACATTAAGCCTCTCAATGGGTCCTGCTGAGCAGGAGGGATGCTGTACCACCCCTCACTAACAGAGAAAGCTGGGGTTGTTCTTGTGAATAGAACCTTTGCATCCAAAGAAAAATTGACTTTAAAAGTAACTAGTCAGACCTAAACAAATTATTTTAGTAAACTGAGTTGTTTTATCCTTTGTGTTCTGAGGCAAATGCATCCACAGTGACTGGTTTTCATAAACCTGTTTCTCAATTAAAAAAAAAAAAGTGTAATTCCACAAATGTTATGATTTCATCATCTTCCCTGCTAAAGTACTCTTCCGGACACTGGATTCTTCTGTCTGCCAGCGGCTCAGTGAGCTGGACAAACTACTGGACAATGACCCAAAGGAGAAATTTAACTGAGTTAATAAAGGCAGTGACTGAGAAGTTATGGCAATAATTGATCTGGGAAGAATGAATTAATGGAAATACAAACTACATCATCTCCTGACACTATTTTCCAATAAGAAGATATCAGTATTATATCAGGTGAAAAACAAACAAAACATAAATTTAAACTTAGAACTTTAAATTTCTTTGAAACTAATATTCCCTACACAGATTAAGTCTCTTGGGTTTAATGAATTTAACAGTGAAGAAGGAGCATCATTCTTGTTAATGGATTTTACAACATAACAGATTCAGAAACAGACAGTGTAAGGGTAGTTAGTACAATAGGGAGCATCAGAGAACATTTTGTAGCAGAAAGAAATTTACTAGTCAAGCTGAAAAAAAAAAACCCACGCAAAATTCAAGTCACTCTCTGTTCTGAAGTGGAAATACAATTAAAGATATGAAATGCCATGCATTTCATATGCCATGCAACATGTGTTGCATGTCATCCTTCACAGCTGTTGTGCATCCAATACTGGACATCTAGAAAAAATTATTTTAGTTGCCTGTTAAAAGTTTTAGGGGGGCTTTTTATTGTTTTACTTTTTCATTTGTAGGGGCTTGTGAGGTTTCTTTCTTTTACTTTAAAAGCTTGGGAAAGTTTGGGGTTATATTGGGATTTTTTTTTCTACAGGAGCTGACTGACAGCTGCACACAATGGCCATACCTGCACTGATTCCAGCAGCGGGTGGCAAAAGCTGGGTGCACTTCTCCACCTAGCTCTGCAATGCAGCTTGCCACCCCATGCGATGCTGGTAGCCAGGACTACTAAATTCTGTTCCTGTTTGTAGCAGACAGCATAGGGAAGAGATGAAAGATTCCCTAGTAGCTTGATGTCACACCTCAGCAGATTAACTGACATGGTGCTATTGCGTCAAGACTGGGGGTAGTTACATGGTTATCCTTGGAACACAGACCTGTCTGGTCTATCACGATAGAGCACGGGCATACAGCTTCCAGCAGGCATATGCATAAGAGCATTGGCTCCAGAGAGATATTTCTAAAATAAGGCACCACTTAAACTTAGCAAAAGTAGCAGATTATGGACTTCTGTCACTTTCCTCAATTATTTAGGACAGGTTTGGACAGCCTATTCTATATGGCATATACTGTAAGAAATTAGAGGTCTCACAATTACAATGTGGCTGTTGAATTAGATACCAAGTACTATCAAAGGGCTGAACATTTCCAGTACTCCCCAGTTATTTGCAGGAGAAGGCCTCAAAATTGGATTAGAGTCAGGTTGTGTTCCTCATTTCCATCTGTAGCTTTGCTGTACAAGGGATTCTTGCAATGGGCTTTATTTCCTAAAAAATGCTACAAATGGGATTTGCCTCTGTTTTCTTCAGAGCTAGTCCTAAATTTGCAAATTAAGAGAAATCCAATGGTAATTGCTGACAATTCTTTTAATTTGGTTATAGTGTTTATATTTGCTCAGTCATTTATGTTTCACACATCAGAGCAGATAAAAAGAAAACCCCTGAATGAAGTCAACAATCAAAGGAACTGCAAGAAAATATTTCAACACATGCTTTTTTCCTTTGTGAATTTTGCAAAATGGATCTGTCCTAAGCTTAACTGTATCAAGTGCTTTAAAATTGTTTTTTTAACATTGTTTTATCCTTCCTGCTTCTGAAGCAAGAAATCTTTGTGACGCTCTGCAGTGAATCTGTACCTAGGGACACAAAGAATGACTTGGAAATCATCCAAAACAGGACCTCCTTCCACAAGAGATGGGTCACTATTAATTATATATTGCGTTTGTCATATAATGGCTTAGCATGGGCTATGATTGTTATTATCTGTGTCATGCTACATTTGTGTTATTCCTACATTTTGTATACAGGACAGGTTGCAGAAATCATGTGCTCAAATTCATTAAACAGCAAACTTTTATTCTGATGTATTATTTTTTGGCATTTACAGCTATATGTGTTTAAGTCCTAACAACATCTCATTCCCCAGAAGCATGATTCATTTGACAGATCTAATAACTAAGAAGGGTAAGATTTCACCAGACCTTGTAATTTTGTTTGTGGGACTTGGCAGGGAGGTTTCATGCACTGTATTTGGAATGTATCGGTTATTCCACTTTAAGTCCTAATATGACAGAGGAGAAATAAAAAGGAAAAAGTGCAGATCAAGACACTGACCAAGGAAGATCATGGTGAATTTGTCAGGGAGATTATAGCCTTCTTTATACTGCCCCACACAAAAATCCATCTGGAATTGTTTACAGAGGGACCATCCCTCACAGCTTCCCCCTCTGCTGGATTGCAGCCAATCTTAACCAACCTCTCACAGGCAGCAGCTTGGGCCTCTTCACAGCCATCCTACTGCCCTGAAGGATAAACCCTGGACACTAAGGTATTCACAGGAGAAGCTCAGGAATAGTGCTTATCGCTTTTCTTTAACAGAAAAGCAAAATATGTCAGGGCTTTGTTTGATTTGTGGTTTTTTTCCCTCCTTTATTAAAAAAAAGCCAGTAGGTCTTATACTGACACACCTACTCATGGGAACTCTGCATAAATAAAGTTTAAATATTGGCAAATACTTTGGTCTTACGGAAGGGCAGCAACACACATACTTTGCTAGGGAAAAAAAGTAAAACAAACTTTTCTCAGTATCATAAAGAGCTCAGCTCTGTCCAAGGGGAATTAAAAGTTATTCTATTGATTTAAATAGAAGCAGGATCATGTCCTTTTTATCAGGGACTGATTCACAGCCTAGGAAAAAAACTAGAGAATCTTATGAATATTTTAAGATTTCTGCTGATCTATGTACCTATGCATAAAATGAAATGGCTCAGTGTAGAAGGAACTGCATTACCTAAACTAAAAATAGATGTATCATTTATAAATGCAAAAGTAAATATAAAGCAATCAAATTATTACATAAGAAAATCCTGCAAGGAATACTTGAACAACAAAGAACATATTTCAAACGACTTGGCAGTAGCATGCGAATTTAAAGAGATGGGGGAAAGGAGAGAGATAAGTTTCTCACACAGCACTTTGCCCAAACCCCACAGTTCTGGTTCTGCAACCACTCAAATCAGAGGTGAGACTTAGAACCACAGCAGCACTTTTCCATGTGGTGAACATAAATTCTGTTTCCACAAAAACCTGGACACTAAGGCCAAGGACCATGTGGCTGCATATCAGCAACTTTTCTGAGAACTGGCCATGAGTTCATCTACCAAGCCTCAGGAGACTCAAAGTTTTCAACTAGTATGGACAAGCCAAAGAGAAGATCCTAAAATTCTTTTTTGATTCACTGACCGCTGTGAATTTTGTTCTGTGGACATCAATGACTGATCCAGCTCCCCACATAATGGAAAATGAAAAATGACACTCTAGCAAAACAGATAAATTTGGACTTGATGTCCAAGTTTGCACTCAGCTGGACTTGACGATCTTAAGAATCTATAGATGATCTTAAGATCTATAGAATGATTCTATAATTCTGTAATTCTGTTCTAAGATATTTCCCCAATAACATAGATTACTTTGTAAAAACCAGAATAAGCACAAAGTTTGTGAGGTTTGATTTCAAATATTCCTGTGGAGGCAACACAAAGTCTCTGAACTGAACTCATGAATCAAATACCAATTTGATTTAGGGATTTTAAATATACAGATGTATTTATTACTAAATGTTTCAATCACATCGATAGTGACCTGTTATTTCAATATTTACAAACTCTTCTTGCAAAGCTGAGTAATATGATATTTAAAATACTTACTACATAAGAAGTCAAGATGATTACTATTTTTATTTAGTTATGGGTAATATCTAGTCCCCATTGGAGCTGATAGAAATTACTTCATAGAACTAATATTATATTATGTGTTCAACAGCATGTTTACTGCTGAGGATGGACAGTAGCTGCTGAGAAATTTTGAGAGCTAGCAGTGATTCAGTGCTCCACAAAATCTTGCCTCATGCTCATCAAGGAAGGAAGTTACTCTCTGGGTTACTTCTTCACATGTGATGTAGTGGAAGAAACTGCTGTTTCTGAGTCTGCTTCAAACTCCTTCCAGGATAACTCTCTTTCAAGCATGTGAAACAAATGATTCTATGAAACAAAGCTTCTTTTTATTCCAACGGTCCAAAGCATTCACTGCAAACAACTAAAATTATGAAATTCTGAATTGTAATGAGAAAGTCTGTGAAAAGACTAAGCTAGCTATAATGGTATTAGAAGGATCTCCTCAAGAGTTGGCACAATGTGGATATATTTTACAGGCTGGAATGGGAACTGTTGAAATCCAGTAGGTTTAGTGTAGGAGTACAGTGTTATCATGGGTTGTTTAAATCAACAACTTCAGCCTTAGTCATTCTGAAGAGGACACTTATTTTTCACTCTTGAAGGTTTAATCCTATCAGTTGCCAAGAATTTCCTATTTAATGCACTTAGAGATATTGTTTCTGGTTTCCACCTTTGTAAGTTTTAATTAAAGGGGAAGAATAGGAATAAATGTAGCTTGCAATTGTACCATGTTCAAATATATGAAATTTCACTAAAAGATCAGTAAAGAAAGCAATCTTTCTATACCCCTTCACAGTCCTTCAGAAATACCATGCATTTATTCAATGATGGGCTATCACATAATCTGGAGTTATAACTACTGGGTACCAAATATTACTACATCTTCATTGGCCCACGTTTGCAGATGGTAAATTAAAGGTTCAATTCAGCAAATCTTACTGATGTGAGTAATTCTTATTTTTGCATGTCTTCTCACTTCAAACACTTATTTATATAGATCTTTCCATTGCCCTCAGTAGTACTTACTGGGAGAATAAGCATCAGTTTTTAAATTATTTGTGAGGGGGTTTTCATGAACATATGTCATAAATTCTAATGAGTAAATTAGCAGTTATAGATTGTTTAAAGGACATGTGTTAAACGATTCTTTGTTGGCGCCAGAATTATTCCTTATTGTTTTTTGTTTGGAGGTTGGCTTTTTTTTTCTGGAGGGATGAGTAAACCCTATGGACTTCTCCATGTTGCTACTCTGAAGAGCTTAAAATTTATATGTAGGATTAAAAAACCCCCAAATCAGAACATGTCAACAATAAACAAGGTATTATAATGTTACAGATAAGATAAAATAGCAAAGAAACAGTAAGACTATTTCAGAAAAGACAGGAAATTGAATGCAAACACCAGAAGTGGGATTTAGGTCACCTAACTTTAGCTGTGTAAAAGTAAGACATTTGGTCTTAGACACCTCAGCTGCTGCCATAGTCCATGGAGAGTGACAGATGCATGAAATGGGCCATTCATCCAACATATTTTAGAATATGATGAATCATTTTCTGCACATGGTTGTGTCCATTGGCTGCAGTAGGCAACTAGGTAACTAGTCTATATTTAGTGCTTAAATGCCATTTAGATGACTAAATTAGGTAAGAGAACCCAACTCAGCTGCCTTGCAAAGGTCAGTGTATACATCAGGGTGGAGGTGACTTCTAAGGAAGGATTTACAGGCAATAAATTCAGTTAGGTCATCTGCACAAGAAACAAGTCATTAAATGGAAATGTTCCATCTCGGGTCAATAGATCAGAGATTAAATATATCAAGTATTCCCACACTACCTGCTTCCCCATCCATTCTTGACATTTCAAACATATATTTAGGCTTTTAAAACTGTTTTACTTCCTCTTGTTGCCACGTGAAAGGAAATAGAAACTAGACTTTATACTGAGACAGTGAAGGTGCTGCCTTATGTTCAGAGCAGAAAGCTGAAAATCAGTAGTTTTCTTTTTAGGCACAGTTTTATAGAAGACAGTATGCAACAACAGTTGCATACCTAACCCATAGATAACTTTCAAAAAGATAACTTTCAAAAATGTTTCAAGTGGAAGTGAAAATCAGATAGTGCGAAAATGGTGAGAGGTAGAAAATACCAGAAGTATGCTAGATAAACATTACCTCTGACAGACATCAATTTTCAGAAATGGCCATTGATTTCACAGGTCTCCATGCAGCTAACAAAATAATCACTAGTTGTTAGTGAAATTTTTGGTAAAAAATAATTCTTGCATGAGGTCTGCAAGTCCTTTTAGTCATAGGTTTTATGGAAGAAAAGTCTAGATAAACACAGGAAAGGTATGTGAAATCTGTTTTATATTTAGAGGAAGAGAAAATAATAGCCTAAGTTATATGTTCTTTTGTCAGATTATATTTATTTATATTTCCATTGTTTTGCTTAGTCTTTTTGTAGTTGATGCAGTTAAAAAAATTTCTAGAAATGGTAATTTTAAAAAAAAAGAAATTAAAGATTTTATGTCATTTAAAGGAAATAGTTATTAATAAATACTCTTAGAATTCATATTATATAAACAATAAATTAATAATAAAATCATATTTTATGAAAACATTATATAAATTGTTCTCCCTTTTACAGTAAGTGAAATCCATAATGCTATGATAGCCAGCAAGGAGCCAGTCTTAGAGACTACAGACTCAGCAAGAGAGCAGATAAATCAAATCAAAGAGGACTGCCAAATTTGCACATGACATTGAAATAAGCCTGGATACCCTTTGGGTCTGAAATCTATTTTTGTGTTTGCGGAAGCATCTTGATATTAGAACAGTTCCAATAAATCTCTCTCTTGATGTCAGCCTCTTAATATTGCTAAACAATAATAAACCTTATGTCAATCCATAAAATGCTACAGTCACAAGCCTCATAATTTTTTCCACTTTGACTTTTCCCCAAGTGCTGATAAAAACATCTATCACACAAGCAGTAAAGCCTGGATCCCTGGTAACAAACTTTCAGACAAAAGTTGATGAGGAAAAAAACTTCGGTAGTCTAATGCTTTCTTGATCTAGTGACGCATTCAAGTCATTTTCTAGTTATAACTTCAAATTAGACATAACAACCAAATCCATTATTCACAGCATTTGTTTAGTCTCTGAAAATATATGGACTATTATTACAGTCAAGTTTGCCTAAGCCAATAGTGAAGGACTTCATCATGAAGTCCTGCTGTAGTCTCAGAACAGGGCTGGCACAGATTAGAAAAATTTACTATAATAATCCTTGAAAAAAACCCATTTTCTTGCAGTTTAATTCTAGTCCATGTGCCTGTGGCTCGAATGGGGAATCTGGGATCCTTCCCCATACTGGCAGTGTTGCAAAACTAAAGAGCTCAGACTTTAGAGAAAGGATGCCTTGGTCAGTTATGTATATGATCACCTACAAAAGGAAATGGGAAGAAGGCAAATTCTGTCCTTTTTCCCCACAAATTCATCAATCCAGGGAAAAAAATAATATCTCTCTCTTTTTTTTTTTTTTTTTTTTGTTCAGATAAAAATACTCAGAAATAACTAATTTCATAAGCAGTACTCTGATTTTAGCTCCCCCTGTAGTAGCCTTGGACACAGCCACTTCAAGGAACAGACTGGAAAACACCCTGGTCCAAGCCTAGCTCTGCTGAATGCTGTGACTTGTGAACATCTGTCCTGCAGATTGGAGAGTTCAGTTGAGATACTCAAGGTAGCTTTACACAAACTAGATCAGGCATCAGATATAGTCTGGCATAATGCAGAGCTAGTCAGCAGAGGCTAATTTCACGTGGCAGTGGCTCTCACTGTGTGAGCCACATGTGTGGCTCCTCACTTGAGGGACACTAGACCCTTGGCACTGGACCTGCCTGCCTTGTTGTCACCCTCAACACAGCCAGTTCTCACCATGTCATGTCATCAGCAGCCCTCTCTATGTCTCCGCTTGCTCCTCAGTTGGAAAGCAAAAATGTTTTGCTGGGGTAGGTGGGCAGCTGCATAAGGTGTACAAGGAGAGGAACCCCAACCACAGCAGGAGAAGGCTGAGATAGCCCACTGCCTGGAACAGGCACAAGGACACAGGAGCAGGACATAGAGAGAAAGAGGAAGAAAGAATGGAAAGAGACGAGAAAGGCAAATTGGTTCCTCAAACACCAAGAAGATGAGTGTAGATGAATGACATAGCAAAAGATGAGTTTCTTCCTAACCACTTAGGGCAGTTAGCACATGAGCTGCAACCTACTGCCTGAAAATTCATGCCGAAAAAATCCAGAGAAAAGAGAACAGACAGAGTCCTGTGCACCACAGACAAGAGTCCTGTGCACCACAGAACTTCCGTGTGTGCTTTCACTCTTGGCAAGCAGATAAAGTCTGCGATGGCTTTTAAAAGTGCATGGATTCGACAGTTGTTTGTTAGTACTTTGTTTTGTCTGTGCTATATATTGCTATGTAAATACATGAGAAAGAATAAAGAGTAATAACATTGCATGCAAAGTTGTTAACATTATCAAAATATTGTAATTACGTAACACCAACAGGAAATAGACTGCAACAGTGCAAATTATCATTTCTTTCCCCTGATGGTGACAGTACATTTCCTCAAGAAGCTCTTTCTGTATGATGCAAGGGTATGAGCATGGCAGATGTGCCTTATTTCCTTTGCTTGAGTGCTGAGCGATACATTTTCTAGGTGCTATCCAGAAGTATGTCTATTGAGGCAGCAATTCCCATCCATGTCCCAGATCTCTCAGTTCCAGTTAGCATTTCAGCAAGATTGCTAACCTCCTCTTTCCTCTCTTCCCTTCCATCCTAGACCTTTGGTGGGAAGTGCCTTAGAGATCTCTGCTACCAAAGCATGGGCAGCTGATGGATCAGTGACAGGTGGTCTAGCCATTAACCTGACAGCTGGAAGAAAAGCTGTTCCTTTGTGGGTTTTACTCAGCTGCAGGTACCCTGGTAACCCTGAAGAACAGGACTGAAATGCAACAGGGCTTCACGAACTTCCCCTGTGTTACAAGAGTTAGAGTCAGTCTAGCTGATTGGAACCCTAGATGGAGGTATGTCCAAAGAGATTTTCTTCTTTCCTAGCCAGCCTTCCAGGACATAGGCTCTGTATCACAGAGATGATCTCTACAGTTTTATATCCTTGTCATGTTAGATATTTTTAAGGGCCTTCTTTTTCTTGAGGTTCCCACAGACCTGTACACATAATCTGAGAGACTCTTCAGGGGCAGACCTTGGTACCCTGTGTGCTTGTGGCATTACCAAGTGTTAAAGAAATACCAAAACCGTAGCAGCACCAAAGCAATGGTGCCAAAACTTGGGCTCCATTCACACTCTACAGTTTATATTAGCATCCAAGTAAAATAGAAGAAAATAACTTCCTCTTTAGGGGGTTCATGACTTGGTAACTCATGCATAAGTAATTATAAAGCCATAGTTTATTGAGATGCATGAGAAGAAATTAAATACAAGTCTTAACATATGCCAAACGTACTAGTTCCTACCTACATATAGATAATGAATAAAAATGTAATTTACCTTTACTTAATTCCTTTTCAGCAAACTCTTAGAGAGTCCCTAAGATGTTTTCTATACACTAAATCAGATTTTTCCTAAGCAAAAATACAGGACTGAGTTATCTAGTCCAGTTCTCTGTTGTCACAGGCAACTACATTTTAAATGGCAAATCAATCTTCATTCTTCAAAACAGTCTGAAGTTTTTGCTCTTTTTCCTCCTAGGGGAAAAAGTAATAATTAAAAAATATATATGATAGCAAAGTTCTGATTTCCCTGCGTAAGCAAAGTACTACTTTTTTTGTATCTGGGCTTGTTGCCACAATATCTGATTGCTCTGGAATACTGTGGGTTAGGTACAAGTGTTCAGAGAAAATATGAGTAAAAACCATATGCACTCATTAGCGAAAAAGATCATCATGACATATTGCTCTCCATATGTGGAATTTCTGTACAGTAACCTTGCTATTTACATGACACATGAAAAATGTATCATTTTCTAATGAAAAACTTCACTTTATATAATATCTTATTAATCATAAGACATGAAAAAGGTTATTTCATTAGAAATGGCCAGCCATAAATTTATTGTGTTATATTTGTTGCTTTAGCCTTAATGTATTTATTGATATCATTACAAAACATGGACATTATGATACTAGTTAAAGTCAACCAAAATTAAACAGGCCTATATAATTAGCCTATAACTGATGCCATGAAGCTCAGACACTTCTTCATATTTCAGAAGTTTACCTCCAGCAGTTTTCTAATCTACTGTATGTGAGAAAAGGGAAGTATTTATTAGTCAAAGAAGTCAATTAAATCTTGCAATGCAAATGCCAGAATTTACTTATACTTAATTAAACCTTACTGAATAATTTTAATTAAATTAATCATTTGCAAAATATTAGCAATATTGAAATATTAGTCAAATAATTCCATCAGTTTTCTTCCTTGACATTTGAATGTTTTTAGATGTTAAATATTTATGAAGAAAAATGTCATTTAGGAGAATAAAATAATGAGAAGATAGAGCAGAAAAGTATGCCATCCAGTAAGCAGATTACTCTTTCTTTATCTCCACATTTTTTTTTTAGTTTTGTTTAAGTACTCAGTTACTCAGTTGTCCAGTAAAAAAATGTTAAATGGAAATCTCTTAAAATAGGCATTTTCTTAAATTCTCAAAATAGAATCGTATTCCTGTAATCTTTCCTTAGGCAGAACCTTAACCAACTTGAACACAATCTGTTCCAAAACCCATGTAATCAGTGGAAACATTTCCACTTACTTCAGTGAATTTTGGAAAAGGGAATATCACAAATATCTGGCTGCTATTTCATGTTTTCAGACAGTAAGTACATGACATTTTTGTAACTGTGTCTGAACTATTTTAAACTACAGCACAGACTATTGCACATGGTATTCAGACACTTAAACTTTCTTTTTTGGAGGAAATTGAGGTAGACTTAAAAATCAGGGGTTTTTTTCAGATACTTTTGGATGAAAAAGGGAAAAATGAAGTTTTATTGCTTTGTGGAACTGCCATGCACAACTGCTTGTCTTATGTGATTTTCCTTCATGATGATTGAAATATACCATAGGGACATGGAGAAATACATCTGTTTCCACATTGAAACTGTTGGCAATGATTAATTATTTAGTATTTTGGGAAAAACCGTAGAATATAATGGTCATATTACAGTATTTTTCCATAATGATGAAATCAGAAATCTAACTGACCAACAACTAATAACTAACTAATAATAAATAACAATAATTAATCAATATATTTGATTATCAGTTGAACTCTTTTAAAGATTAAATGTAAATTTCTCTAAATGGACAGCAGTTTTGTGAAGTTTGCACCTTTTTAGTTTTCTTACCTTTGTATTTATTGTATCCAGACAAATATATAAAAAAGCAACTGCACCAAAAGGTGATTTCATGTAAGTTTCATTAAGGTTCTCAGATAGACACCTGAAGAGCATCAAGGATGTTTTTTTTGCCACATTACTTCATCTAGCACATCCAGTATAAGACTGTTTTATTTTCTGGATAAATGTGTATATCCGCTATAATAAATCATTTTCTGATATTAGAGAATAATATTTTATGGTGCCATTAATTATATACTTCAGCTGGAGGCACTTTTGCATGAGTTGTGGAGAGATCTGTGACAACAGTGAGAAACTCTATTAATCATATGCAGATATTATTTGTAAGGAACCTGCTAGCAATTCCAGATTTTATATGTAGCACTCCAAAAAGACCTGACATGTACTTTTACTTTCCAACTCCTTTTTTTTTTTTTTTTTTTTTTAAATTAAAACTCCCTGACAATAGCAAGAGCTCACTGCATGAAACAAAGCCAAAGGAACTGTCTGTTTGGGAATGACTACATCCCATTCATCACTATTCTATCAACGTACCTTAACCAGTATTTACTGATTTAGAAACAGGGCTGGTTCTTAGTAAAAACATCTTTGTTAAGCACAGTGATGACAACAACTATAGAAGCAGAAAACAGAAGTGATATCATAGTTCGCTTGCAGAAATCTCAAAATACCTCATCAAATTTTGTAAATTTAAAGAGTTGAGTCTTGTTTTTTGTTTGTTTGGTTGTTTTTTTAATTTTATTTCTGAGCTGTTAATACTTTAAAGATATGAAGACCCCCTATCTTTCATGCTCAGATATCTGACTCTGCCGTGCAGCAGCCTGGCCCACGTTGGCCTTGAGGAGCTTTTGCTATCTTATCATTTGCTAACAACAAATTACCAATTAAATATATTCAAAAGGCTTTTTGATCTTATTAGTTTTGAAATAATATTAAAATTTTTTATGCAGCCTCACAAGTTTATTGGGATTTTATTTGAACATGGACATTGATTTCTACATTGATATCTACATTGTTTTCTCTGATGGAGAAAGAAATAGATTGGGGTGTTACATGAAATTTCATCTGTATTACCCTAAGAACTGCACTTATTTTGAGAGGACAATACTGAAACCGTACTCAGAATGACTTTTGGGCATAGAAATCAGAGCAAACAATCCAAAAAAACCCCCAAACCACAAAACCCAAAAAAACAAACAACAGAAATAACTCTTGTAGATTAATTCTTTTCCATATACACAAAAAAAAAAGACAAAGAGTTAAGTGTCAGAGAGTCCTTGAAGCCATCCAGAGTTTCCACTTCTGCTGCTATTTAAAGGAGGAAAGGGATGCTTGGATGAGAGGTGACTAAAACAGTGGCTCTACCCAGGAGGGGTCACCATTACTAATCACTGCAACTCATATTCCTCCACAACATGGGCAGCCCATATAATATTACCCTGGGAAAGTAGGCAGGCAGGAAGGGTAGGAGTATTTCACAGAAGCTGGCTGCTTTTGCATGTCTTTTATCTTGTCCATGATCAGCTCTTAAGTGCCTGATATGTATGTGTGGTTTCTTAAACATCCTATTTTGTAGCTAGTACTAATTCAGTCTTAGTAATGTTTTGTTTGGCTGTGATTCTCTTTGAACAAAGCCTTTCAGGAAACCCCTCCAAGCAGCTGCTCTGCTCTAAGGCCTTCTGCTAACAGACTCAGAATTCCAGACAAATTTTCAATAATTAAATTCTATTTAATTATTGAAAAATAGTTATGAAAAGCTGGCATCTGACTAAGTTGGATATAGTGTAGGCTTGAGATAAATCGTGACTCAATGCATCTGATGACATTCAACAGTTAAATTTTTACTGAGAATTGAATTCCTTGGGTAATTCCAAAGCTATAAAATACAAGGATTCTGTCTGTAATCTCTTTTACTTGGTACCACTGAAGTCAAGAGATAAAATTCTCGCCTTACTTGGCTCTACATGTTACAACGAAGACCCATGCGATATTTAGAGTTTCTCACATATTTCTGTGCGTTTGAATGATCCAGGGCTCAAAGCTTCTATTCTGACTCTGAGCTATTGTCTTTTTCTATTCAGTCCAGATCCCTGGACTCTCTGAAGGAACTCATTATTTTAAAGAAGTTTGTTTTCCACTAACAAATGTGTATATTCATCTAAACAAATGTACCTACTGATGAATATGTGTCAGCACATAACACAGAAAGTACAGTGGGTGTCACTCAGTGATAAGATTCAGTATAGACAGACCCCCTGACAAAGGAAAGTGTCTGTCTAACAGTGTCAAGCTTATATGAACTAGAGGAAATACATGGATTTAGATTTGCTTTAAGAACAATTAGAACAGATTTGTTTTAAAAGCTACAAGGTATGCATTACAAAAAGCAAGATGTTGGCATATAGGCATTAGAAATGTCCCTTGAATGTTAAGAAGGTCTTTCTCTGGGCAGTGGTGTCTTGCAGCTTGTACAGTTACCACAGTAACTTTTTAGTTTTGCTCAGAGAGTCTCAGCAGAGTATCATCAGGGAAAAAAATAAAATTGACTTTTTCCCATGTCAGTTTTTTTTTCATGAAAAGGAGACCTTTCAGACCCTAACCAGATTTCTCAAAATTCAATGGAATTATTTTTGGAAAACCAGAAATTGTATTTTCTAATTAATATCAACTACTCTGTAGATTTGTAACAACAAAGACCTTATATTCTTTTGAAAACATGAGACATTGAACAAAACAGTGACTGCATTGACAACAGTCACTATCAATTGCCATCAATTACACTTATGATTGAATTAATTTACCATATTAATGTGACCATTATGGAGAAGTACAAGTTATTCCTCCAGACTAGACTGAAGCAACTTTCCACTATTGGCTTGAAAAATTCCCCCCATATCCCTCTCCCTAAATTTTGAATTTTTGGCTGCTTTGTTTTATTGAAGTAATAGGGCTAGTATTTTAGGGCAAAAGTAATAGCTGTCTGCCTGGAAAAATTCAGACAAGGACCAGATCTTCATCTGGTGTTAATGAATCTAGAGGTTTCAGTTTCGTAGGAAAAAAAGTTACATTAACCAGATGAGGATTTGGCTCATGGAATTTTGTACATTAATTTGTCATCCATTTTCTGAAACTTTCCCAAATGTTTCTGTCAATTCATGAGATCCCCACAATGGCTTCTTCAAGCCTATTCAAATTTACTTCTTTGACTTTACTTAAGAGAAGGATCTGTAATGTGTTAGGGACATTACTCCTAGATCTAATGGTATCATGAACTTAAGAATCATGAAAAACATCATCAGACAACTTTGTGAGAGAATACCCTCCTCTCTTACCAACCCTCACTTAATGCTCATGCAGAAAGGAAAAGAGAAAATAGATGTGCAGCTCCTTTGTTCCTCCTTTTTTTCTTCCCCTGACTCTGCTGAAGGCTCTCTCACCAAAGCCAAAGCTGTTACAGATTTCCAATGTGTTTTGACTGCAGCAATTCCCAGCAGATCTCTCAGGCAGCCAAAGCATAAGTAGAGCACAGTAATGCTCCAACCTCATCTGTTTGCACTGTGTTCCTAAGCAAGGAGGTAGAAGAGATGCTGCAAACCCATTAAGCTGCTCTGTTCCTCTGTGGATCTCTCTGAAATCAAGCGAAGTCCCCATTACCATTTCATTATAAACTTTATGCTTCTGAAGTAACATAAAGACTATGTATGAATCTCAGATCCAGTTCACAAAGGCTACAGTGATGACAAATGGTAAACGTCAGCAAAGAATCATGACTCTGACTATCAATTTATTAGATAGTTATGAAAAAATTTCTTGGTGAATTATCTTTCACTTACAAGCTCAGTATCAAAGTTTTCAAGCTAGTGGCACAAACTGAATGACAGTGATGAATTTAAGAGATTATGTGCAGGTTAGTGCAATGTTTATTCAGATAATTTGAAAAATAGATGAAAACTTGAAATAGTTGTAGAAATCAAAACCAGTATCATTTTCCAACTGTAAAATTCTAAAAAGCAGATGTACTCAGGGTTTACAAGGTCCTTATGGATTTTCTCTATCATGTATTTTTGATATCTTTATTAAATACCTTCAGAACCATATTTTATATCTTCCTGGAGGAATATACTGTGTCCACAGAGTTTCTACGCAAAGCACGATTGGGTAAACTTTTAAAGTACTGACATTTTTAATGCTATAAGCAATTTGCAACCCATGCCAAAGCATAATGTCACTTACAAGAAGATGGAGAAAAGTCTACATTTGTACATGTCAAGATACAGATAATTAATTTTAATCTGTCACAAACCACGGCACAGAAATATATATGCTGGCAGTTACTTTTTGGCAGGAAAGTACTGAAGAATTAGGAAAAAGAAAGCAAAATGCAAATGTCTGGAGACTCGGGGAAAAAAAAAGCCTTCCATCTTCCTACTGAAAAATGGAATAGCCACAGACAGAAACCATCTGAGAGGAAGTAGGCATTTTCCTTTAAGTGGCAAAAGAAAATCAGATTGTTGTATGAAACAAACTGGCAAGAAGTTGTGTTCATGCCTTCCACTGGAGGCTTGTGTCAGACACAACAAAGCCCTTTCCCAGGGACCATTTGTGTGAGTAAAAATAGATTTCCACAGCACACATTGAAAAATCTGGTGGTCTACTGCTTTGTAACATTGACTATAGCAGCGGAGTTGGCCCAGTAGCTCCTGCACGAGGGTGGTGATGTGGACCACAGCCAGCTCCTGTGGGAGTTCCTCTGCCATCTGTGAGTGAGGGCTCTGCCCTCCTTCCCATCGGTAGGGGTCATGCAGCCTCATGGGCATCACTTCCCAGCCTGTGGGGCTGCTAAACTCATAACAGATACCTCAGATACCTATACCTCATGACTGCACACACCTACCCATAGCCCGAGTGTCTTAATAAAATAAACAGCTAATGTGACAAAAAAGTTGCAAGCAAAACAAACACAAATGCCTTTCGATTATACTCAACAGCATTATTTTATCAGTGTTTTTTTGGTATCTCCTACAGTTCTTTTGAGTGTCCTGTGTATACAAGTCAGAGGCCCAGATCTTACAGCAAAATCAGATGCTCTCCACCTACCCTGTGCTTTGAGTTACTTCTCTTTTCATTGACTTCCATTTGTATTCCATTGAACACAGTCTTTGAGATACCAATGCAGATTTTTCTCTCTGGGCAGCATCTTGACCACATTAGCGTTATTCCTCTTTTCTGCACTAAAACCACCAGCGGCTGTGTGAACCATCTATGTGGTTATCTAATTGCTATTGCCTGTTTTTCCTGAGTCCTTTCACTGCGTGAAAACAACTCCCTCTCTTCCTCTTTGACCGACTAACTGCTGGGTGGCTCCCCTCTCATTTTTTAGCACCGAAGATCAGTCAGGGCTGCTAGTACACTGAAAAGATTGCTTAAAGCAATTGTTACATACATGTTTTCTTGGGAATACTTTCTGGTGTCTCAGTGGAAAACATGGCATTAAGACAAATGACAGACTTTGTCAGAAGGGCCAGTTGAAGGCCAAAGACTCCAGTAGCTCTCAAGTCACTGCTTATCCTGAGACTAAAGACAGCTACAGCCCCAACATACCCATGGTGGCTGAGCACATGCAGTTAAACAGGATGACTTCAGGTCTTGTTTCTCAGCCTACACGTCTACGTCAGCAACTTCTTCCTCTCCAGCTTTTACCAGTGTTTCTGTTGGACCATAGAGATCTCAAAACATGTTACAAAACTTTTTATGGCAGGAACACTATTTTAGAGAGAAAACTGAAGCAAAAGGTGAACTATGAAATCATGCAAAGGGTCTCTCTCCCAGTTCTATGTCTTACACCAAGGTTCAACCCTCTTTGCTTCACCTTAGAAGCACATGAGTCCCCAAAAGAGATGACCATCCCCTCTTCCACCAGGGCTATCCAGAGTGGGGAACATGCACACTACAGTCTGTGTGGGGCTTTCCTCCTCTCACCAGGGGAAACGCACTTTACCTTTAACCTTTACTTTGTCTTGTGCACAGATGTCACACAAATGGCATCTCAGCCTATCTGCCTAAAAATACCACATCGTCTGGGAGGACACTTGCACTGAGGAATAGGGGAGACCCAATGTTTTGGGTCTGTTAGGTGAAGGACTGGCTTAGTTCTGGCAACAGAGAATATTAGAAACTGTGTCTTATTCTGACCACTAAACATCATTGGTTTTGGCCAAGTGCTTAAAGCAGCTAGGATCTTTAACCAAATCTCTTATTTCTTCCCAAAGTTTCCATCAAAGGGATTTACATGTCTTTTACTCATTTTGAAGGGTGGGGTAAATTCCTCACTAAAGTCAGCAGTCCCGCTAGCACAGACTGGTGCCATTTGCATGCTGTATTGCCAACAGCAAGCCCTGAGAGTGGTGAACATGAGCCCAAACATCACAAGACTGCCTAAAAAAATATAAAATAACAATAAAATTTAAAACAACATTTTAAAATAACAAAGGGAGGCTCTTTTCATTACGGCTCAGATGCTGGAAATTTAGGTTCCTTTTTTTCTGCTCCTTTTGCACTGTCTTGCAGACTGGAAATATTATGTAGACATGAAAGCTGAGATTTACACACTTCTGAGTGCCAGTACATTGCAGTTTCTAACAAATTTCATTATAAGGCCCCGGAAACTGAAAATATTATGCAAATTTCACTCAAATAATTACTTTGAATTGGCAAATAACGTTAAGGAAATGAACTCAACAAAGCTTTTCTTACTATTTTAAAATAATTTAAATATTTGACATATATAGTAGACCACACTTTAAGTGATGCAAGGCTTAAAATGATTCCTACAGTGTCTGAAAGTGAAAACATGGTTGATTTGACTCTGAATCTCTTGCCATGTATGTGCTTACAAGTGACTAATAGATATGCAAACCCTGATTTCATGTGAAAAATAAATCGTATGCCCATAAAAATGCAGTAGCAAAGCATGAGACTGTTTCAGAAAAGGCAGTTTGTTTCCTTGGTATTGTAAATGCAGCAATTGGACCCTTTTTCACTTCCTAGCCAATATATTCACATTTTTAATCAGTTTTTCATACAGAAAAATTTTATTTTTCTATATAACTCTATAACTGAAAACTGCTGTTCATATTAGTACTTTTAGTGCCTAAATTTGACTATGTGTTTTTCTCTTCTCTTTATTCACGCCTTCCACAGACACAGATTTCCCATAACCACTTCAAATTTGCTTTATTTTGACCATTTTTTTGGACTGTGTTTTGTACCACTACGTTAGATCGAAAAAAACCATAAAACACTGATTTTTTTTCAACTCTGATCTTGAAAAGTCCCAGAAAATCTTGTTACCACCTTCTTAATTTTTAACAGTCTGGTTCAGGGTTGGTCCGAATCAAACAAGCTTCCATTAAGTGGCACCAGGTTCTATTAAAATGCCATTAGCAGCGCTGAATCTTCATACCTTTTTCACTGGAAGACTTGTCAGTTTTAAAAAATTCCTCTGAATTTCACTTTTCCAGTTCTAAATGGTTTCATTGAGGTTCTCATTTGAATCTTTGTCACCCTCTAGTGTCATGACAATGGAAGCCATAAGCAAAAAAGCCAAGTTACAGTGTATAGCGAGCATCTGAAAACTATCCACACCCGACCGAGTATTACAGAAATAACCAGGATACAGACAATAGATGTAGCGAGTGCGTCATGCGATTGCACTATGCATAACAAAGAATCGAGAGTCAGCTGTTGGTGCGGATTAGGGGGAGATAATCATCTGTCCCTACCGAGGCCACGGGTACTTGCTGCAAGCTTTGTGCAGCTGTGTCACAACACGGGTGTGCTGTTGCCAAGCACAAGCGGCTGTGACACTTTGCAAAGTGCCTGTCAAATCTCTTTGCCTGGGCTTATCAGTGGCTCATAAAGACAATTTTGAAAAGCAAATGTTTTTGTGTTTGAAAGGCAGCGGCATCATATACAGCAGACTCCTGTGATGGTGTCTAGCACTGGATCTGCTGGATGCCACAGACTGCAACTTTTGTCTGTGGCCAAACACATTCCCCTTTTCCAGCACAGGAGAATGCTGTTCAGTCTATTTTAGATGAAAGTAAACAAAACGTGAGTCCTAACTTTCCCTCACAATTTTCCGCAATTACAAGAATGAAACAACTTTCCTGATGTGCATCAGCAGATTTGTTTCCCTCCCTCCAATTCTTACCTTTGTCTCTGTCCTCATCAAAATCCCCTAAGTTCTCTGTCTTTGGCACCAACATTATCTTCTCTCGGGTCCTGAAACTCCATCTTTCCCCTCCCCATGCTCACTAGATACATATTCTTTGTGGTTTGGATTCCCCCCCACCCTGCCACTGTTTTTTGTCACAGTTCCTCCTGCCTTTTATGTTACAGTGGGATTACTTATATGCCTTTTTTTTTTTTTTTCAGAACACATCTTCTAATTCTGCCTTCAGAGAAGACTCCTAGGAAGCACGTCTGGAACCTGCACTTGTGGAATGCTATCAGAAGAAGAGCTAAGCCTTGTTTGGTGGGCAAGAAGGACAGGATAGGTGGGCATGGCATAGATAGATACCATGCATAGATGGCCATGACAGTCAGGAAGAGGGCAAGGGAGTGTAATAGGTAGGGGACTAACAGGGCTGGGTGGCCAGAGCTGGAGGAGTATCAGGCTAAGGTGGGAGTTCTGGCAGGGAAGTTAGGAAGGGGTAGGTTAAAGGCTACACAGAGCAGGAGGCTCCTCACTGGGGGCCCTGTGGCTGTTGCAGGGTTGCAGGATGAGAGTTGGGAAGTGAGAAGGAATGGAAGACTTTACAGCGGAGAAGAGAGTTGGAGGTAAAAGCCTTTGGATGAAAGGAGCAGAGGGTTATGCAGTATTTACAGGCTTTGTCAATGGGATCCAGAAGAATGGAAAGCTCAGAAAACTTCATCAGGAAGCAAAGAGGTTACCATCAGCATTGTCCCTGGGAGCTCACCTACTCAGGCTCTTAGTTCAGAAACAGAGACATACCTAAGGTTGTCTTCAGCAAAACTGCCAGGTGCAACCAGAAATGTGATAGACATGCAGTACTGCTGTGTTAGGAGCCATTCCAGTGTCTTGTCCACACCACTACTCTTTCCTCCCTGAAAACCTTTCTTAAAGTAGATGTCAAATGGAAGACAGCCACAGAAAGACACAGGCTGCTTTCATCACAGTTAGATCCATTTGATTTTGAGAGCCTGTGTGGCAATGAATGTATTTCAATTTGTATTTTGTAAAGGTCCATTAAACCAAGAATAATTAATAATTAGAGAGAATAATAATAATAATGCTGTTTTCTGCAGGGTGCACATTGCAAAACTACTCAGAACTGAGCTTGCCTGGCAGCATCTGCCATAAATAGTCAGCACCAAGGGGCACAAGCAAAGCTTGTAGGGAACCTGGATTGCCCAGTGCTACCCTGTCCTTTTTGCAATCAAAATTAATTCTTCAGCTATAACATTATAACAGCACAAGCTGAGTCAGAGTTTCACATCCAGGGAGATAACCATCCCAATAGTTTCAACGTGATCCTGAGTTGGAGTGCGGGGTTTTTTTGTTCCTGTTTTTTTTAAATCTGTCTTTAAATGGCACACAGATTTCCTCTTTGTCACTGTCACATTTCATTGTAGAAATGTTCTACTGCTCAATGCTATAGTTATCTAGCATTTTGTGATCCTCCAGGTGAAAGAAAAAATTGAAAAACCTTATGCCATTAAAAATAAGCACCTTGGGAAATCTGAAAAATATAGATTATCTCATACAGAATAATTTACCATATAAACCCCATGTTTCCCTGATCTGGAAAATGATCAGTTAAATAGATCCCATGGTTAAATTGTTTAATGGTCGATTAAATATGAATTTCAGGATTATACACAAGTATATTTTTGGATCTTGATTTCTAGGAACACAAAAGCACCATTTAGTTAATCCACATCTGGTATTAAGTGCATAATTTTGCATGTTTTATCCAGCATCATGACAAAGTTTTAAGAGATCAACAGAAACAGTGTCTGCAAACTGAATATACAAGGACATAAATTATAATGACAAAAGACTGGACTTTTAAGAGACCAAACACAGTGACCAGATAAAATTGATGTATTGAAGCTCAGTGCTCCAGGAGCTGAGTACCTGATTTGCAAGGTTTTGACAGATTTGGGGGTGCTTTATAGAAGGTAATTGATACTTTGCAGACTCAGGCCAACAGAGAAAGAAGTGTCAATGATATTAAAGATGTAGCTGAAGCTCCTGCATTTAGAAATCTGAGGAAACCTTGACACATGAATGGGTTAGAACTTCCCAGAATATATTAATTCCTCTGTTGTTTACACAGTACTAATTTTAAAATGGTAAACTGATAATGTAAAACACAAGGATCAACTGCAAGATTTTTCTTGCCATAAGCATTTCAGAAAAATATCACCCTACGATGTGTTTCAGAAACATAAAATCTAACTATGACAGAAGTAAGGAATTTACTATGTGTGAATTGCAGTAAGAGGTGGTGCTGATAGCATCAACTATGAGTATGTTTGCCTGACACTTTCTATGATAATACCCTATATTGTCTTGCTATAACTTACCAGTGCTTTAACAGTTTGCTATTTTACCATTACCATGGGTTTGTGTCTGTTCACAACCTTTTTTCTGAACAGCTGCAGCACTTCACAGTTTGGAAAAGTGATCTGAAATTTGTAAGGGGACAATTTCTGTGCAATGAATATGTCCATTCTTATGTTCAGTGAAAAGCCTACTAAGCTTGACCAGGGTCTAAGCATTACTGCTCAGGAGGGACTCACCTGCAATTTGCACCTGAAATTCCACAGATTGTTCAGAATGCAACAGTCCTGTCAGCTTTCCCTAACCACAGCTGGAGCTTTGGGATTTTACCAATTAGGACCAAGAGATTGTTTTTCCAGAGGTTTTATCCTCCCCTTTTTTCCTTTTTGTTACAGGTAGAGGACAGAACTGCCTGGCAGAAATGTGGGGTACAAATGAGTGTGAAACTAATGCATAAAGAAACTACTGAGAAAACCTGGTAGAAAAAGGAACTGTAAGCTTGTGGAAAGGGAGCAAAACTGGGTCAAGAATTTATAATAGGGAGGAGAGATGGAAGAAGGAAAGACTAAACAAGGAACTTAGTGGGGATATCGGGACTGGAGCCAGAGGTCATGATGGGATGTGCCATGAAAATCACTGAACAAATTATAAATCTCTGGAAAATAATTATTTGCAAGCGCATAGCAGTCCTTGCTAGTCACTTCCTAACTTTTCAGAATGTGTTAGTATTTATCACATTCTCCTAAAATCCTCTGCATGCCTGCAGTTACATATATGCTCGGTCATGTATTCAACTCTGAAATTCAAGTAACATGGACCTGTTTAAACTTTTTATTTCTGTTTTACTTGAATTTACCCTTTGTACAAAGAAAAAGTACACTGGGTCAGGGTCCAGGAACTCTTAGTTCTAGCTTCATCTGTGACTAATGCATGACTTTTTACACTTCACCATCTTTGTTACTGTGTTCTTTCCTCAGCAACTCAATCACAGTAAAGCTAATATTGTTTTTTATATTTATCTTGTGCAAATACACCCTGAAGAGATGTGTCACAGGATTTATGTTACTGCAGCATATAATACCATTCAAAAAAGGCAATATGGCAATGTATCTTATTGGAACCAGGCTCTCAAATAATTACTTTTACTACTTCTGCATACATGATGCTTTTAACCTAGAAACAATGACACAGCAAAACCTCTAGCTTGCAAGACAAGAGCATTTTGAATTGTATTTGTAGTGTGTTTGGCTAAAGCAGGTGAATATAGAAAAGCTATATGCTAAATAGACAAGAACCTAAGTGAGAAGACATTTAGTACTTGGTAAGACTATGTTGTCAATGCATAATTTGGACAACACTGTAAATCAAGGCATTCTGGTTCCCGTTCCTCTACTTTAACAACTAATTACAACACACTACCCTGTCCATTTTTTTGTGATGCAACCCCTTAAGAGTGTTAGTTAAACTAATTTCTGGTTTATGCAAATAGAGTTGCCGGCTTCACTTGTCGTTCTACCACCTTTGCACCACAGCCAAGTATTTCCCCCCACCACCAAGCATCACAGTAGTGCATGAGGCAGACATGGCTGTGCTGCTTGGTCTTCCAGCTTTCTCCACACTAGGAGAGAAATCTATGTGTTTAAAATCTACCATGTTTAAAATCCCACTAGCATTGCCTGAATCTTTTTTTTTCAGTAGCAGACTATGTTTAGAACAAGACAAGTAAATTCATTTTTACTGGTTAAATTAAAAATAGTGACTATGCTGTGACAATAGCATCAGGGGAAATCCCAGTTGGTCCTTTGGAACATTTCAGGGTTCCTGCTTCACTGCCTGTGCTGCAGTATCCCCCCTTAGATAACCCAGCAAGCAGCACTGACACACTCATCTGAGCAGGCACATTGCCAAAAATATTTGGTCTATTGAATACTTGTGGTACACAGACTGAAGACTTTTGTGACTCTCCTCCACATGAACTTCAGCTTTAAGTGGCAAAGAAGTGTTTGCACTCTTCTCCCTTGAGAAACCCAGATTTACTTTTATGAGACCATCAATATTAATGTTCATGCAGCATTCCAAAAAGCTATTTTTCCCTTCCTCTTACTCTGCCAAACATGAACAATGAAGCAACTTCATAATCAATGTCATATTTAAACTATTTATTGTTTCTTTCTCCTCCTCCCCTCTTCTCTTTTCCTATTTCTTTGAAGGGTGTATTTTTTTAATTTTTTTTTTGGCTACTGAACCCTATCTTTACTTTTTTTCTAATTTTTCTCTTGTTCAAGTGGTCTTCTTTGCTTTGGGTTTGCATGAATTTCCTCTTTAGCATGTAATCCCATAGTTTCACAATGTCCCCATGATGTTGAAATTGTCACATACATGCCAGATGTCAAATCCAAAATGCTTTGGATTTTGAGAAGAAAGACGGGAGGAGCACAACAGACTGAAGCCCCTGAAGGGGATTTGGGAAGGTGCACATTCCCTGTGATGCCTTCCAGAACCACAATACTTACTGAGTGCAACACAGCCACTCACTAGAGCGGAGTTCCTGCTGGATGGTCCTTCTCTTCTGAACTATAGATGCTCCTCAGGCAAAGATGTGTTTTTCAGAGAAGAGTTCCTAGATTTTATCCAGGCACAGTTTGTGTTGCACTGAAGATTGATCAATCCATAGGACTAACAACAGGAACTACTGCCTTTTATCTTTCTTCAGTTTTAACTGCAATCATTTTCCAGGCAATCTTTATTTTAAGGCGATAAGCAAGCAGAGAAAAACTTTTGAAGGAACCTACAAAATTCAGAAACTACGCTGTGTGTTCCTGAGTGCTCATCTAATGCCCATCTAGTGACTTTCATGTAAATGTAGATATCCAACTCATCCTGCTGCAAGTGCTTCACACCAGCTGGGAAGTAAGAGTAGTTGACAGCCAACCTGTGTCAGCAAGCTGAGGAAGGGCCTTGGTCGAAGCTATACTATGAAGGCATGTCTATGTAGTCAAGGGGACACAGCTGTGGAACAGCTTAGCTCATTTTCTAAGGTACAAAATGGAAGATATATTCAATCCAAAAGCTGTTTGGACATGCTGCTGTGGAACTGTGCCCAAGTTAATAAGTTCTGTTCAGAGGCAGGTTATTCTTTTACATTAGTTGGCTGGTCCCTTATTTAGGGAGGTATATATGCTAAGGCTTGAAATAACACAGTTCGGCCTTTAATACAAATGTTGGTTGCCAGAAAAAGGCTGCTCAAAATGACAGACTTTCTTTTAGTTTTTCATATTCATCTTCCTGAAGATCCCAGCAAACTAGTGTAGGATGTATTATGCTTGCATGGCAGAAGTAAAGCAAAAGTTAAGAGGCTAAACCTTTTAATGGCCAGTTTCTTTTTCATATTCACAATATCTTTCAGTCTGTAGGAAGAAGTGAAATCGAACTACTACCGTTCCATTTGTCAAAAAATGCCCCTTTTTCTCTTGTAGCTATCTAATGCATACATTTATTTTAATTTATAGGGGTAATATAAGCCACAATACATTTGTGGGTTATAATTTTTAAAGTTAAATATTTTTTCAATTGAAAGTCTCAGTTATCAAATGTATTTATTATAAGACCTTAGTCTTATATTAAGATGCTTGGTCAGCATATCAAGACCTTATAAATGTCTTTTTAAAGAATTTGATGATATTGCACTTCTATTTTCCATTCTACACAGACTACAATTTAATAGATTCACATGTAATAAGGTTTATTGCTTTACTATGTCATTAACAAAACTAGGTGACCTCTCTGTGTCAGAGGGAAGCCATTTCATGTACCATCCTACTCTTACTTCTGCTGTAATAACTAAGTACTTAATTAGCTAGGAGTCTCAGCAATAACTTAGTAATCCTTTACTTGAAATTGCTAAAAGATCTGTAAAAATATAAGTAAACTCCAGGACTTACCTTGGACATAATCCTGAACTACTCATCTAAAATGTTGTTTTGGACTACATAGAACTTCACAACCTCCTTGCACTATTTGTGCACACATTTATCTTAATTAGTCATTCAGGCTGTATCTCACAGTGCCTAGCATTTTGTTTTCCACAGAATATGTTCACTCTGATTAAGAGGAGATGCTATGCAGAGACACACATTGGAAAAACATTGATGCTCAGGTTGTAGGAGCTGTTTTCACTGAAAAGTTAAATTGTAATAAGCATTGCATTAACTCCTCTCATATTGTCTTGAACAAAAGCATCTGCATAAAAACTGAATGAAGATATCACTTTAACTCAAGTTAACTCTGCAGCAAAAACAACAACAGGACTGTGGTGCTGTTAAGAACTGAATGCTCCCTGTCTCTAGTGGGACTCCCATGCAAAGAGTCAGGTACCGTTGGAAGTTGGTAAGTCACACATCTGGCTTATACTTTAGGACAGGAGAAATCCTGTGGCAGGACCTATTTCTGTGTACAAAAGGAAAGTTGTTCTGTCTGTTGGGTATTGAAACTACCTTAGACTAGATCCACCTACTTACAAATTACAAAACCTAGCTGGGATACATCCCATCCAATAGTAATAGTTAACATTTTGGTGAAAAAATTCTCCACATTTTCTTAGGATAATGGCAACTTTTGACTGAGATTTGACTATTGTAAAAGAGAGAGGTAAAACTGAACTGGGCAACTTACAGACTTCTTCCTTAGATGAACACAGCACACCATTTCCTCAAGCCTATGCATTTCAGTCTCTTTTCACAACACAGCTCCCTGAGCTGGTGTCTATCTTTCATAAACAGTTGATAACTACATTTGTTTATACTTGAATGAGGTACAGTTTAGCTGTTTATCTAATGTCCTTTTGTCTCTGCGGGCTTTTTCACATCTCTGTAAAGCAGGAGTTGCTGCTGACACAGCAGTTACTGTTCTATGGCAACTAAAAATAAAAAATACACACTTCTTTTGATTTCAAACATACTATCCGCAAATGGCATTTCAGGCAGCCCAGTTCTTATGCTGTGAGAGTAAGAGAAGAATCTCTCCCTATTAATTTTTTCCATGCCATTAATGATTTTATAACTTCTGTTAATTTATATCCCAAACAGATGTTTCTCATGCAAATTAAAGTATGCCTTCTCTATTAAGTTTCATCTTGTGTTGCCATACCTTATCTCTGGTCACACTTATTGCCATCATTACTATCTTTCCTAGCTCTACAATATTGTTTTAATAAGCACAACCAGAACAATGCACAGTTTTAAAAATGTCAGTCAAATTTGTAACTCTGGATCTGTAAATTGTATCATGATTATAACTGCATCCTGGTTTCTGTTTTATTCACCAATTCCTTCTCCAAATACTTTGGGGGTTTGTTGGTTTGCCATTGCTGAATTCGCCACTGCAAATCTGATATTTGCATACAGCATCTCTTGAAGAACTCAGACACTTCTTTCTGTAGCTGTTATAACTTATTTAATGCTGCACATATACAATTATAGTGAACCCTTTTTTGTCCCCATGGATATTCCTCTGTATTTAACATCGAATTTCTTCCACCATTTATTACCAATTCCTCTGTCTTGAGAGAACATTCTACATCCCATCACAAGGGGGATCTTGGTTTGCATTATCTTCTTATCTTATGACCTCACCATTCACTTCTTTTCCAAATGTAAAGTAGCACAGGAGTGAACATCAAACCTTGAAGAGCATGTATGAGTAAACTCCTGCTATTGTGAAAATGGAATGTTACCATTTCATTTCCTATGTTGATTTCTGAAGTTTTTCTTTCAATTGCATATGGACACCTGAGAAAACATGCTTTATCCATGCTTGCCTTTTTCAGCGTGTTTTGTTGAGGGATCTTTGCTGAATGATTTAGGAAATCCATCTATAATGTATCATCCAAATCATTCTCCTTCACTTGCAAGCTGAATCTTTCAATAAACTAATAGTTTGTGCCTTATACCCTTCTTTAAAAAAGCTTTATGAACTTCCCCTTTTCATGTAATGGTTAGCTCTAAGTCTGTCTATATTTCATCACAGTTGGTATCAGCTTGCTTGGTGCAGGAAGTCAGGCTTGTAATTCCAGGTCTGTAATTCCTGAGATGCCCCTGAATTTAAAAACAAAAGCAATGTCACATTTGGCACATTCCATTCCTTTGGACCAGAGGCCAATCTGCATGTTTACTTACATCGCAGTTAATAATTTGTCACATATATCAGACTTCCTTTAGAAGTGTTTTGAAAACCTGATCTAATCTAGTTGATTTGTTACCATTTGGTTCTATCTAATCTGAAATTTCTTCTCTGACACTCCAATTTTAGATAATTTCTTTAACTTGGACCCATAAAAGAGATTCTACTGTGGAAACTTGCCTAAGCTTGTCCACGTAGAACATTAATGTGAAAAATTCATTTAGCATTTCTGCTCTGGGCTTATCTTCTTTAAATACTCCTTTAATAGCCCAAACATTATAGAATGCCTATAACTGTCTGGAACAATTCATGCTTCTGATGTGTTTAGAAAAAGTTTTATTATTCATTCTTTTGCTTATCACAAGGTATTCCTCAAAATATTTTTGGCCCACTTTATAAAGGGTTTATATTAAATGTGTAAGAGTTTATGTTCTTTTCTGTTTTCCTCATTCAACATAATTTCCACTTTTTGAAGACTGTTATTTCTAACATTTCTGTTTAGTCATGCCAGCTTTCTGTGTGCGTGTGGTCCTTTTAAAGTCTTTTTTGATAAGCAGTAAATGTTTGCTGTTAGTCTCTGGTATAGCATCTTTAAACAATCAGCATGCCACCTGCAAACTTTTTACTCCTTTGGCTACTCCTTTGAATTTCTCCTTAATAGTCATGATTTACATATTTCAATAATACATAATAGCCTAATGAGATACAGCAGAGACATATGCTTTGATATTGCCTTTTTGTTCCTAGGCAAATCCTCATAACATTGAAATTTTTTTTAATTACAATTTCTAATGACATCTGTGCATTGTTAGTTTCTCTCAGAATCCTACTTTCTTTCTTACAGAATTTGGCCAACTTGTCAATGAAATGAGAATCCATCAGATATCAGATAAGACAGCACAGAGTGAATCTCTCTCCAGCTGGTCTGAATAGTACTGAGTAGGTCAGCAGTTCTAGGACTGATGGGCTCCCCCTCCTAGTCTGGGCTTGCTTATAGGGTTCACACAGTTAGCTGCAAATGATTTTATGAATATGAGGAAAAATGTAAAAATATTAGGAGAATCATTAGTGCAGCCAGGTGCAATGTAGAGAAGTTAATTTTGAAAGTAATACTAATTAAAGCAAACAAATCAAAAGAATGTGAGATCTGAACTCACCACAGAGATTTAACTATCATAGAATTGCATAGTGAAGTTTGTGGATTTTCTAAGCAAAATGGAATAGTTTCAGTCCATCAGCTCTTGCATTACCCTTCTGCTGAATGTGAGCCACACACAGATTTCAAGACACTGCTTTCTGTCCCCAGTAACATTCAGGAGCAGTAAAATTAATAGCTCACGATATAGAAGTTTAATACAAGAAAGCTGCATGTGTAGTAGGAAGGAAAAGACTATTTCAGCAAGGTGCAAGTGCCCAAATAACGAAAATGAATGTTTCTTTCACTTGCCAAGGCCCTCGAAAACGTTTTCTTTCTCTCTCCTGCAGCACCACCTGGTGGTACCATTTAGAAAGAGACGAGGCTGGTGCAGCCATGAAGCACCGATTGGAGCAGCCACGAAGGATTCTAACTCCATTCTGTCTTTCACAAGCTCTCTGCGGCTACATTACCTGAGTAATTTGGCTAGACATAGATGTTTTTTCATTTTAGTGCACAGTACGTCTTACCTGTGTTTATTTTCAAGAGCTTTGAGTCCCATGGCTTAGTCTTTAGACACATGCAAGTACAATGTTAAATAATTAAGTTATTTTAGAAGAATAAGTGAAATCTTTTTTTCCTCCAGTAGTAATGTAATTTTTATTCATCTAACAAAACAAAAAAGCAAGCAAACAAAAAATTTTCACATTTCAAATTGTAGGAGGAAATCCTAGTCACGTTTGAACTTTTGGGGAAAATAATTTGGCTTTTGGAGGCAAGAGCATGGCTCAAAGTTGGAGGGGTTTTTTTATAATTCTGGTGGAAATAGCAAAGGAAGTGTTTGTCTTGCATGCTGTGGAGGAAAATGTACTATGTCTCCAAGAGCAACTTACACCTGCCATCTTGTCTCTGGCTGCCTCTCACTACAGATGTACAGCGGCAATCAAGAAGAGAGCTTGAAGAAGTCTCAGGAGACCTGTAAAGTCAACAAAATGGCTTATGACCTCTTTTTTGTTCAATATTTCATGACGTATAAAAAACCCAAAGTGTTGAGATTTTCCATTTGATTTTCCATTTAAAAGACAGATCTTGTAAGAGTGTAAGGTTTATCACATCAGGGAAATGGGAAAAGTGTAATTCAGTTGAGATTTTTTTTTAGCTTGGCTGTTTTTGTCTGTTTTCAGCTGTTTGGTTTGTTACTTTATTTTTGAGCCACTAATTCCCATACCTGGAAAGGAAAGTTCGATATCCCCATCTCTCTCGAATGAAAGAATAATCAATACTCTCACCTCAGATTTCTGAGTAATACAGATGTGAAAACAAAGCAAAACAAGCCTTGAAATTTCTGGTATTCAATGTAAACAATTGGGTAGGTAAGAGCATACAAATAAAATTATGTCGTTTAAACCAAAGCTTTTGTTGTTTTGGTTCAAATCTGAGTGATCAAACTAATCACGTTATCTCTTACTCTTCTCACATTTAGGGTCCCATTTTTACTGTCAGTCAAACTGCTGCAGGGAAATAAGGGGTTTGCATAGCCTCAGCCTAAATCAACTTCTCTTTCAGATGGAGGAGGTGAGCTGCTTCATCCTCTCTTTAGTTTAATTCCTTTCATTTCCATTCCTTTAATTCCATTCAACGTATACTCTGAACAGGATGTTCTGCTTCTGCCTCTTGTATTTGTAACGCTTTTGTATTCCTAATCCTTTTGTGGGAACTGTTCTGTGTGTCTCTTCTGCCTAATTTAACCACAGTTTATATGGCTATAAGATAAAGATGTTTTATACCTCACTGGTCAAGTGTAAACTATTACAGTAAATCGTGTTATTTTCACAAGTTTGGTAACAAGTGCTAGCTGGCATTATAAGTGTGGAAGTAACACTTTTATTTCCACATTCCTGCTTTCATCATTCACATTTATTTCTTCAGGGGAAGAACGATACTTGATGTCACATTGAGGAGTGTCTCTCTCTACTATATTTAATTCCTGGGCTGGGAAAACATTGTCTAAATATGAAAAGTCACAATTAAACTCTGCAGTATAAATGTGCTCCTCCCAATTTCTCTGTTTTCTTAAACTTTAACAGCATCTGACCATAACAGAACAGTGTCCTGAGGCCACAGGGAACATTTTTTTCAAGCACTGCTTTACTCCTGTTTTTCTTTGTTTTTCCTCGGTTGTTTTCTGAGCTGCTACAGCAACCAGGAGAGGAGCTGTTGTGCCTGTACTTAGCTCTCACTTGCTTTGAGGCTATGTTCTAATTCTGCAATGATTCTGGTGGAAGTTGTGTAATTGCTACCCACATTTAGACCTAGCTGTGTTTCCAGGCCAGAGAGGTGTCTTTAAGTACAGAAAAATCAAACTGCAGTTTTTAATAAGGAAGAGAAACAGAAGAGACTCTGCAAAAGGAAAAGGAATGATTTTTAATGTTTTCTTCCCCATTCATGATATAATTTCTGCAGCAAAGATCTGTGACACTTACTGTAACACAAGATATTTGTGGACAAATAATATTTGCTACCTAAAACCTGCTTTGCCAAACATCAATGAGCTTTTTCATATCTGTGCCCTAGGGTCTTTTTCCTACCAAAAACCAAGAGCTGATCACTCTTCAAGTGGAATAGTCCCTCGTTTTTGGGATGTTTCAGTATTGCTCAGCACAAAAGTTCTGCATGTATTTATGGGAATACCTGAAAATTAATAAACAGTGCCAACAGGATTTGTTTCAGTGGAATATGGAGTACAGAGGCTGCAGTCAGAGTGGAGGATAAATGGAACACAGACTGTTGTCTCACAACAGTGTTTTTGTTCTTGAAATAGTCTTTTAAGGTTCAGACTTTGCTGTATAAATAAAATTCAGAAAAGTATCTTAAATACATTCTGGGAAAACCATTCATTAGATTAATATCCATCTATTACTAAATTTCAAACACTGTGCTCCATCTTTTCAAAGGCTCCAAAGCTCTGTTTTTCTCCAAACACAAAGAGAATGCAATGACTAAAAAGCTATCAGACCGAAGCACAGACAGTGAATGCAGCGTATTTGCAGAGTGCTTGGAGACAAATGAGATTTTGGCATAGTGGTGACTCATTTAATTGCACAGCTATCACAAGATAATGTGATAGTATTAACATAAGTAACTATGTGCTGCAATTATTCCTCTCAGAGTGTTATATGCTAGCATTTATAACAGTGTTCACTGCTTCTAGCTTATAAAAAATATCCTGAAAGTATTCTTATCGAGATTACTTTGCAAGTCTGAATAAGCTATTAGATTCTGTGTGTCTATGG
Organism: Corapipo altera; assembly: GCF_003945725.1. NCBI lineage: Eukaryota > Metazoa > Chordata > Aves > Passeriformes > Pipridae > Corapipo > Corapipo altera. The sequence goes on from NW_020884880.1 coordinate 17,416,381, forward strand.
CACCATTAGTACTTCTACCCAGCATAAGTGGCATCTGACAATTACTCTCAAAAGCGGGAGTGGACAGTTTGGTGCTCAGGGCTGAAGAGCTGTCACTAAAGGCAGTGCCAGTCCAGCAAGTGGGAAGCCTTTAACCAAGCATTCCCGAACTACAGCACACACCACTAGTGAAGCACAAACACTGCCAGTATGGCAAAATGTCTCCCTCTATGCACACAGCCCTGAAAAGCCAGGAGAGACTACTGAAAACTAAATTTAGGAACACACTTCATAGACCAGTTAACTGAAGACAAGTGGCCAAACTGAACTGAGCAGAACTACTTGGTAGTGGAAAGAAAATGGGTAAGAGAAATGGGTACCTACAATGACATTTGCTGAATTCTAATGATCTGCTGATATTCATTATTTCTGACCCTAAAATTGCCAAGGGTACACCAAAAAAGGCACAGTAAATGACACCCAGGCAAATAATTTCTTAGTCAAAACAGTAGGCAAAGGACCCTGGAAGATGATTTGTTATGAAAGTGATCATGGATAGGGTCAGCCTTATTTTGACAATGTATGCTTTCAAATAATGTTTATTAAACTGTGTTCATTTACTCCTTGAATTATGGTAGGCCCTAAACCAGGTCTTCACCTTTCAAAAATTCCATCTGAATATTACATTACATCTGAATATCTGTGATATTACAAATTTAAACAAGCAGTCATATGTAAATCAGAGTTAATAGACCATCCCCTTTGGTAGTTGGACATGCATTATTCAGGTCTGGGTATCTTCTTTTTCCCCTGCAGGCTGAAACCGTGATTAAAATGTTACTTTAAAATAAATGCCTCCACAGAGACAAAGACAGATTTAAAACATAATGGATTCTCTCCCATCACGCTATTAAGGAAGAAAGTTACCTCAGCATGAAGATTTCATTACATGTCACCAAAAGACTTCAGATACTCCACTGCAATTTCAAAGATTTCACAAGGCCAAAATGAATTAAAGCACAGGATCTCTTTAAAGAAGATATATGTTTTTTCTTTTTTAATACAAAGATGTAAGATGTCCTGTGACGATAGCTGTCAATGTACATGCATGACAAATTTTTTTTAAAAACACAGTCTATTATTTTTATAAAAGAGGCCTGGTGTTGTGTGAAGCCTGGAAGGCCATAACACATGGCGCAGTTCAACATTGAGTTTTCTACTGCATTGTTTGTTTGGGAGGTCATTGTGGTTTGCTGGGCACAGAATCAGGTTCCCTTTAAGAGCATCAGATGATTCAAAGCCTTTGTGGTCACCACCATACAGTATTTGGAAGAAGCAGGATTTGGCCCAGATAGCTTCAGATCAGCACTTGTATTTCAGTACCTTCTATACAAACAATAAAGTAAGTTCCAGCTCCCCACGGACACTGCCTAGAGAGATGTTCCAAATAGACTATGATACAATTAACTAAGATCCAAGCAGTGGGAGGCTGAGGTTAAATAGAAATGACATCTCTATACATGTAGAGCCTTTTGGGTTTATGCACAGCTATTTTCCTAATTTAACCAATAGAAAAGTAGGTCCATGGTCATGTTCCTTCCATTCTGTAGAGCTTAGTTGCCCTGATGCACTGCTAGACAACCACAAATAAGGCAACCTGCAAGCCCTAGGAATTGTCTATCCCAAATGGCAGGCGCTCCTCATCTCTTTCCTCTCTGAAGAAGCTCATGCCTGCCCTACCACTTGAGACTGCACTTCACAGAAACTGATTTTTCCTCAGTATCAGTAGAAGTCAAAGCCTTTCTCTCCAGATATCGTCAGTTCAAACAGGCCTAGCTTAGAGCAAGAAAATGCAAGTATGACTGTCTGCTCAAGATTAATTCCTTGAAATCCAAGCTGCTGCCTGACTCTTCCAGTAATTCTTGCTACAGTATAATCATAGCAAATTCACAGTGTCTGCAGTTTCAATATGAAATTATAACACAGATGATTACTTAAAATACAGGGGGGTTTGTGATATGGTCACACAGTAATTCCCTGGGACTGAGCTTTAAAAACTTTAGACTATGTCAGAATTGCTGGAGTCTGTAGAGCTCATATGTAAGCTATCAAAAATTTCACAAAACCAAACCAGTACTAAAATAACTTACTTGAATTTGTCTTCACATCCTGAAACATGAACACTCTGAAGAAAAATATTGAATTATTTTGGGGGAAGTTCTTACTTTATGCTTATAGTATATGTGATCAAAGGATTTTATTGTGTTTTTGTTGAGCAGAAAACTATGTAAGAAAAATTATCAACCTCCAAAATAGCAAAGTTAAATAATAAAAGGTTTAGGATGTTTTGCAACTATAGATAATCGTCAAATAAACACTATGAAATACAGCTGTGTTTGGTTTTGGTTTTCACTCTATATTAATTATGAGACTTTTCTGTCTTATATTTGAAGTTAAAAGGGTGTTAGTGGAGCCAAACTAATACCCGAAATAATTTTCTTAACTACTGAATATGCTTTATCTGGGTGTGCTTTCTATTGGCTTCTGCCAGTGCCCTGGTAAACAAATGTACTGGCAGATCACAGAGGAACATTCGACCTCAGAATGGTAGAATTTGCAGTTGTGTCTCAGATCCACTTAGAAGAGACAAATACAAAACCACATGAATGATGCTGTCAATCAAAATAAGCAAATCGGAATTAAAAAATGTAAAACTTGCAGTGATCTGCAGATGAGGATGCAATGAAAGCACCGGTACATGGTTCTGCTCTACAACCACTGACTTATATACAGCGAATAGGTACAGGAATGAAGACAAGAGTGATGCAAAGCATTGTAGAGTTGTAGAAATAGATCTGCAAACAAAATGCATTAGTCAAAAAAGTTAAGCTTCTGATGAAACACAACTCAATCATTTACCCACAGTTTTACTGCAAGTGGTGTTACAGAGGCCTGTGAGCAGACCAGAAGTAGCCCCCCTCTACCCCAAATGAGCGGCAGACCCAGATTAGTTAGCCACCATGCAATTAGCAAACAGCATGCATGACATGACTGAAAGATGAGCAACGCGTGAGACCAGAACAAATGGCCTGTGGGACAATATGGGGCAGCTGTAGGGAAGTAAGCCAGGGTCTCCGGGTCTGAGGTAGGTTGTGAGATTTCTCCTTCTAGGAGGGAAAAATGGATGAATTATAAAGGAAGCTGTGATATATAGCGTTTACAGAGCTCTCCGGGTTACTGTGGTGAATACACATACATATCTAAATATCAATGCATTCTTTATTCATTTTGTTTAGCTGTAAGAGAATAGTATGTCTAGAAATAAATTAGTATTGTTGTTATAATTTTTTTCTGACACACATTCTCTACCATGCCCAGAGAGAAAACAGATCAATAACCTTAAGTACTAATTTCCGGACCTCCAACAACATGGTCCTTTCAGATCAGTAAAAAATGTAACCAGGGTTCTTGCACACTACCTAGAAATAGTTTGCAGTAGTTTGATGCCTCTTAAAAATTATAAGTTCCATTTCCACCTACAAAGCATGAATTCTTCCTATTTGAGCTAATGTGATTGACCAGCAATGTCCTAATTCTCATCATGTTTTGTTTTGCTGTAAATGTTGAAAAAAAAAAAAAGGAAAAAATCAAGTAGTCTTTATCTGAAATTGTATTAAAAACAAAATCTTCCATGTGTCAACATTACTAACAACACCAGCAGCCCAGCTGGATTCCTTCTGCTCCCAGAGGAAGATCAGAATTAGGATGAATTAGATCCCTTCCATACCATTATACCACTTTGCTTGTCTGAAAATGTGGGAGGAAAACTGTTAACGCTGAGGCCAATTTGTTGTTTATATCATCTATTTGCATACTTAATTATGTAAATTGCCAGCCGCTACTGAAGTTTCAGACAATGACAATAGTTACGCTCCAGTTTTTCAAGTAAAAATCTCCAGGAGGAAAACATGGCCAGTTTGTGTTTTCCCTACATCAGTGACAGCAATTTCCAGGTTTTATTATTTGATTTTACTTTTGGAATTAAGAGACAGGCAATAATTACTTAAATAGGGGAAAAGATATCATAATGAGACTTAGGACTGGGAAGATTAGAGTTACCAATGGGAAACAGTCCTTGTTTCCATAGAGCAAAACAAGTAATAGTAGTTCTGGGTATATCTTGGAAAACAATATTGCACTGTGCAAAGAAGCTGTTTCTGTGGTGTTGGCTTTTTGTTTTTTTATGCTACTTTTCTGAAAACAGTATGATGTGAAAGAATTTCGTAGTACTAAAAGGATAATGGAAGTCGCGAGAGGGCTTTGCAAAACAAGCTCAGTGTGAGTGCTGCTAGAATGAAGCCTACAATGATTAGACTTCTGAATAATCAGGCAAACAGCCCACATTGTAACAAGCACTGTTTATGGGGCTGAAGCAAACAGACAAGTTTGATTCACATGCCTCAGTAAGCGCAAAAACACTTGTAACAAGGAGCCTTGCAACCCGAGCAATTAGGGCTATGGCAACAGTCTCTGCCCTACCAAGATCACAAGCCGAGTGAGAGCCGGGAAGTGCTCAGACAAGCTGGGATGTTCCGGGGGGATGGGGTGTCAGCTCCCAGATAGGCGACAATGGCAAAACCAGACCCTAACTGGGGCCATGTTCCCTATACAGCTGCAAAACATTGCCAAAGAATGTCTGAGCAGAATTACATTAAAATCAAGCAAGAGAAAGCCCTACAAAAAGCAGCTCTAAATTTTTGAGAATTTCTAAAACCGTTGCAGAAGGTATAATTTTTGTGAGGGGCACTTTGTTGGCTTTATTACTAAATTGTTATATAAACAATCCCAGCTGCAGCAGCTGAGGCAGTTTTCTGCTTGCCTTAAACATGAATGCACAGCATTACGTGGGTCTAGAAGTACCTCATAGATATATTTACTCTACACAAAGTCAGTAGTCTACTACAGTGCTTCAGAGACTGTTTTAGGAACAAAATTCTCACAGGCACAGCCTCCTAGGGGGTTTGTTTTGTGGACAGCCACCTACATAATGCTGACAGCCATCGATTAACAAGGCTGTAGCCATGAAGGTATAATCAAGGTGTGGTTGCTAACATCTTTCCCGTGTCCTGGGGATATTCCAAATGCATGGGTCTCTTCAAAGACCCCCAGTGTTTTCATGCTGTGATTTGGGCCAGCTGCAGTTACTATCATGATTCTCCAAGGGAGAGGCTCACCCTGGTTCCAGTACAGATCACCAGGGCTTTGTGCTGTCCTGTAACAAAGCACATGTAGGGGTAGGAGTGCTCAGCTGTCAGAGGTGACAGTTTTCCTATGGAGAAATGCACCCTACTCCTGGGTGCAGCTAAAGGTAACCCTCTAGCCACTACTGCTTCAGTATTTCACTGCTACTGCCAAGGCTGACCACAGCAAGAAGTTCCTTTTCTAGGCCACAGAATTCATGGGTTGCAAATGATGTAGGATTCTCTTTCAGCATCAACATTTTTTAATCACCTGCTTTCTTATCCTTTAACAGAAGAAACAACAGCAATGTGTTGTGTAAAATACAGTGGAGAAGCTTCAGCAAGATTAAACTCACTGTCCTAAAATATGTGTAGCCGTTAGTTTTCTCCTTGTCTACACTGTAGTAATGTTGACCTGGGACAGTGTCAGTTTTTTTCTACCAGTTCCTTCTTTTCCTGAAGCCTCAGTGGCCCTGACATCATAAAATCACTTTGCACTTGTTTCTGATCTCCTTATTGTACTGATTAGGTGTCTTGTGCAAATTTGGCTGTATTAGAAATTACAAAGCACAGAATGGTACAGAGAGACACCTGCTCTTAGTTCCTTATTTTAACATTACTAAGTCCAAAAGGACTTGAAAATACAAAATAAACACAGAATACAGTTAGCTGGAAGAATCATCACTGTTGTTTTTGTTTCAGCTTTGTGAAAGCAGCAGCGCCACAGACCTCATGATGATGCTCTGCAGAGAGCCAGGCAATCTGTTCATGTAATAAAGCAGATCACTGGATGTCAGAAGTTGCAGACCTCATTTCCATGAGTTTGTTGTGTGGCCTCGTCATACTTGTTTGTCACTTGGGGATGCTACTAAAATTCAATAATTGTTTGTGAAATGTCATCAAATATTCTATACACATCCAGGTCAAAACAAACTGGTTTGCATTTTATCCAGTTTAATTCTGTTATATTTCCATGTTACTGTACTAGATTTCTCTGCTAGTCAAGACATGTCTCTCTTGAAAATCATTTCACTTTGACTCTTGTTTCTCCTGTTTCTCCTGTTTCTTTTCTATAATTAGAAAAGAATTTGAAAATAAGTTTACAAACCCCCTTTTGAGTCCCTAAGCTTGTTCTCTTCTTCCAATGGCATTGGATAGTCCAAGAAAAAATTTAACCCCCACCTGTAAACTTAGCCATTTTAATAATTCTAAAATATTTTAAATATGTATTTAAATGTATTTAATATGTTTAAACTTTTAACATACAGTTCTTTACTACAGGACTATTAGGAACTGTCAAGTGAAAAGCAGAATGTTTAGTTACTGTCTCTGAACTGTTAATGCTTTCCATTAAACTCCAAGGACATAACAGTTTTCTTTCACATTACTCGTATTTCAAGAATAGTTAAAAATCAGTTTCTCATAGCTTGTTGCATGAAGGTTGTGTAAGATTAGGACTCATTTCCAAAAATAACATTGCCAGAAGATGGCATCTGCTATACATATTTGATGCTGCTGAAACAACAAAGATGTACAGGCTGCTCCAGAAGAAAGCGGATACATAATTGATTTCACCCACTCTGAGTTCCAGGGTCTACAGACTGGAGGATATATTCATTATATAATGACACTCAGTGACTTCAATAAAAGCAGCCTCAATCTTAAATACAAACACAAGAAAAAACACTGTTTGTTGCACAGTGAATGTGTATTACAGAACTACCATTTCCTCTAACCCGTGATTATTTAGAATTTCCATGGCTCCACTTAAATTTTATGTTTGTAGACTTTTTCTCACAAACTGAACTGATGTGTCTGTTTTCAACGCCATAAACTTAGACAGGAATATTTTGCCTTCTCAAGTAAAGCAGATGTTTTATTTAAAACTGAAACTTTGATTTCTTAAATATTAGGATTTTGCCTTTTCCTCTTCTGTTTCCTTTCTGCTCATTTTATAGGACAGAAATCTCTAGTTTTCCCCTTCTCTATAGCATCTTGAAGCATTTTTTTTTATAGGAATCATAGTGACAAAATGAGATGGAAATTATTAACAATGTCAGAAATCTGGGCACTATTTGTTTTATTTCTAAGAAGTGAAGGATTCTCTAGAAAGGATCCTTCTGTTGGTACCTAGTGCCCATAGATTCAATTATCCCCACAGACTGGTGGTGATCATGGAAATTCGTAAAAACATTCCTGTCTTAGCATCCATTTTTTTACAAGTGTTCAGGATATCCTTAACTTTGAGACAGAAACTTTTCTTGTAAAGTAGAGTGAATTGTCTGTGTCTGGAGAACTCTGAGTTAGCAGTGGGGCAGAGGTTTCAGGACATCAGCATCTGTGAAACCTGAAGTGAAGCAACAGGAATTAAAAATGTCCCTGTTTGCTTGCATATGTCCTGCACACTGGCAAGAGCTTTCAGTAAAACAGAGAGCCACGGGGAGGTCTGAAGGCTTTGGAAAATAGGATTCTTGCTAAGTGGTACTGGGAGGAAAAGAGGAACAAAAAGTAAGTGCTTTGGGAATACCTTCAGAACTGTGAGGTTTTTCTTGATTCAAATGCTTGAAGGATTAAGTTTGTTATTCCATTTCTGGGAAGCAGACACTGTCCACTTCTAATATTTTGTAACCTATTCTTTTCTAAATACAGGTGTTTCATACATTATTATTTGGAGCAAAGATTACAAAATACCATTGGGGAGCAAGAAAGGCTTTTACGGACCTCTTCAGACAGTATGGTTTAAATGATGTTCCAAGATGTGTAAGGACCTATGTAAGGTTCTGTAAGGATCTGTTAAACTGAAGGCTCCAGAATACAGGCACCTTTGCCTCTTTGCGTCTTGCAAATTCTTTAAAATGAGAGGAAGCTACAAGAAATGCTCATTTACTGTTTTCTGCTGTTGCTCTCCAAAATCGGTAACTCCATCTCCTCGCTTTCAAACCATTGCTCTCCCAAATCCAGAGGCTAGGTTTTGCCCTCTAGATTACTGTTCTTTCCACGACTCTGAAATCTCCACATATATTCTTGATTTCTGTCTATAGTCTAAGACTTGATGTGATTTCTTAGATTTGCTGGGTTTTCGCACTACTGTTTCAAAAGGTTCTAGAAAGTCAGAATTAGTACCTTGTATTATTTTCTTTCCTTTTAAGTCACTACTTCTAGATGCTGGCATTTTCTCACCATATTAGGACAGTGACTTCAATGGAAAAACCTCAGGCTCTTTTTAATGCAAGGAAAATCTGTGAACTAACAGTCAAAAGAGTTTTCATTAAAATCCATGTAGATTAAAAGGCTAAAACATTCAAATTAGTAGACAAGGCAATCTTCCTGGGGGAAAACAACAAGGCAAACATTGATGCTCTGAACAGCACACAAAAATGAGAAAACATTGGGGGTTTAATTTTGACAATATACTGAAAAAACTAGCTCAAAATGTCAAATGGTGAACATACTTCACTTTTAAGCACTTCAGTAAAACATCCTATGAGATACAGCATGAGAAGAGCATGGAGAACCAAGCAGTGTGGTTTAACACCCTATTAGGAAGGTCTCGTGCAATTCCTATCTGACACTATCCGAGAACACCAGCCAAACAGCGATAAGGTTAGAAAAATAGTTTAGTTATTTTGATTTCCTGTCCCCCAAGCTGTTAAATCACAGTTACATCTCAGCCTAGTGGTATTTTGTGTTTATCTCTTCCATTTACATGCCTTCAAGCATCTTTTTACAGTACCTATAGGTAGTACCTGTTTGTTATTTCCACTTAGCTCATTGGGAAATTGAAGATATTTGTCTCAAACAATGTAACTCCTCATGAACAGTTCAAGAAGTAACACTGAATCCCCATTCACAGTCTACAACTAGGTGCAGAATAAATGATCATGGATATAGGTAAGAATCTTGACACAGATTTGCAACCTTCTATTGTGGCAACAAGTGTAAATATTGTAGCAAATTTCTTCACTTTTTTTGAGCATAGATCTGCACCCAGGTACTCTTTCTTTGGGTTTGAGGCTCAATCTCCTTAAGAAAAGCAGTTCCTCAAGACCCCATATAAAGGAATATTTAATCAGTAACTTAATTTCAAGTGCTAATCAGGATACTTATGTGATAACTGATAATTAAAACTATAACTACATCTTTATTGTCATTATAATTGAGGGTTTCATTCTATACCAAACAGGCATACAATTTGCATATTCATAAAACTCAGTGGGTGTTCTTTTAAAAGTCAACCAAATTTAATAAACTTAACAAAAACTAGCTTATTAAATACAAATTAAAGCTTGAGACACATGAACTGTAATGTCATCCTGTTTTATGTTCTTGGGTTACTGCATCAAGGATTATTTTTCAAAACAAGCTCACAAGGCTTTTAAACAACAATCCCAGCATGTGATGGGAAGATAGGAAAACCAGAGTGATAATCATTGTGCAACTTAGTAAATCTCTGTGGAATAGCTCACATATTTATAACAAGCCAAATTTGATTCTTGGAGACATCATTGCAACTAGCTCCATATTTCAGGAATTCCCTATAGGAATTACAGATTTTTAAATAAAGAAAATCTACATATATTTGGAATATTACAGTTTATTAATTGATAAGAGGGAAGATCATCTCATGGATTAATGTCAAATTAAATATTAATACCTAAAAAACACCAGAAATAAATTGCACATGCCCAGTGGAAGAAGCCTACATGTGAGAGTTTCCTAAAGATCTGTAGTATACTAAATGGTTTGGAACACAGTGTGAACCTTGAATGAATAAAGTTGCAGGTGATACTACATGATTTAAAGTAATTAAACCTAAAGGTGAGCATGAAAGTTACAGAAAGGTTTTTGCAGTCCTGCGTGACTGGACAGCAAAAGTACTGAAGGATCATTTCATTTCTGACAAGGTCAGAACTAGCAGTCATGGAATTAAATTATTAGGTAACAAACAGAAAATAAGGTGAAGTATTTTTCTCAAAGGATGAAAGAAAAATATGGAATACCATGCTACAGTAAAATATAGACAGCAAAAATACAAAAGGTATTGAAAAGGATTTTGTTAAATTATGGAGGATAAGAACTTTGGTAGATAATAGATGTGATGCTTCAACACAGTCCTGAATTGTTTATGCAAGTAGGAAGTAGCAGGATTTTTGTGAAATACTAGATTATGAAATAGACTGAATAAACCTCAGATACAGACTCAAAGTATCTATCAAATAGCTTTGATGAAGCTGTTTGAGCCAAGCACCATATGTACCATGGAACTGGGCCAAATTCTCCACAATATTACATGATGAACATGCCTTTTGCTTAAAATGCAAAATGAATCAGCAGTAGTACTCGTCATCTTAGACTGCAAAAAAAGGAAAAGGCAAAGAACAGCCGTGAATCTCCTACACCCCAAAATCCCCATATTCTTCTTATACCTTGCAGATGAAGTGCAGGTAGATGCTCTAGAATACAATGCTGCAATCTAGAGGCTGCAGCAACACATCCTATTTAACATTGTAGGTTAGAGACCAAGCAACACAGGAGCTAAAGCAGATTAACTCACATTAGGCTCCTAAATCTAGGAGCCTAAAAATAACATTCTGTATGTTTGGTTTTCACAGTCGCATAAAATACGCTTTGGCTTTCATTCACTGGCACTTGGGTAGGATTTTATGCTAAGAGGCTGCTTACTTTCTGAAACAGGCCCTAGCTTGAATCACAGGGGCCTTTTTCTTTCTCTCAATTGATGTTTTTGGAGCCTCTGTTATTGTTTTCATTACATTCTCAGATGTACTGCAGAAAAGTAGGTTGCAGTGTACTGTTTGTTGTGCAAGGGGTTGTATGGAGCAGTCTCTGCAGTAGAGCTGTCCCATGAGCTCATCTCCTGAGAGGATGCCTGTCCTGGGACCATGACCTGGACTCTCTGCCTGTCACACAGCTGCACGTATGTCATACTGTCCTCTGAGCCATCACACTGGCCTGTGGGGCAGCTTTTAAAGCAAGAGCATTGCATAAGCTTGACATGTGACACACTTAGAAAGCTATAATTTTCATATTGTATCTCCTTACCAATTGTAAATCAGTCATTTTAAGGATGTTTTCCATTCTTGCTTCCCTTCAGGCGTCTCTTATTTCTCTCTGGAAAAAGAAAAGATGTAGTTTATAGCTAACTGCAGGACTGAAATGACATATATAATAGCAACAGCAGGCAACAAATGTGTCCCTAAAGTGGCAATATGGTGCCTTTTGTTTTGTTTTAAGACTTTGGAGTGATAGGCAATTTGTCTTTTCGAGCTGCTATTTGAATAGTCACAGGAAATTTAGAAGGCAGTGTTATACATGTTCAGTAACGAGGACTGCATAGTCTGACCTAGGCCTTTTGAAAATTAGATGATAGGAAAAGACAATCCAGACAAAATACTGATTATTAGGCACAGGGTTATTAATGATAAAGTTTAATAGTAGTGGGGATTTTTTATTTCCTTGCAGTCTTCTTTTATTTTCAGTTAAAAAAGACAAAACAAGCCCATTCTGATCACCAGATATTTTTACACAAAACTGAACTCTGGCACATTTTGTGGGAACAAACGAAGCCTGCACGGCACACTTTTGCTATTAGAAAAAGAGGTGGTTTATGACTAAATATAATGGTTTACATATATGAGAAAATAAAACTCCCCAAGTAGCTATTTAAAGGACTGGTATTGTCACTCTATCCACATGACTAATCCAGCTCACATCTCTCTGAAGGGATGCCAAAGACAGAGTAAGTCCCTGACAATGTCCCAGTGCCCAGACACAGACAAGTACAGCACAACCCCCTCATCACACGCAGGACAAACCCCATTCCAGGTGCAGGAATGCAGATAGGAGATATAGAAGCCACAATATGTTTGCAGCTTTGCAGTTCTCTTTCCTTTCCCTCTGAATTCTGAGAGCACCTCATAGAGACAGGTGCATGGAAAAGGAAAGGGATAGGGGATGAGACAGCTGAGCACCTGCAGCAGTCACTGACTTCAGCTGCAGTTGTATGAGCTCAAATTTCTAAAACCACTGTGCCAGGAAAACTGATGCCATGCTGTAGATCTCAGTGTCGGCTGATCTGAAGAAGGGATCTCTGTCTGAATATTACCTAGTTAAGAATTTACAGGGGAGAAACAACAGGCACCCAGCAGAGATCCCCTGGCATGGGTATGGGGCAAGAGGTGCTCTGAGAAGCATCACTAAATGCTAGCTGAGAGCTACCCACCCGTGCCTTTTTGCCTCTAGCTCATGACTCACTTGGTAGCCCCTCTCCTTCTTACTTCCCTTTTGTCAATGACTTCAATTTCATTTCTCTTTCTGTATCATTTGCTTTCTTTCTCTCTCTCTCCCCTTCTCCTTCTTTTAAAACTTCTATAATGTCTCCTTATACCTCCCTTTGGTTTTTGAAAGGAAAACCTTGGATGATCATGCTGGAATAGTATTGGATCTTTTAAAACATCCACCAAAGTTTCAGCAGTGTTGTGAGTGACATTTTATCAAAATTATTTAGTAAACTGATCTGTTTCTCTTTGTAAATATGTTCTTAAGGGGACAACTCTCATTAACCAAAATGCAAAAATTAAAATTAAAGCAATAAAATAAATATTAAAACATCATTAAAGTTAATCCCTGAATACAATATTTTCAATATAAGAACATTTCAACATTTGCCATTATTCTAGGCTCTGTGTGTTTTCACAAACTAAAATAAACTAAGATGTGGTTGATGTTAAGAATTTATATCAGTATTTTAGATTAAGATGATTTAGGTAGATTACATGTTATCCTTATATTGAGTATTCTAAATGAGAGAAATTAAGGTTAAGAATTACAACAACACGTTTTAAAGGATGAAAATGCTTGAATAGGACATTTAAACAACCTTATTTCTGTCCTCCTTTGCTGGCATGAAGTTATTTAATGTCTGCTACCAGACCTAAATTAGACTAAACTGCCTTTTCCAAGCAGATTACACTCTAATTCTTTATGATTATTATGTCGATATTAAATGCTGGGTTTATCTTCTGAATTTTCCTGTTCTCACATGCTAGTGCGGGGAGCTGAAAAACCCATCATGGATCAGTTTCTCTCTTCTAGATCTCTGTTCTTTTCAGATAGGTGGGGTGAGGGTCTGGCTGTCACAGGGCCACAGGCGACAAGGCAGCAGGGGACCAAGTGTCTCCAGCTGAGGGCAAAGAGGGGGAGCTCCTCTGGTGGTTGCCATGACAATCAGGCAACCAGAGCCATCCCTACACCAGGCTCCATTAACTGGCAGCACCTCCCACACTCGCTGCCTTCCACTTGCTCCTCATCCAGTGATCCACTGCCTGCTTAAGGTTCAACTGCCAGAAATCATTCTCCCCTTAAAGTTGCTGTGGGTCTTCCATTCAAATTACACAGTGTACCATGATATGCAATATATTCGGAATTTGTGCCTGGTACGAGGTTCAAGCATTTCTATTACCCCCTTTCGATACAAATCGTGTTGCCGGTGGCTTTACGAGGCTTGACTATGGTCCTAAGCAAACTCTTTTACTTAAAACTACTCCACTAGATTCCGTTACTATCTTTCATTTTACTCAAGCTTTCTCACAGGCTCAGGGAGATGACAGTGGCATTCTGGTATAAATACATCAATAATGTTCTAATCCTTTGCTGTAATTTCACTTGAGAGTGTAAACTGTTTTTATTGACCTTTGTAAGACAAAGAAATGGCTGCAAAACATGGTAGCATTGGAATTCTTGGAATTGTTTTCTATGTAAATACACCACTGGTCCCTTGCTTGGTTTGTAGACTGTACACTGCTTCTTGCATAAAAAAAATCACAGAGATATTAATGTAAGACTACTGCTGTCTCTCTTAGTGCATTATCATTGCATTATGAAGCTTTCAATAGATGATCTTTCTCATGTTCTTAGACAACCTTGACCTTCAGTTTTTAGTGAGGTGAGTAATATTACATCACATCTAAAGAGAACAGTGTAATCATCTTTTCTATTTGCAGCCAAAGACAGTCAACACTATTTGATACAATCAGCATGTGTCTTGATACTGAAGGCACATGGTGACAAGTCTAACTGAATGTAGTTATTTGGCTGTCATGAAATGCACCTTATGGTGATAAACTTCAGCCATAAAAGTGGAAGACTATCACATAAACATGCTTCATGAAGAAATACACTAACAGAATTTGCTGCTAGTTTATAGTTGGAAAACTGTGTTCTATTTATTATGCTGCAATTTTTACAGTAAGTTGGGTTCCAAAGCTCCATTACATTTTACAATGAAGTAATTACAGGGTGTTGATTCTTCTCCTTCAACCAACAGGTCTATCTAATTAGTGTACAATAAACTGAAATGCCTCAATTAAGGATGTATGAAGGGATACTAGGACTGGGTGCAGCTTCAGTGTACTTAAAAGCAGGGTGAACTGCACAGCTGGTTCCTCACCATGTGCCTGGGTTAGGTACTTCACAGGGTAATGGTCATGGGGAAACTTCCTCTGTCTTTGCACCCTCCCCTCTGTAAACATCTCCTAATGTAGACAATACAACAAGTATATCAAGACGGTCAAGGCAGTTCACATTTGTATCCATTAAATCTTGAACTCAATACAAACCCAGCATTTTCTATCCATTACTTATCAGGCATTTTATATTTTAGATAAATTCCTTCTCCGTGCAATCTTAAAGGATATGGTGTCCATAACACTTACTGAAGGTTAAACTATAAAACTACCCAAAACAATAGCTTCAATAAACTCGGAGACATTGTCTTATCTTCAGCATAAGTCAGCCTCACTGCGGTGTAATGTCTCTAGCTTGGCATTTTATTGGTTACAGGAGATGTTCTGAGGCACAAGGAGTAGGAGGGTTTTTCAAGTCCTGCTGAAAGTCAAAGAGAATTTGAGACTTACCCTCCATTTGTGCTTTTGAAATTCCCACTGTGTGTTTGAAAGGGTACCCGTGAATAAGTTTTGAAATATGGGGCCACTCTCCTACTGGATCATCCATCCTGCCATTAGCAGTAGCAGGATATGGTATTACTGTGCTTATAAAATATTCCCCTGAAGAAAGATGACTTTACCTAAGAAAGGCTATGATCATGGGGTGTTCTTAGGCTGCCCAGGTAAACAGTGAAACACAGATAATATTTCAGGAGTATTCTCAAAGCAGGGGGTTTCTTGGTACATATTTGCCCTGCTCCACCTTGAAATATGTAAATTGGACAGTATGCAGAGGTGCCCTGGAATGGCAGAAGAAGATTGATGCAAGCTATGCTTTAACCATTCAAGAAGCAAAGCAGCCCCCTTTAGGCCATTGTAACTCAGAAAAAAATGTAAACTAAATAAATCTCAGCTGCAGTTCACATATCTGCTAGAAGAAGATGAAATAATTAAAATAGTCCTGACTTTTTTTCAAATCAGAAAGGTTACCCTTCTCTAAAAATTATTTAATCTTTTCAGACCTCTTGCAGCCATTCATGGCATTAGACAGCCTTATGATGATAAAGATAAAATTAATGCCTCACTTTTATGTAAGATTTATCAGGCCAACCTTAATCATTACTTGGTTAATTCAACAGACAAAGAAAAATAATCACCAAATCTCAAAGAAACAGGGAATGTTTTTACAGGCCCATTACATCTACACATTTGCTAACCTTGCTAGAGCTACTGAAGCTCAGAAGAGGTGATTAATACAACTAAAATCATATTATTCATTGCTAAAAAGCAGGTTCTATTAGATGAAGTAAAGTTTCTGATTTCAGAGAGGCAAAGCTGGGTGTTTTGTCATCAAACTAAGAAAAAACTGAATCTTCATGTTAGCAATAAATTGGAAAACTTGAAGAATTCTGATGAAGAACTGATTAAAAGAAGGTTATTTCAAGATTTCTAGGAAGATTATTTTTCTTCCTTTTTTCTTTCCTTTTGTATTGATTCATATCATAGAATATAATATTCATAGTATCATAGAATAGTTTGGGTTGTAAGGTGTCTTTTAAAGGTCATCTAGCCCAACACTCTTGCAGTGAGCAAGGCCATCTTTAACTAAATCAGGCTGCTCAAAGACCCATCCAACCTGTCCTTGAGGATTTCCAGGGATGGGGCATCCACTACCTGTGTGGGAAACAGTATTTTATCTACCTAATTGTAATAAAAGTCCTCCCATGTAAATGGTTTTACTTTAAAACCATTACCCTTTGTCCTATTGCAAAAGGCCCTGATAAAGAGTTTGTCCTCATCTTTCTAGCAGGCCCCCTTTAAGTACTGGAAGGCTGCTGCCTGGAGTCTTCTGTTCTCCAGGCTGAACAACTCCAACTCTCTCAGCCTGTCTTCATAGGAGAGGTGTTCCCTTGTCCCTGAGGCCAGTTCCTCACGGGGACCTTGGAGGGTCCCCAAGGGGTCTTATTGACTGACTCCTTGAAGAGCTGGAAGTTTGCTTTCCTGAAATTTAGAGTCGTGATGTCCCTCAGGACTGCAAACTACACCAGTGCATGAAGTAGAATAACTAGAATATCTATCCATACTATGGTGCTGTTTTGCCTTTTGTCCACCCGTATTTGAAAAATCTGGATTAGTCTACACTTAGAAAATCAGAAATGTCATTGTCCACAAAGTGGGCAAAGCCTTCAGTTTCACTTGTATCCTATAATGTACCAAAAAAAAAAACCAAATTAGATGGGAATATTGTATGAAAAATTACAGTACAAGATAGTCGGACTATAGATAAGGGTTTTAGAAATACGAGATTGCCCTCATAGAATTGGATATATTCACATGGAGAAAGTCATTATAAAATGACAGATAAACATCAGGGCAGAGATCACTGGGGAATTATGATAAATTTCTTGTTCCTCTGATCATTAATCAAGAGATATAGGTATTGTTGATCTCCTGAGATAGGGGAATCCTGGGTTTGTTTCTCTGTTCCATTAATTATTTATGTTCTCATGTTATCTGCCTTTCTGTTCTACTGTAGATCTGACAAATTCCATATAGTTAGTTAGAATAAATGAAATGCTAAGAGATTAAAACATATACAGATATTTGAACGGCGAATGGACAAGGCAGCATAAGACCATACATCTGGTAAGAGAATATGTTAAGTATCAGAAGATATTTTTTGCGAAATTCCTACCACACCAGTGTAAAAGGCTTAACCAGGTAATAACACAGCAGGTTAGCAGTTTGGAATTGTTTCTTTTTAATGGGGCTTTCAAATTTTAGAAAGATTTTTGAATTTTGGCTTTCAATTATACTTTAATTTTTACTTTTCAATTATACTCAATTATACTTAGTCCTAGGGGAAGTAATTATAAACATGAAATAAATGTACATTAACAGATAGGTCAGGACACAGTTTGAACCTTTTAACTACAAGATTAAGATTGCTGCAGTCTAGACCTGATTAGAGATGAAAAACAAGTAGTATTAAATGACAAAATCCCTTCGTGGTGGTAGATTAACTGCCCCAGGTGCTCCTTATGATGTGCCATGATGCTTAATGAGTTAATTAATGACTTGGAAAGGTGAAAGGATAGCACTGCAACAAAGTCCATTGAGGAGACCAAGCTGTATACATATATAAGGCTAAATTGTATACATGTACTAGGATGACTGTAGAGAATATTAAGGAAACTTAAATAAGATAGGTGAAAAATCAGCATGATAACAACGACTTTCAAAATCTGCAAAGAAAAATAATCTCTTCAACCTGGAAAGCTCAAAGATGACTATATCATCTAAAGGAGACCTGGGACTTCACTGTACACAGATCAATATGCAACTGGAGTTGAAAAAGCAAATCAACTATGGGACTGTGCAATGGGTTGTAGTAATCATGAATATGGAGACCAGTGGAATGGTACTACAGAAACAGAGACACAGCGTGGTGGGCTATGTGTCACTCACTCTCCAAATGGATGCTGAGCTGGAAAGAAAAGAATTTTCCTGGAGACGATAGAAATCACTTGTTCTTCACACATGAATCTGTATGGTAATGCATGTTCTAGAGCAGACAGTCAGGGACCCACAGCTTGACCTTGTTTGTAAAATAAAGGAGCCGTTCAGTGCAACTTAGCAGCAGAAAGCTCAGAAAGCCATTTCAGGTGTGAAATTCACTGCCATTAGAAATCATTGAGACTAAGAGTTCAATAAGATAAGAAAGGACTGAATAATCACATAGATATCAAGGCTATATAGACCTATCATAACTAATGATTTTAAAAAATGATAAAGAGCTATCATGTAACACTCACTGGCTGTGAGGGCTTTCAACTTCCTCTAAAGCTTAGAGTGGTAGACATACTATTTGGACAGCAGAAGCTGGGGACAAGCTTACATTTCTGAGCCTGATACAGAAAAAAATATTTTAGTCCTACCACACCATATTAATAAAGACAACAAGTCTATACCAAGATAATTTTTAAAATCACTGACCTGATCTTTAAAAATCCACTTATTTGCTTATGCCTATCTAAACGCAGACAATCATAAGCAGAACACCACCTCTTCTCAGAAGAAATCCCCCTCAACTGTCAGTTCAGTTGGAAGCCAAGATACCTAATGTTTTCTTTTCTGACTTCATAATTTCTATATGTATTTTTTTGGCCAAGGACAATCCCTTTCTCCATATCAATGCCAACATTTTAAAAAAAATGCTTTTACTGATTTGAGTAGACCTTTACATGACTTCCTCACAGCCCTACAACTTTTCCTTAAGCACTCGGCAATACTTCCAGCAGGCTGCCAGCCACCAGGTCTCCACACAAAGCTTACAGCTGGGTTGGAGAGAAACATTGATGCAGAAACTTTTAATTCCCTGGCATAACATGATCTCTCCTATAGTTCTGTTTACTGGTTCTCAGCATTAACTAGTAAACACTTTCACGTGTGTGAAAGCTGGGGAGGGTTGGCCTGGGGGAGGCAGAAGATTATTGGCTCTTGGGGAGAAAGGCAAGGTGTGTCACCTCTCCTCCCAGCCGCAGCCTGCATTGCCACAGTTCCTAACCCAGAGAAAGGTTTCCAGCATCACTCTGCTTGCTGAAGGTATGTCTCATGAATGCTGAGGTGGGGAGAGATGGTAGTATTGAGGGGAGCTGTATTTCCTCAGAATTGTACTTGTTGTGTTTTTTGACATAACTACTTCCCTGAGCTGTTCCAACCTGTCAGAATCATGAAAATGCCTTCTGTTTGCATCTCAGGAAGAGACGCACAGCTGAATCAAGGAATGGTTGCATAAGTGATGTTGGTTTCTATGATCCGAGCCCCAAAAGGTCTTCAACTGTCATATTTATTGTCTATCCAATTTTATGACCCTTAGTTGTATTTATTCTCTAGTTGTATTATCAAATGTCTCTTTGTGAGCTTCAGTTTGTAGGCTTTCATATTGCTAAATCATTTTTTAAGCTTGAGATGTAGTTTCTGTTCAACATCAATCCCTTAAGACACACCATTAACATGAATCATTTCTGAAAGTATGTTGTGCAATATGAACTTCGTGTTGAGTCAGTCATTCACTGTGATTGAAAGAAGTGATGACCTTCACGGAAGCAGCATATCACAGCTGAATATCCCAGGACCCTCTTCTGTACTGTCAGTCGTGGCTGCTTTTGGAGCACATGCAGACTTAATCATCGCACAAAAATAGGTTGAAGAATAATTTCCTTTATGTAGTTAGGTCAGTGAAGCTTTAAATGAAGGACTGACAAAAACTGAGGCCTTTACTGAGTCACAGAGATCACTTTATCACTTCAATGCAGGTTTCACAGTGAACTTAAAAAAAATGTAAAGTTTTACTTTGTTTAGTTTGTTTCATTTTCCTCTGTGCCCATCAAGTAAAATTTCTTTTAGAAGTCGTGGCTCCTTATTACAGATATTATAGCAGCAGATGTTTTTTGGTCTTCTTATTAAGCAGGCCTAGATTTGCAGAGATACTGGGGTGTCTCCCTCTGCTGACTGTGGATCCAGACCTGAGGCCTGGATCCTACAGATCTGAAATTGCAGCGATGGATGAAGGCATAAACTTGATCAACCTATTAATCTGATGTGTACTTAGTTGACTAATGCTTCAGCACAACCATCTTATACTATTTTACAGTAGCACCTGTTCCGGTACAACTACTGCAAAAATGAATTGGGTAAAAAAAATAGATTTGCTGTTAAAAGGTGCAGGTTTCATAACTGGTTCTGGTTTGGGTGTCCTTTGGGATCTTGGATTTGTCACTCACCCCTTATATCAGCTCTTTCTTCTGTAAATTAGCCTAATTATATGTTCCTGCTTTATAAAATCAGTGGGAGGCCTGGTTCAACCTGATTCAGCCTGGTTCATTCATTAATGATTTAAAGAGCTTGGAGATTACTGTATGTAAAGGGGTATAGAAGGGAAGTTAAATTCAAAAGCGAGATTTTGAAAAAGAGAAGAAAAAAGAAAATAAAACTGTGTCAGTTCCACACACTTTCACAAATTAATTTTTCCCACTCCTTATGTGCTACATTCTTCAATACAAAATATTATAGGTATTTTCTTTTTCTTTTGGCAAGCAGCCAAAAGTTTGGGGAAACTCTTCCCTGTTTGTGAATATGTCACTGTATCCTGAAGATAGTCTGATTTATAAGAGTAATTATCTGCTTCCTAAGCAGTTTTTCTGCTGCTTAAATATTGTATTTCAACAAAAATAAATATCTCAACAAGACTAAATATGTATTTGTCTAGGTTCACATTTGCTCTTTATTTCAAAATTAATCTGTCACTTGCTAAATTTTTGAAGGAAAAAAAATAAATCAACATTTCCATGCAAGATTTGGCCAATAAATACACAATAGTCTCAACAGTAGTAAGACTTATTGATCCCACATTGGTCTCTTCAGATCAATGTCTTGAATCAGTATCAATTATTGGTCATGTAACTTGAAATAATTCAAAAGAAGACACAAAAACCTCTTAAAAGGCAATTACTGAGTATCTTCCCCATATGAAGAGTTTCATCTCAGTTCCTTCTGTTGAATAATATGACACAACATAAGAGCTTTGCAGCTCCAAATTTAAGAAAATATATTATTAATGTGATTCTGAATAATCCTATTAGTTGCATAGTTGGATAAAAGAGTAATATGCATGCAAAATCTTGCTGACAATTAGGCAAACACTAATATGCTAGGACTGCATTTGGGAACATATTTTTGTATAGTATGTTTGATGTACTAGTGAGAGAAAAATGAGATGGATGATAAAGAAAAAGCATTGACATTGTCTTTAAAGAGTAATAAATTGAGGGTTGTTTCCGGTAGGAAATGTCATGCCCAAAGGTAGTGATTTCAAATTCTGAATGTTACCCTGTTCATTTCTCAGAGCGAACCAATGTATAAAATATGTCCCACTGTCATACATACTGTTTATACCCAAAAGCAATTTGATTTTTTTCCTAGTAGATATTGAAATGAAGGAATATTTTTTCTACATCATCACTTAGGACTGTGGCATTTAAAGGTCATCATGGAAAGCATCTTCCAAACAACTACTACCAACAGCAACCCCTCTGAGTATTGACTGATAATGATTATGTATTGTTAAAAATATTTTCTGTCAAATAGAAATAAATGTTTTTCATATTTTTTCCTGCTTCTCGGATAAATAGAAAAAGATAAGATTTTCAGTATTTATTCTACTGTCTGTTCATGGATTTGAACAAACCCTTCAGAGTTTAATCTTTGTAGCAATATTTTTTTTATAGATATTATAACCTTGAGTTGAGATTTTAACATCTAATACAGTAAATTTGAGTGTTCAAAACTGACAACAGTAATAATAACAAAACATCCCTAAGGCTGTGTGGTAGCAAAGAATAGTTTTTAAAGTAACAAAATATGTAGCATATCATCAAAGACAATTGTCCCCTTCCATTTCTTGAGCCTCTGTCATCATATTTTCAGATTGCCCATAGAAACCAGAGGAAAGACAGGATAGCTAATTGATAGCAGCTAGTTTTAGGTACAAGCAAAAACTTAGACATAGTCCAATGCTGCAAGATACAGCTCTGTTGGAGGTTGGCTGGTTCCTAGAGAATGTTTTTGATCTTTTGACCATCACAAACCTTATGGAACCTGTAAGTATAATTGCTACTTTCGAGGTAGGTTAAATCAGGTAAGTCACATTCATCTTTATTTCGGAACAATATCAGACTGTGTTCCAATCACAAACCAGTACACAAGGCTAGGACAAACACTGAGTTATGAGTGCTGAGGGTGTGTTTTGGCATTGTTTTTTTTTTCTTTCAGCAGACAAAATAACTACACTCCTCTTTGCTCCTGTTTCTTTCTGCTCTTCCTGATGTTTTACCACCCCAAGCTAGGCAGTAAGGTTGTGTTCTAAGGTAAATCCATGAAACAATTCACTTGTGGTGTTTTCAAATCTTTTTTAAAGGCTTCCAAAAATAGGAGAAGGAATGATTACCTCCGAGCATTTCAGTGATCAAAGATACACTGTGATCCCCCTAAACATTTGCATTGGTACTAAATGCAGTGTAGAGGGCCTAAAGCACCCCCCCCCCAAAGGGGATGTAAACAAATAAAAAGGTGCAGACAGTGGAAGGATCCTTTTAAACTGTCTTTGTTGCTGGAGAAAATGTCCATAGAACTACACACTTCTGAGTTTTTCCCTGGAGTCTGAATGGAAATACAGAGACTGAGTGTTGTTTGTAAATATGACAGATGCCATCATGAAGGCAGCAGGAAAGCTCAGAAGATATCAAAGGAATCATGGTAGTGTGGCTAAGGGACAGTGTTTCAGGACAAGGTAGTGGGCAGAAAAATTTGGAATTATAATTAGGGATTATGAGCAGTCTCCTGTTGACTGATTCCTAATGCGTTCAGGCAAGCAAGAGTTTATGCCTATTTCCTGAGGATAAATAGAAATATGGGGCAAATTTCTAATTATATTTCATTTCTTATGCTGCTGAAAACAACTCACCAAACTCAAAGACTTTAATAGCT
Source organism: Corapipo altera (assembly GCF_003945725.1). Lineage (NCBI taxonomy): Eukaryota > Metazoa > Chordata > Aves > Passeriformes > Pipridae > Corapipo > Corapipo altera. The sequence continues at coordinate 17,439,608 of NW_020884880.1, forward strand.
ACTTAGTTTAAAAGATTAGCACTATTACATGCAACAGAGCTGACAGAGAAAGCACAGTAGCCAAAGGAAGTAGCTTCATGATTAATTACAGTAATTATTTATGATGTATTTGTTAAGCAGTGACAGTGCACTTAGGACTGTATACAGCCGAACCAATGCCTGAAGCAAGCAGGTGCTGACCATCTGTATCTCGTGTCTTTGGTGGATATTGAAAGTGTTGACAAGGGACTCTTAGCTGAAAAGGAAACTATTCATATACTCATAGAAGATGTTTAATCTCTTGAAATACTTATATTGTAATAATACCTAATTGTTACAAAGTTTGAATGCTTTCCAATCATTTAATCTTACAAAGAAACAGCAAATAATAACCATATTAATAAATGGAACACTGAGATTTGCAGGACTAGGGCAGTGATCCTTCCCCTGTACTCAGCACTGGTGAGGCTACACCTCTAATTCTGTTCAGTTCTGGGCCCTTCACTTCAGGAAAGACATTGAGGTGCTGGAATGTGTCCAGAGGATGGCAACAAATCTTCTGAAGGGTCTGAAGCACAAGACTGATGAGAAGCAGCTGAGGGAGCTGGTGTTCATTGCTCTCTAGAACTACCTGAAAGGAGGTTGTAACAAAGTGAGGATCAGCCTCTTCTTTCAAGTAACAATAGGACAAGAGAGGATGGCCTCAAATTGCACCAGGTGAAATTTAGTTTGGATATTAGGAAAAATTTCTTACCTGAGTTATTAAGCATTGGAACAGGCTGCCCACGGAAGTGGTTGAGTCCCCATGCCTGCCTGGAGATATTTAAAAGATATGTAGACATGGCACTTAGGGACATAGTTTAGTGATGGACTTGGCAGTGTCAGGTTAATAGTTGGAGCTGGCAGTTTTAAAGGTATTTTCCAACCTAAATGATTCTATGATTCAAAGGAATGAGATCTCTAAGGTTTAAACCCAGCTGCCCACATCAGTTCAGTTTGCTCCTTTTAGCTGACACCTACTCATTCTTGTTCCCTCCCCTTCCAATGTTGCCCCTTTTCTGCAGTCCCTTTCAATGAGCCATCTGCTTGGCCGGGATTTTTGTTGTTGCTGTGCTGTAACTTACCTCTAGCACTGATGTGTAAGGAACTGCTCTTGATTTATTGGAAACTAGTGGTGCACCCAATACATTTACTGACTTCCTCTATTTAGGATAATTCTCAGGTACTAAGGTACATGTATTTTTCTAAACACTAGAGTCATGACAACATTTCTCATCTTAATGGATTAACATAGGTTAGCTTTTTGGAAGACTTGATACTGAAGGAGGTATTTGAATGACTGGAGGATCAGAACTGGAAGGAAATTTCACACTTAAACATATCAGCAAGGGAAATACAATATGATTATAGATGATGTAAAACAGTATAAAAGTGGTATTTAGAAAGGATATTTGTGAAGCACAAAGGTAGGAAGACTGTATTGATTCTCTACGGGCTATGAATGAATGACAGAGTAGGACAATAATATGGTAATAAAATAAATATCTTGTTCACAAGCTCAGGTGTACGGCTGAATTATCCCAGCTGTTCGGGATATTATATCTCAGTTGAGCCATGGTAACTGTCTATCTACAAACTTTTCACTCATGGGAAGCATGAAGTAAAATGTGCTAGCTTCAACCCCTGCTAGGGATTTTCAGCAGGTTCAGGAGATGCATATGGTCACGTACTCAGCAGTCATTTAAGTCATAACAACACAGTTGTTTGTCCAAGTCCTTAGATACACAGGTATGGGCACACCTAATTCTGCTATTTGCTATCTTCAGAATACGGGAGTTTGCAGATTCACCATTCTTCTGCATAATTGCTTAAGAAGAAACATTTTGATCAATGATTTCTTAAAAAACCACCATAATTCAGGCATCCTGAGACAAATATGTGGGGCAGAAGCAAATGTAGCAAGTACTGAACAGAGAGCTCCCTCATGTGTCAGGCCTGTAGCTGCCCTGGAGAGGCAAAATGCCCCAGAGCTCTTCTATTCAGTTGTCTGTGAAGGTTTAACACCATCAGGCTAATCCAGAGAGGAGTAAACCCCAACATTTTTATTGGCACCAGTACATTCCACATGCTTATTTACTCTGGCTACCATCAAACTAAAGATAAATCCAGCATCAATATTGCTTTTTCGAAAGTCCTACCAGACAAGATAAATTAAATACAAGCTGCAGTATTCTTTCTGAGTTCACATAATGGGGGAATTTCAAAAACTGTAACACTGCCTCTCTTACCAAGGATTTGTAGCTCATAATTACATTGATACATGTACCATGTCAGCAACAGCAGTGAAATTCATAGTAATTTTTATGTGAAATGTACTGTTTTATTGCATTAATTCACATTTAATGTGTACACAGTAATAACCATAAAGTACGATAACCAAAGTTATGTATTTTCTTCAGAACCTTCATTTAGAGATCTTTCAAAAGAGTCCAAGGAAATTAAAATATCAGTCAGTTTACCTGCAGGATATAGAACCAAAGCACTATGCACTATAATTTCTTTTACAAGCAGCCCCTTCCTCACACAATATCCTACCTCTGATAAAATACAGTAGTCATAATACTTGTACATATTGTTAAAACTGCTGTGCACAAACCTAAGATTTTAGAGCTAGAGGAGAACGCATCACTAGAGAGAAACTGTGTTACTCATAGTGGGCCAAAAAAAGGAGGATTGTGATGAAGGTACGAAATTCAAGAATTTCTCCTCCATAGCATCCATAAGGTAAAAGAATGTTGCACTTACGAAACAAGTCTTCTCAATAAGGAGTATAAACAAAGGAATAAGAACTAAATGGAGCCAAAGTCTTGAAGTCCCCTCTCTTGAAAAGAGAAACAGCAATAATAGGGGGTGTGTAAGATTAAAAAGAGCCAATATGATATTTTTATCTTTCTTTTGTCTAATTTTACTAGCTGCCATTGTTACATTACACTAATGTAATGATCTAAACTGTACACAAACCCCTTCTTCATTAAAAAAAGGAAGGAAAAAAACCAAACAAGTGGGACACAGTACAGTCCAAGAAATGCACCCTCATTAAACAAAGAAGTAAAAATAGTTATAACTTTTCCTGCTAGCGGACGAAACTTTTGTTAGAGTTAACACAGTAATTAACTCCTCTTCACAGACATAAAATGAAATTTCAGGAACATTTTTGTTAGCCATTTAAATTGAATTACACCTGTGAAAACCAAGTGAGCAGTGGAATAGCTAAGTAATAACTGCACATAAGATTTATACTGGGTATAAAAGCAGGAACCAGAGGTACAGAATAGATATCATTGGAATCTGAAAGATAAAAGCAACCTCTGATAGATTATGACTCATGAGTTGGATGGATTTACTTAGAATGACAGAAGCACACAACATTTGATGGCAAGAAACAGGCACTATCAGAACCAGCTTTTATCAGCTTTGGCTTGCCAGAACTTTGTGCCAGTAGCCATCACAGATCAGAAAGAAGAATTTAGATTTCCCTCTATTGCAACAAAATATCCAGTAAGAAAAGCATCTTCTTACCTTTCAACTCCCGAACACTTAAGACTGATGTAAAGAGAGAAGCTGACTTCCCAGAGAAATTTAAGAGTTATCCTCCCAACTCTGAACAATACCAGTTCTGGTATACAAGAGGAAGGTTCCACAGGAAACTTTTCAGGTTTTTAGATGTCAGCTAACTAAACATTCTTAACTGTATGGGAAAATCACTTTCACATTGCACAAGAAACCAAACAACAGGAACTAAAACAGAATTAAGTATATATTTAATTTGGAGAAAAGTTCCATGATCTGTTACTACAATTGTCACCTTTCCACTCCATGGAATTCTTTATTATTATAACCACTCCTTAAAAATGTTTCCATTTGAAATTTCTGTGACAGCTCTGCAAGGTTCAACACTTTTCTTGTGCAGAAATCCATGGTAACTGTGATGTCTGTGATGACTGAATGGGATTCCTGGTAGAAGATGTAGATGGAGATTCATGTCCACCGCTGCAAGATACCAGAAGAAAGCACTTAGTACAAGGCTGCAGGGCAATGACACAGCTACGCAATGACACTCCTACGCAAAGCACTGAGATCTTTTCTGCTTCCAGAGAAGACTCTTGATTCTCTTTGGAATTTGTTAGTCACCCTTGTGTTCAGCTGATTAAATTTGTTTGTAGATGTCCTGAAGATTATATTGACAGCTATTCCTGCTTACATCCTAAGTGTCAAGAAGTTGACGTGTATGAGTTGACATGATATGACAAATGGAAAAACTAAATGCTCTGCTGTGTAACACTTTCACTCATCTCCTGCCCACCCTGTGGCATTTTGACTGTTTTTAGACCAGAAGTCAAATGAATGGATGACATTTGGTTTTGCTAAGTTCCTTCATAAGTACACAGATTAGTAGGGAAGGGAAATTTAGCAAGTCAGAAGATTTGTAGAGTTCTTGAGTCTCAGTGGTAATTTCTTTGGAAAATAAATCATGTGAGATATAAATTTAAAACATCTATGAAGAAGGAAAGGAGGTGGAATAAAAGCCTGATTGAGAATGACCACACAGTGCATATGCCTGCAACTATAACAAATTATAGTATCTCTTTTAGGTATATCTGCAGATTTAGGACCTGATTCTGGTCTTACTTCTACTTCAGCATAAATCAGAAAAGCAGACTCACTGAACTTATCAAAGTTACGCTGGGTTAAGAAAAAAATTAAATTTGCACAGTAAAAGCAAGCTAAGAATTGGAATGTCGATACTTACATAATAGATAGTACAATAAACATCATATAAATTTATTGCAATTTTAGGTAGAAAGGGTCTAAATCTTGGTAGCTTCTTTTTTCTTTTCCAGTAACTGTTTTTCTATTGCAAATAAAAGTAAGTACACTTCTTGAAAATATATTTATTTTACCTAAAAATGTTCTCACAGAAATAAACATGCACAGGAGTAACATTTTTTAGGTATCAGAAGTGACTAGTTTATGGAGCAGTTACCCAGAGAACACATATATATACATACAGAGTACCCTGATACTGACTACATTCATTATTCTTATAGGAAGGGGAAAGGTCACAAATTTGCCACAATAACAAAATCTTTAAAAATAGAAACAATATAAAATGGTGAAATAGTGAAACAAAAATGAAAAGCAGCAATCAGCAGGAAGATCATTTAGAGAATTTCCATATTAGAGACACAGAGAAAATATATGCTGTGATTAAAAATATAAATTATAAACAAAAAATCACCTAGCCTATGTTAAATAGTAAATCAGAAAAAGCTACCAGAAGTGAAGACTGGAAGCTGCATCCAAACAAACAGAATAGAAAGGAGTATAAATGGCAGAAAGCTAAATACAGAGTTGCCATATGACAGGCCAGAGGGATTTGAAGGAGTAACAGTAGGACAGGTAACCTATTAATAAAACTTTTTTCAAACATACCTTTACCAGAAAGCCTGACAGAGAGTCAGATGGGACCAATAAGCAATCAAGGTATGAAAGGAATGTTCAAGGAAGATGAGGCTATTGCTGGAAAGCTATATTAATTTATTGCATCAGTGTTCATTACAGAAGAGAATGAGGTCCTGATATCTGTCATTCCTTATGGGAGATAAGGCTGAGGAACTGGCTTAAATTCAAGTGTCAATAGAAAAGGCTTTAGAGCAAATCGACACACTCAGCAGTAAGAAATCTCCAGGAACAGATGGTATTCACTGAAGATTTATAATGTAGCCCAAATATAAAATTGCTAAACTACTAACAGTGGTGTCTAACCCATTGCCAGAGGAACAGAAGGTAGGAAATGTGACACCAATCTTTATGAAGGACTCCAGAGAGATCTTGAATCTATAGACTGCAAGTCTGCTTTCTGAACAGGCAAAATGGTAAAACTGTAATATAGGATGAGATTAATAGACACCTGAACAAACACAGTATATTGCATAATACATAGGGAAGAATTCCTTAAAAATGTATTTGAGCTTTTTAAAACTGCCAACAAGCATGTGGATTACAGTGATCCTGATGTTATAACAATACTTGAATATTTAAAATGCTTTTGATATATTCCCTCATTAAAGGTTTTTACAAAATAAATTACCACAGGACTAACGGGAAGCTGTTGCCATGGATTAGTAATGACTTAAAGGCAGATGACAAAGAATTGCTGTAAGTGGTCAACTTTCTCAATCAAAAAGTTCCCTAAATACCAGTAGTTGGACCTGTACAATTCATCATTCTCCTGTGCTACCTGGCAGAGGGATTTTCTGATATGTAAAACAGCAGGGACTTTCAGAGCTCACTGGAAAGGATGGTAGAATAAAATGGCAAATGAAGTTCACTATCAGTAAGTGCAGGGTAATACACTTGGAGTAAATCAGTCCTGGTTACTAGAAGAATGGTCTTTGAACGAACTGTTTCCATCCTGGATAGAGAACTGAGGTTCGTTCTACAAGATCATCTGCAAGTTGATGGCATCACTAATGGCAATAGAGTGTTAGGATTTCTTAGGAAAGGAACTAAGAATGAAGCCAAAAACAACTTAATAAAAGTCATACGTGTAAGAGATTTAATGCTGCATGCAAATCTAGTTACCCTGTTTCCAAACCTTTCAACAGAACTAACTGGAAGTAAAGATGGCAATAATCTTGACAAAAAATAGCTACAGAGTAGCTTAGGTTAAAAACACGACAGAGATTTATAAAGCAAAAAATTATTTCAAGAGTGTAGGTAGTGAGTATTTATTCACTGTTTTTCACAATATTAAGAAACGGAGCACATTCGGATCACAGCAGTTTTAAAGCAAATAAAAGAAAATGCTTTTATACACCATATAATTGTGGAACTCTTTGCTTCAGGGTGGAGACCAAAATTAGAATGAATCAAGAAAAGGATTAGATGAGTCCCTGGAGGAGAGGTTCATTAATGAATTTTAAACACAATTCTACAGATGCTGCCTCTGTTTCAGGGAATCCAAATAATGAACAAAAACTGGAATAGTCTAGGAGATAAAAAGATGCTTCTACATACTTTGTTCTTTCAGTACCTGTCGCTACCTTCTATTGGAAACCTTCATGTCACCAGGAAGGGAAGGTCTTGTATAATTAAGAATTAATTGGCATTAATATACACTGTAAAGTTTTTTGTCCTGTGTTTTCAGCAGGGTGACATTAATAGTGAGCTGAGATAGAACTTTAAGTCATGAATACTCGCTCTTCTGCTTTCAAAATGTAAACTTAGTCTGTGCCTAACTGAAGGAACATTTTATTTTGCTTTTTTACTTTTACTACTCACTCTCATTTCTGTTAAAGTGTAGACTGATAACTCTTCTGCTATTAGACTGGGTTTAGTAGATGTGGTCTAAAGAAATGTTTAAAAGAAGAGAAAATATTGAAGAGCATGTTGTCTAGGTTTAAAAAGGCCTAAAACACATTACAGGGTTAAATACATGGCAGGAGATATATCAGTTCACAGACATAAGTAGACAGAATGCACAGGTAAAACCAGAGATGCCAACACTACAGATAGGGTGCCAATCAGCTTATTGGAATTCCCCAAGTCTGAAAAAAGGGCTAAGAACATGCATCTTATACCCTTCCTAATAATATATTCTAATGAGCAAGAAACAAAGCTGCTAAATTTGTTGTCTTATGTGAGTCATATTCCCAAATTCAGACTTGATAAATGAGAAAAACTCCTTAATTTTCCACTATTTTTCTCAGAAGTATGCAATCCCCACAGCCCAAAGTTCCTCTCCTAATTTGACTGCCAAGAGACTTTATCTGCAGCACCTCCTTTCTTGAGAGCTCCTGCTTAAGTTCTGCCTCTATAAGAGAATAAAAGCTGCGTTCCAGCTTTTTCTGTATCCACAGTGGAGATAAGAGGATATAAGGAGAATCCTTTAACATCTGTCAAAAACCTGAGATGCTTTGGCGTAACACAGACACAAATGCAGAACTGCAGAGACAGCAAATTCCTCTAAATGTACATCGTGGTACAAACAACTATTAGAAAGCCTATTCAAGAAACATCTTCCTCAAACAGCTCCAGATTGTGTAGGGTTATCCTGGAAATAAAAGTTTTCTACACTCATATGGAAGCTATTTACCACATTCATGGATCAAGTTCTTAATTTTAGGACACAACAGACCAGGTAAACTAGGCTACTTCCCTGAATGACATCTCATTTGCACACCTGGGCTAAATGGTGCCACGTGCTCACAGACCTGATGTGCTCACAAACACGTAGTGAAGGGCAGCTGGGGGTGGGGGGCATGACTACTGCACAGAGGCTAGAAGGGGCACAGCTGGCTGCACTCATTTCACTTCACACTACCCTATAAAAAAAAATATATATTTCTACTCTAAGGAAGCCTTTTAGGCTGCCTCTAGAGTGTACACACCCTCCATAGGGAGTTTCATCCCCTTTTCTTGGGTACTATCTAGGATGGGATTAATTGATCTGCTTTTCTCCGTTGGGTTTTAGAGGAAGCCTAGCTGAGGGGGTTACATTGAGCGTGTTTTGCTTGATTATGTGAATGGAATCCTATCCACGATTTTTAAAAAAACAGCATAACCTATGTCACAGAAATTACTGTGTAAATGGAGTAGATACAGTTTGTACCTCAGAATGTGGCTTTCTCAGAACATTTTAAATAAAAGATAAATGGTACTTCTTGAACAATACTTGTAACTGTGTAGTGTAAATGTTGAATGTAAACTGCACGGTCTCAATAAAAGAGGCTGCTGTAACGAGCAATTCAATTCAGCATAGAGCCCAAAGGTAGCAATCAGAGTGCACTTCAATTCTTTAGTCCCCCTGCTACGTAACAGCAACAGTACAGGGTTGCCATCAGCATGTGAATGATGTTCTTCTCTCCTTATCTCTTCCTCCCCAAAACTCACTGTAATGTATGAACTATGGCATCTGGCTCTACAGAAGTTGTAAAGAAACATCTGAAAGAATACCCAAACCCTCTTATTCTATATTCTGCCTCAAAAGGACTTTTCTGAAAGCTGAAATGTGTATAACAGATAGGAAATAAACTGTGACATAATCTAGGGAATTACCAGAACTCTGACAGCTGAGTACAGGAGTTGCAGCTTGGTTTAATCTGTGAGAGAGCAAAGCCAATCCCTGATACCACATCTTCCCTAAGTTTTAGTTTACTGTGCCACTAAACTGTAAAAATTAGTGCAATAAAGTCTAATTTAAAAATATGCAAAATATGCATAGTGGTGTCACATAAACATAGTATCCACTACGAGATTTACACTTTGGAACTGTGCGCTTGACAAACGTTTTTCATTCTTGCTTGCAGTTGATACCCAACAATGTTTTCTGAATGTATTTTGGTCTCACAAAATCACAGTGCCATGTCCTATTATGTTCCACATGCAAGCAGTTAGAAGATTATATGCCAGCCACCAGCATTGTACAAGTCAAAAGTGATTTACCATGGATACATGTGCCTCTTGATGAATATTTCTAAGATTATACAGCTGTTGTTTATCAAGTATCATTTATAAAGCATTACACGACAGTAAGCTATAAAGAATGCATGTGCAAGCTTGTAAAATGAAACATAATGCTTGCTAATTTAAAAAATATATTCATTGTAGATTTAATTGTTGAATAGTTATGTTGATTTATACCACACAAATGGGGACTTTATGATTCACAATGACTTAGCAGACAGTGAACTTCGTTGCACCACTAAACTTGGTTTATGGGATTTAGTTGCAAAAAAGGTTAAATGTGTTCAAAGAGATCAGTCTTGCATTCTCTTCACTGCCGAAACGCTGCACTGCTTTTTACTCCACTTGTTCAAAAAGAAACACCACTGCATTCAGTCCCACCAGCCTGACTGAGTCTAAAAATGTATGAGATGACGAGTTACAGACTTGGATTAATTTGGTTAGTCCTTTTTCTAATAGATCGGTAATGAAACTTTCTTTAGAAAATTATTTTGTAGTTAAAAATAAAATGGATTGATAACGAAACCTTCTCCAGAAACTTATACTTTTAGTTAAAAAGGAAATAATTTCTAAGCAAAAAGGCTGATAGTTGGAGGGGATTAATGAAATAAAAAATTGAAATTGTAGTTATGATACATTTGTGCCTTGCCTCTATTTTCCACTATGAACTGGACTCCCTAGAGAGACGGTAACTCCTGTAACTCCTATGCTACGTCAAAGCAAAATGCTGCTAATATGAAACCTGTGTACCATGAGAAAAGTAATCCACTGAGCTGACAGAACAGGGTCACTCGAGCTTAATGTTCATAAAGCCCTTGAGACAATATGACAGTATTTTGAATATTTTAAAATTTTGTTTTCAGATGGAGTATTTTTAATTTTTATTATTTTTCATAAGCTGCCTAAATTTCTGGGGTAGTTCTGGGGAAATTGCACTCCCTGTTCATCTGTGACAACTCTGTGGGCAGTCCTAGCTGAGAAGTCTATGGGTATGGAGAATGTCTTTCCTACATATTCTGTGAAAACAAACTTATTCAGTACCTTACCTATTTGAATGGACAATATCAAAACTTCAATATTGAAAGTGTGTATTCTTCATAAATGGTAAACTCAGTAAATGAAAATGTTTTTTTCTGAAAACATTAAAGAGTGGGTCTGAAAAGTGTAGTGAGCCAAAAATAATCCATTAATGTTGGATCCTAGGTGAATGTATAATTGGATGCAGTTCATCATGATGTCTGTCTATTTTTTTTTCTCGTAAGGAAGTGGTAAAAGAAAACCCTGTTAGTTTTCTGAATAAGTGAACAGTAACCTTGTAAAATGTGTATAACTGCTTGCATACACAGAAAAGTAAATATACACAGCATTCATGCATATGCTTTTGTCATGTGTTTGCACACCTGTGACTGCAGAAAGAAAATAAAGCCGTATTATTCCGGGCTCAATGTTAATGCTCAGTGTTTACTTACTGAATATGTATAATACAACCTGAATTCAAAATACCACCAAAAGAAGAGTGAAATTCTTGCAAAATGCGTGGGTAGGATAATTAGATCTTGGCTGCTTTGTCAGCTGATAACCTACATGCTTTTTACTGTTTTTTTAAGTTATGAGGAATTATCAGTATAGAGTCCATGTACGTGTAACGTGTATTTTGCTCTTTCTGTTGCCTGTTTATTTTGGAAGAGTGAATGTGTATTTGTCCTCAGACATTTGAAAAATGCCAATGCCCTGCATTAACCCACAAACCAAATACCAAATGCAACAGGAATTTCCTACAAAAGTGTTGGATGATGAATACTTGGCTCTGATCTCACAGGAACACTTTGAGTAGAAAAAATTAAAAGTACTGGAATTCAATTATTATGATAGTTCAATTAACCTCTATTGAACAGATGTAGAAATTATACCTAATTATACACGTAGCTGACTTCAGACATGGACCTCTGCCCAACGAGGACTAATCTAAGATGACCAAATTCATTTCACTTCAGACCTTTGCTCTCAGAAATGAGTACTACAGTAAGTGATTTCGCCATTAAATATCCCTCTAGCACCATAATCTTTCTAAAAGTCTGTTCAGTGCTCAGTTTTATACTAGGAAACTTAATGTGCTATCCCAAGTGTTATCATAGAAATTCTAAAGGAAAGGTCACTGATAAAAAGGAGCATTTTAAGTACACTTTGATGAATATCACTGTAAGCCTACCTCACTTTGGCTCCACAGACATACATATCCCAAAATACGTGAATTTGTACTTACATTTTAAATACACCCTTATCGTGGTGACTAGGAAATGTTTTGAATTTATTCCTTTGCACAAGGTACAGTGTAAGGCTTTATTCTGAGAACCAAAGTGGTTTGTATAGTATGAGATGTCTCTGTACAGGATGATGTTTTCTGTCTAACCATAAAGTATGTTTCTTTATGATACAGCAAGTTCCCTAACTTAAAACAACCTTTTTTTAGACAGAGAAAACAAAGGTTTGTAATCAGTTATGCAGCTCTGAACACAAATTCTACACTAATGTATTCTAGGAAAATGTTACCTTCATTGTCTGGGAAATGCAATTTTTGTTGTTCTCGTATAAAAACTACATAAGAAAAAAATGAGCACAAGGTTTAAAGGAAGTGTTTCTTTCTCCCAAATATATTTGGTTTTCCCACTATCTTGCATATATTACTTGTTCACATAACTTTTCTCTTGCTAGCACCATTGCACAGTGGGGGCAAAGTATTTTCCATTCCTCCATGACATTTATTTCTGTTTCTGTTTGTTGTTGAGATTGACTGCCCTGATCTTCCTGCTCTCTCCTCAGCTATTTTTATGAATACTCTCATTTTCTTACAGCCACTGGTTTCCAGAGGGAGTCTGTGGGCTAGCATCCAGCAAGAATAGCCCTGAATATTCACCACTGTCTTCTAAATAAGAAAAAAACTGCTTTGATGTAACTTTTTGGATCCCTCTTGATGGGGAAAACTGTCATAAATTTAGACTCCTTGTCAGGTGCTCACCCACTCATTTAACTTTTCTTCCTAACATTCCGGTAAATGGCCAGCATTGGCTGGAGCACATTCCCATGGAAATTACTTAATTCTATTCTGAACCTGTGCATCTTGGATTTTCAGTGGTTGTAAAATTTAGTTGCTGTTGACCATAGCTTTCCTATGTTTGAGGTTACTTTCTTCTTTTGGGTTCCTTTGGCAAATATCACAGACTCACAGAATACTCTGATTCAGAAGGACTCACAGAAATCACTGAAGTCCAGCTCCTGGCCCTGGATGGAACAGCCCCATGTACCTGAGAGGGTTGTCAAAATGCTTCTTGAAATCTCTCAGACTTGCTGCTGTTACCATTTCTCTACGGAGACCATTTCAGTGCCCAAACACCCTTTGAGTAAAGAAGCTTTTTCTAATATCCAACCTAAATATGACATTACTTAGACAAGCAAACCAACAAGCAAGATGGAGAGAGTGGAAACTCAGATATTCCTCTGTAACAACATCGTATCTACACAGGGTCCCTTAGGTCTGAATACAGTGTATTCTTTCTTAGAACTGTCAGTATGTTACTGGTAATGGGATCTAATCCCACTGGTAAAATTAGTTAATTTTGATGAGACAAAGTATTTATCTTGAGCCAGAGAAAGGAAAATCTAGATGCTCTGGCTAAATTTATACCAGAGGTGTAGAGCTGGGGGTAGATGAATATTCTCCAATAGTTAATATTAAAGTGAAACGTCTTTCAGTGTTTTGTGCTGTGTAGTCATTATTTCAATGAGATAGGGTTGACCATGCTCGTTTTTATTTGTGATTACACTGAACACCTAACCTGTATTTACTGCAGGTTAATAACCTCATGGAAAGCCAAGCAGTTTCAGTTTTTGAACCCCGGAAAGTATTTAATGTAATTATAGTTCCTCTTAAAAAAACTAACAGCTTGAAAACATCGGAAAACTGCAGAGTGGATAAGTACTTGAATACTGCTGCTATGATTGTTTTTCCCATAATGTATCTCTTTTAAATAAAGAAACTTCATTATTGGCATGATAATCAAGTAAGACATTAAACTTCAAGCCTGTTAACAAGGAGGATATTGTCTCATATTATATATAAATTAGAGTTTATGCATTACATTTAGTAATTTACAATTATTGTCTACAAGCAATTACATTTACAGTAAACAGGTTGTAACAACAGTACTAAGACAGCCTTGATTCCTATAAACTAGTGTCCTACACCTTCTCCAAAATCACCTCCGCTATCTGGTTTTCCTGTTACATAAATCCCTCTGCTGTTGTACCCATAGTTGCCTCTCCCTTATCTTACTGCCTTCCACCATAAGATCCTTTTATTCTTTTCAGATCATTAGCTCACCTACTGCAGAAGTTCCCTGATATATCCACCAGACAATCAGCTCCCTCCTATGTTCCCCTTCTAAATTTTATTTAGGCTGCCAGGTGAAGAAAAGTCTGCAAGGACTGGCTGGCAATTGCTAAGTGGTTAGCCAGGTAATGGGCATGTGTGCTACCAAACACCAAATCCCACATGAACTGACATTCCTGCCCACAGCAGCAACAACAGCACAGTCTCTGTCCTCCATCTAGGAGGAAGTTCATAAAATCTGTAACAATTTACATCTTTGAGACTTCTAACAAATTTATTTTAAGAAGATGGTCACTGGACTAAAAAGTTAATGTGAAAGGAGAACTGGCAAAGCAGATAGGATGACCATGCCAGCTTCACATGTGAAGAAAAACAGACTAAATGTGACTTTCCTACTTGTAAATTGAAATGTGAAACTTGAAAAGGAGGAGGAGTTCTTTTTAGTTCTTCATATCTTTTTTATATGCAATGGAACCTTAAATATCCAGTGTGGTCAAGATCTGTTTCCCGAAAGACTCCTGACTATTATATTGCCTGCCTCTCTGCCTGGAAATTTAGGATATAAACTTCTGAAACCTTACCATTGTTTTTCTTAGCACATTGCTGCTGAGAAATTTCAAAGGCATTTTCTCTGGTGTAGAATAAAACCAAATGGAGAAGACAAAATGAAAAATACAGCATTTTTCATTAATTTGTGGATGTAAAAATACAAGACAGTGGGGTTGCCTTGAACTCCTACACTTGGGAAGGAATTTGGTCAGCTGAGTGTTCAGAGAATTTTGTGGCTGCTTAGTCTTAAAACACACTGTGGGAAGGCAGAGAAATTGCTGGTTGCACAGTCCAGAATTTTCAAATATAAAGGAACAAATATTCAAATAACGTGTCTGCCCCCATTATTTTGTTTGAATCTCCCTGAAAATACATACTCCCTGTCTCGCTCTCACACACAAATATGCTTTATCATCAGACACATCAGTTCCTATTGCAACTGGACTTTTTGAGGACAAATGTATATCATAAAACCATTTTTATGTGGGGCACTTTTACTACTGTAGTCTCAGCAGAGGCTCAGGATTGAATAAACATGAAAATTGAAATGCCTTTGTATTCAGAATGATGCTCACTCATCCTTGGTCAGCGTTGAAAGAAGGTAAACACAGAGGAGCATATACTGATAGTAGTGCTGTAACTGCCTGTAGACAAAATCAGGATTTTTCTTCAGCCACTTGCTATCCAGCAGAATCCCCAAAAAAGTGAAATGGTGTCACGGTGTATTGTTTGTGCTGCCAATTTTTGCCATGATTGTACTGCAGAATCTGTTGTACTGTAAACCTGACACTCTGAGGGCAACCAAGACATATTTAACGAGAATAAAAAAAGTAACATTCAATAAAACAGGAGAACAATGGAAATTTTCCATGATATATTACACACAAGAATGATATATAACAAATTCCTGTAAAATATTCTAAGGCCAAAGACCAGTCAGGTCAGGACCCTTCCATGCTGTGGGCTGTAAAAGCATTTAGCAAATTACTCTTCTTTCCCCAAAGACTTAAGTTGATGTAGCAGGCAGTTGGGGGAAAAGGAGAAGGACATAATGCCACAGAAGAAGGCAGAATAAATGGGAGATAGTAACACAACTTCCAACATAAATAGTTCTTACTGAAATTATTCTTTCTTATATTTGAGAACCAAGTGTTAAAAAGTCATGTTTGTGCTTGGACCTTATTAGATAAACAAGTTTCAGATTCACCTGGTGAGCATATTGAAATGAAAGTAGTAAATAAATTATTTAACTAAAAAACAGTCTTGTATGTATTGTTAATTATTCCAAGAAGTATTTTCCATGTTTACAAAAACTGATGACATTTTAAACTAACCACTGATAATAAATGCCATACAACTGGCCATAGAGAAGGCTGCTCATAGTATGTTGTGCATTCCTGGTTGATTATTTTTTCTTTCCTTTTGTTTGTTTGTTTTTGTTTGTTTGGTTGGTTGATCTTGGTTTGGTTTTTCCACACACACACTTTAATTTAAATGGTGCCTTGAAGATTGTATTATTTCATTCAGCCTATCAGATTTTTTCTGTAGAAGAGATATTGATTTTTGTATTAGTCAATGGAAAGCCCAAGCAATGCCACAGTACACAACAATAGCAGACAGCAAAAGAACAGAACAGAATAATGTTAATTTAAGAGGGAAATGCGAGCTAAGTAGAGCAATGACAAAATCTAGCAGGTAACCAGATGTTTGGGTTAAGACAATATGCCCAGTGATGAAAGTTATCTGCGACAGAAGAGGGAGCTCTCACTGCACCGGCCCCGCCAGCCGGGAGAGGTGGGGCGCCTTTTCCAGCTGAGGCTGTGAAGGTGGTGGTGCCCATTCCCTCCTCCTTTATTTTCTCTTCTGAATATGATTCAATGCAGTTTTCATATTAGTCCTTATAGATAGCTATAGCAGAATTCTTCACAGAAAATTAAAGTCAGATATGAGCAATGGATGAAACTCAGTAACGCTTCCCAAGTCTAGTGGTCAGAGGGATATTTTCCTGAGTTAGGAAGGCACATAATATCCCCATAGCGATGTCTGTTTCTTCCTGTATTTGCACAAAACCCAAACACACTGAGAAAAGTATTATGGCATAAATAATAACAAATATCGACTGTGTTTATGATAACAGAGAATGCAGACTGAAGGCTGAACTCACTGAATTTAATTAGAAGATCTGACCTCATTGTGTTGAATGAAACAGTGACAGCGTGATTTTACAAACCTCCTCAGAGTAGCTGTTACCTCTATAGATCACCCTTTCTTTTTTAATAAGTTGTTCCATGTGACTAAGAAAGTAGTCAAAGGTTAACATAGATAAATAGCTGTGTATTATCCTCCATATATTATGCCTAATTAAGCCTAAGGTCTCAATTACAGACACACCAGTGATATTCTTGTTTGTTTGTTTACTCATTTGTATTGTTTTGAAGATAACTATTTCCAAATAAGCAGAAGAGAATGAAATACTTAAGATTCAATGTGACCCTCTGAAAAAACAGGCCAGAATAATCTAGATATTTGGTGTAAAAATAAATTCTAAGCTAGAGACACTAAAGGCTTGTTGTGATGTAGGTGTTGTGACATTATGAGATGCTCTAGAGCATTTTCCTAATCCTCAGATACCTCTCCAGAAGGAGACAGAATCTTATATTTCAGCCCATGAATCGTGGCCCATCAGTCCACAGTGTTTGCAGGACTGCTTACAAATCTGGAGCAGATCCTATGATGAACCAATAACTTACAGCAGCAATGGACCTACAGTATCTTCACCAGCTGAGTACCTGCTCAATCTTTTCTTCAGCCAGTGCTATCCACTTGCAGCATATCCAAGGATACATTGAAGAACAATAGAATGTGGGTTCAATTGCCACTCTCGATTCTCTATTATGTGAAATATTTGTTGCTGACACATAAGGTCCCAGGGAAGGTAGGTGCAATATATGCATCCACACAGCATCAACTTGTAAAAGACCATAAGAACTAAGTGTTAGAGTAAGTCGCCTAAAGCTTCCCTTCCACACTGTACTCCATACTATTTACTTAGGAGCTAGATTATAGGAATGTCATTTCACATGTAATTGCAGGACTGAACATCTGCCCTAGAGGCTGAATTCAAGAAATAGTGCCAGGGAGAAGTATGTTAAGAAACTGTAAACAAGAACTTCTACATGTGCTGGCAGGAATTAACTTTTCTGTATTTTATACATATATATATGTATGTGTGTGTGTGTGTGGGGGGGTGTAGGTATATTCAAAAAACCCTATGACTGCTTGCACTATTACAGTTTTTTATCTGTTTAGTTTTACAAGAATTCTAACCAGCAACACAAATTTAAATATCATAAAAACTCCTAGAAAACCGGGAAACACACCATTTACAAAGATTTTGAATGTTGTAGTTATTCCCAGTGCAGATGGACTAAAATTACGGAGCAATACAGAGTATGTATGCCCATTATCTGTGCATGTACTATGCTGAAAACTTAATTTTTTTTTAAGTCCTCCTATACATTCAGTCTTCCACTATTTATTTGCATAATTTCAACTCTTCTTCTTCTTCTTTTTTTTTTAATCATGTGTTTGGCATGCTTGTATCTGACTTGTATATTGGTCTATTTTTGAAATATTGTCCCATACTCTTGACATAAAAGTCTTTTACATCTGGCACCTGTGCAGGTGCACAGGTCTTTGCCAGTTTTTGATAAATATGAAAGTTTTTTAGGGAAGCATGAATCCAAAAATAATTTTATCAGAAGAGTATCGGATTGTTGAAGACTGAGTGGTAGTACTTAAAAAGATGACACAGGGACCTTTGTAACACAGATTTGTTGTTCTTCTCTGATCAGAAGTCTAAGTTTGGATCACCAATGTGATTTACACAGTATATCCCTTCCATTACTTGCAGGACAGACACTAGCTCATACTTGCCTGGAGATGTCTAAACCTTTGACTTACAGCAGCCATTTGGATTCCTTTGCCAGAGCATGTAGCTTGTGCATATGTGCAACTCTCCCCAGTCTTCAGTGACTGGGCTACCAAATCCTCTCCCTAAGCATACTTTGCTGTTGCATACTATCAACAAAACTTGTTTCTACTCATTATTCCTAGTAATACCTTTTTGGTGGTGCTTTGTAAAGCAGCAGGCACTGTAATCCATGCACCCTATGAACTTACCTACTGTGATCAGCCTTAAGGACCTCTACGAGAATGAAATACTCCATTTTTACAGTCAACTACCTGAGTTCATTGTTAATTTGTGAATTCCAAAAAGCACTAATCTGTGCCTACTAGATGTATAATTTCCTTCAAGAGAAGATCTAACAGAAATCTTGGAGGAATTCCATGTTATCACTAGTATATGGGACAAATCCAGAAACAAAAACACAGCTTGATTTGTACATCTATCTTTCCATAACTTACATTTTTGTTTTTTCTTATTAGCGAAGTCTGCAGTACTTCAGCCAGCTTTCATTTTTTATTTACCTCCCTATTTTTAACAATTTTTCTGCCCTACACTTTTTTTCTGGTAATTAATGTTGCAGTTCATTGTCAGTGATTGTATGCCAAGGTAGTATGATTTCTTACAAATAGGCATTGCTTTCTACAATTTTACATCTTAACTCCTTAGAAACGTTTACAGTCTTTTTCACTCCTACCAAATGCTCCTCCCATGTTCTTCCTATTGTCTTGTCAGTACACTTGAAACCTGATACTCCCTGCCAGTCCATCCTGAGGACAACCTCCAGGAACAGTTCTTTAAACACAATGCACCAAATTATCTCTTCCAATCTTCTCATTACCATTGAAGACAACTCTCAGGTAACAAATGCGTTGGCTGTTCTAACACCTTCCCTCTTTATATTTTATGCATCACCTTGTTAAGCCATTAGAAATCCCCGTAAAGGAGGGTTTACACTATCAGTTATACTGGTTGGAATTTTCCTCAGCTTCATTTTTTACTTCCTTTATCAAGCATTCAAAAGTCATGGCACCCATGTGTTGCTCGCTTCACTTCCCAAGGAGATAACAGAAGACCAGCTGATACACAGAAGCCTAAAGGAGTCCCAGCTGAGTATTTGTAGCTACAGATGCTTCTATAATCTCATCTGCCACCATCAGTTATTATTACATGATGATTTGAGTGCACCACAGCTTTATTTTTCATCTCTAAAGGTAAAATATCATCTCTGTTACCTAGTAAGTGTGGCAACACAAAATAAATAAACTCTGTGCACAGACTCTGTGTTCTTTCTTACCAGTATCTTGCAGAACAAAACAACCAAATAACAACCTATCAAAATTGCTAGGGATTGAACTGTTATTATTATTAATACCTTGGGGTTTTTATCATGTCCTTAGGTAAGCGCGGACTGCTGCAACAAATGTTCATGTAAGTGTGCCCCAAGCTTAGTGGGATTCTGGATTTCTCATCTGCTAGCTGATGTTTAAAATCCTGCAGGATATTTTTTTTTCTTCCTTTCAGTAAAGGAAGCTTTTCATTAAGGAAAGTAATTTTAGATTCTCAGTCTAAATATATGCAGTTTTATATGAGCTGATGTCTCCAGCCCATCAAATATCTGGGAAGTTCTTTATGTCAGCTTGTTTTAATAGCTGCTGATGCTGGCCCTAGTGGATCAGCACACACTTATGCATAGCCAATTCTGTTTCAGATAAGACATCACTGCCTCCATATAACCAACAAATATTATCAAGCTTGGGATCCACCTGGGAATCAGATTCTCTCACCTAGCCTCTTAGGTCCATGGCAAGTAACTCAGAGCTGAAACTCCTCTAGTTTTTCACTCAGTTAATTAGCAGTCTCTCCAAGCATGTGTCTATATATGAGGCTGGCAATTAACAGCTGCTACTTTTAATAAGACTCTAATTTTTGCTTTCACATTTGTAAATATATAAATACATCTGTTGTAGTCTTATCCATCATGCTATTGACCTTCTCCTACAGATTGTGAAGTTCTCTGTGTTAAACTGTTCTTCAACCTTCTTTTCCTAGAGGATTTGATCATTTTTTTGCAGTTTCCTTTTTACTGATGGATTCATGTGAGGTATAGAAATTGTCAAGGGATCTCCAGAGCAAAAAGTAGAGAAACTGATGATAGACTCCTGTGGCAGTTTAAGCCACATTAGAAAATCCAAAATCCAATTTCCAGGCCTCCCCCACCCCTCCCCATGATTTATCTCTACACTGAAGAGAGAATTTTCAGGTCAGAGGTTTCTATAGGGGGAAGAGGAAGTATTTACATTTATTTTACACAAATAGATACTATATATATATATTATTAGACTTCTACCAGTCCTTTTAAGCCCCTCCCTGAAACTTTAGTCCAGGAGAAGCTTTTCAAGGCTGATATGTAACACAGTCTCTCTCTCATGGGAGTGTTCAGGGCGCCCTGAACACTCCCTCACCAACCTTCAGCTGTTTGCCGAAGTCCCTTCTTCTTACGAAGTCCAAGAAGGTAGCTCTGAGTCCTTTCTCCTCGGTCCCATGTCAGTCTCTGCTGTGTCATTCTCTCTCTCTCAGTCTCATACCTCGGTTCTGTAGGCTGCTGTAGTGTAGCTTATTGATGTACGCGTCCTGGAATGTTGATTCCTCCTCCAGGTTTTCGGCTGTCCTGCGTTTAAATCACTGTGAAGGACATCCTCTGGGCCTCTCTCTGGTCCATCTCTAATTTTGCCTGGGATTCTTCTCCTGAGCGCCGAGCTGTTTCGTTATCAGCTCGTCCACTTGGCTTTGCTTCATATGCTGAGCCTCTCCTCCACTTTACAGTGGAGGGAAAAAAAAGGGCTCCCTCCACAGCTTAACTGTGAAAGCAGGGCGGGGAAGGAGGGCTTGGCTGCAAGGCCTGCCTTGTCCCTCCTCGCTTACCAGTTGTTTGTGAGTCTCATCCCTCACAAACACTCACTCGCTCCAATGCTGCCTCTAACTCTGACCTAGGCAGAGTTGGGGGGCCGCAGGGCTCCCCTCTCCCCCAGAGGGAGAAGAAGGAGCCCAGCCACCCCCTGGCCTTCTACACCTACACTCAGCAGACACCAACAACAGAAAAACTGCCAGCAGCTTCCAGTGGCTGTGTATATATGATTTTTAGCAGAAGCGAACAAGACTAGTGGTGATTGGCCTTCCAGGGAACACTGCCCTGGCAACCAATCACCTCTGAGCCCCTGACTCCCAGGGGGGCCATCTCAAACCATGACAACTCCTTAATGTACACAAATACAAATTTTCCTTCTTATAGTACAAACTCGACTTCCTACAGAGGTTTTCAAAGCTGCATCTGGGTAGGACTCAGATCACCTCGTTAAGTCATTAGCTTTGTTGCTGTCTCAGAAACCTTGTTTTGGTCCAGAGTATTTTGAAATCTTTTGTTTTGAGGATTTTTTTTATTTTTTTTCTTAAATCCCAGGTGACTTTTCTAAAAATAATTCTGAGCCATGGGCCTGGGAATTGGCTAATGGTAGAAAAAATGTTAAGTAGAATTTGACCAGAAAATCCACTTTCAACATTCTCCCCTCTCTCTATTTTCTTTCTTCTTTATAGTATAAAGGAAGACTGACTGATCTGTCAGGAACTGTAGGGAAAACAGGAGAATCTTGAATAGAATTTATATGAAGTATTCGATCCCCTCCTATGACAACTTAAGAGGCATAGTCATTTCACTTGAAGATGGGAGACAGGTATGAAAGGATTATCCAGAGTTCTTTCGGTGATTTAAGAAAGGCTGCCCTACTTAGCAGGATAGTTAGCCTTTCTGGTACTTGAACTGGGGGATATTAAAGAAAAAGTACCCAGGGAAGCCTTAGGAAGTAAGGAATTATGAGGACTTCCAGTGGAGAGCACCTAAGAAATCAATAAAATATTCCAGAAGTTCCTCCAAGCTATGAGAAGAAGGAAACTTCTGAGGAAAAAAAACTAGGGATCTAATGTCAAATATCTGACAGAAACCCAAAAGACAGCAACATTGACTTCAGACTCTTCTGATCTCTACACCTAACTTCTTAATGGGAAGGTTAATGGAATGTGAAAACCAGGAGTGTTTTCTCTGGGAGCACTAAGGGAAAGAATCATGCTTGGAGGTACTGTATTAGGCACGGCTCCCATGTTTCCCCGACTCATACGACCACAGTTGCTACAACTCCTGTCTGTCCATCGCACTTTGGGTAGACCAAAGCACTATGCAGTGCTGAATATCGCTCATGGGTGGTGATACTCATCCCACAGGATTTCTGATACCATCCCACTGTGGTTTGGGCTCTGCCTCCAGGTCTTGATTTCCTTCCTTAGCTTCAAGCGAGCATCAGGAAAAAGGGTCTCCTAGGATTCTCTAGAACTACGGTGTGCATGGTGAGCACTGAACCCTAAGCTGCCATGTGATTAATGGAAGGGCTGACCTCCTGACCTGCAGAAAGGCATTTAGGAGAGGGTAACCCACAGAAGGCAGCATAGATGGTCTAGCTTTGTCAAAGACTCTGCACCCTGGCACTGAAATAAGCAATGTGGGAAAGGTGGCTTTAGGCATTTAAATAAGGCAAGAAAACAGTGCTGGAGCTTTGAAAACTGATTAAGCAAGTAGAATGCAGAGCTGAGTCACTCTGTATTTGTCTCTCCATGTGCACGTGTACATATATAGATACATATTTTTGTAAGTGTGCGTGTGTGTTCGAGTAAGGATATGAAAAAAAGAGGTATACAGTTCCAAAATCCACTGCAATAACGAATTGTGAGCTGAAGCTGTCACATCATATGAAACAGATCAAGAGAACACGTGAAGACGCACTCACAGATATTTTAGAACTTCTCTTCAGTGTTTCGCTCACATTTGGTAACATTTAAATCTGATATCCTTTATGGCTTTTTTTTTTTCCCTCTGAAACCGACATGAAGCAATGTTTGATGAAAATGCAAAAATTCTTGGCTAGCAAAAGATTTTTTTTTTATCTTCCAAAGTCATATAATGCAGATTCATGCAGTGGAAAAAACGTTGATGTTCTCATGAATAAAAGAAGGATTAGGAAGATTAAAATGCACACCACTGGACTCATTGAAAAAAGGCTCAAGTATGATATAGCTTTCTGCACAGCTTTGCCTTGAGGATCACAGCTGAAACTGTTCTTGTCTTTATTTTTGGGTAGTTCAGAGAGACGCTGGGTCCAGATCCCCCATACTGAGCTTTTCATAAAAGTTGCAGTAAAAAAGGACATTGCAAATAGAATGCTGCTGAGTGAATGATCAAATTTTATTTTATTTATTTATTTTTGTTATTACAGCCAGATGTTGCCTCAGGAAGTTGAAACAAGGAGTCAGGAACTGACAGTTTAATAATTAAATTGGGAAAGTTGGCAGGCCTCCTGCTACTTCCTCTAATACATAGCATCTATGAATGAAAGTGTGCAGTATCCCAGTGGCACTTCTTCCGAACTGGCTCATCTGTTACTGGGTAATGATTTTCTGTCGAGGCAACAGCAATGCACAGGGCCTATTACACCAGCTACATAAAGTTAAAAAGACATTATGAATAAAGCATTCACCATGGCTTTTACCAACATTTCTACACAAGACTGCCTAACGCTGACATGTGTTTATTAACACTTAATAATGTTTACATAATTCTTCCTTGAGCTCATTACAGCTGTCAAAAATCTGAATAGAGGGTGTTTTTGCCTATGTTTAACTCTTGAAGACTTTGCAGTCCCTAAGCTGAGATAAGCAGCAGCAGAGAGGATGCTGAAGGCCCAACCGGTTGCTGTGCTGCCAGGGTGGAAGGCTTAGAGCCAGCTGCCCATCTGAACCTGAGCATCATCGCACCTTTCCTCCCTTTTTTGGGATTTCTTCCCTAGCAGGCATTCTTAACGTTTCTCACTGCATGCTCCCGGGGCTGTCCTTCCGGCCCACACACTTGTGGAAGGCATGGAGAATCACTCCAGCTGTCAAGACAAGAGGAGGCACACCGGCACCGAAGGCACGACAAGTAGGTGCCAGGCTGGGCTGAGAGTTTGCTGGAAAAAAAAACTTTATTCAGAGGCTGCGGGCAGAGCAGCTAAAACACAGAGCACTTGCAGGGTGAGGGTCCGTCCCGTGCCCCTGCCCCTTGCACTGGGAGGGATGGGGGCCGGAGGGACGACTCCTCTGGCCGGGCGGGACCGCGATCCTGCTCGACCTGAGAACGGACCGGGATCGGGGGACGAGCCCCTAGGGCCGCCGTGCCCTGTCCCGCCCCTCACCTGCCCCCTCCGCAGAGCCCCCG